>NW_028270184.1:7818646-8418646 GCF_037043375.1 Chiloscyllium plagiosum | reverse complement strand
GTGGCGCCACTCCTCCCCCCAATCCTGTGAATGAACATTTTTGTAAAAACACCCAAACTTCTGAAGGTGTTCTGTTCAAAGCGAAACGACAGAGCGAAGAAGGTTATTGCTTTCATTAATCTAACAATCGAGACCAAACGGATTTTGAGAGGAATTAAATCTTGCCAGGCAGAAACTCTGCAGTATAAAGCCTGTAGCAATATAACCATCAATAACTTCGCCATCAATCACCTCACAGCTGCAGGTGAATGTTTCTGGGCCCGAACTCTCTGGCGTTCTCAGGGTGAATGGTGAATTGACCGTGTGATTATAGAGTGAGGTAAGACCTTGTGCACCATGTGATTGAGAGGAAGATTCAACCCTCCCCAAACCACACACACAGACACACACTCACACACACACAGACACACACATACACACACACACAGACACACACACACAGACACACACACACACACACACACACATGCACACATGCACACACACACACACTCACACACACAGACACAGACACACACACACAGACACAGACACACACACACAGATAGACACACACACAGACACACACACACACAGACACACACACAGACACACACACACACACACACAGACACACACACACAGATAGACACACACACAGACACACACACACACAGACACACACACAGACACACACACACACACACACACAGACACACACATACAGACACTCACACACACACACATACAGACACAGACACACACAGACACACACACAGACACACACACAGGCACACTCACACATACACGCACACACAGGCATGCACACACAGGCATGCACACGCACACAAGCACACATAGACATACACAGGCACACACAGACACATACACACACACGCGCACACACAGACACACATGCAGACACATGCGCACACACATGCACACAGACACACACATGTGCAAAAAACAGACACACAGACACACACGTACTCATACATATTCACATACACGTACACAGACACTCAAACACGCACACACACAGACACACGCACACACACAGATGCACATACACATGCAGACACATACACACACAGACACATGCACACACACACAGACACACACATACAGACAGACACACAGAGACACACACAGACACAGACATACACATACAGACAGACACAGACACACACACACATACAGACACACAGAGACACACACAGACACAGACATACACATACAGACAGACACAGACACACACATACAGACACACAGACACAGACACACTGACACACACACACAGGCACACATACAGACACACACACAGACACACACAAAGGCACACACGCAGGCACACTCACACACGCACACACATACACGCGCACACAGAAATGCATACGCACACAAGCACATATAGACATACACACGCACACATGCGAGCACACAGACACACACACAGACACATACATACACACGTGCACGCACAGGCGCACACACAGACACATGCGCACACACACATGCACACAGGCACACACATGTGCAAAAAACAGACACACACACGCACACAGACACACGTACTCATACATATTCACATACACGTACACAGACACATGCAGACACACAGACACATGCACAGACACATGCACACACACAGACGCACACACACACATGCAGACACACATACACATACACACACATGCACAAACACAGACACACACAGAACCTCTTGCTGCAGGATCGTGTTTGGAGAGACGCCATTTCTTCACCCCACAGAAGGAACACCATTCTGCCCATCGTACCCATACCGGCCCAGAGCAGAGGCCTCGTCACCCATTCCTCAGGGACAGTTCAGCATTTGGAGGAGACCCAACTATCTTGGGGTTCAAAGGATTAAATCACCCAGGATGGGTTGGACAGAATGCTGACAGTGTAGAAAGGACATGTGGCCCATCAGGTCTGTACCGAACCTCTGAAGAGTATCCCATCCTATACCTATAAACCCAGATTTCCCATGACTCACCTACCTAGCCTGGACACTATGGGACAATTTAGCATGGCCAATCCACACTAACCTGCACATCCCTGGGCACGCCGGGACAATTTAGCACGCCAATCCACACTAACCTGCACATCCCTGGGCACGCCGGGACAAATTAGCACGACCAATCCACACTAACCTGCACATCCCTGGGCACTATGGGACAATTTAGCACGGCCAATCCACCCTAACCTGCGCATCCCTGGACACTATGGGACAATTTAGCACGGCCAATCCACCCTAACCTGCGCATCCCTGGGCACTATGGGACAATTTAGCATTGCCAATCCACCCTAACCTGCACATCCCTGGGCACTATGGGACAATTTAGCATGGCCAATCCACCCTAACCTGCGCATCCCTGGGCACTATGGGACAATTTAGCACGGCCTATCCACCCCAAACCTGCACATCCCTGGGCACTATGGGACAATTTAGTACGGCCAATCCACCCTAACCTGCACATCCCTGGGCACTATGGGACAATATAGTACGGCCAATCCACCCTAACCTGCACATTCCTGGGCACTATGGGACAATATAGTACGGCCAATCCACCCTAACCTGCACATCCCTGGGCATTATGGGACAATTTATCTTGGCCAATCCACCCTAACCTGCACATCCCTGGGCATTATGGGACAATTTATCTTGGCCAATCCACCCTAACCTGCACATCCCTGGGCACTATGGGACAATTTAGCACGACCAATCCACCCTAACCTGCACATCCCTGGGCACTGTGGGACAATTTAGCACGGCCAATCCACCCTAACCTGCACATCCCTGGGCACTATGGGACAATTTAGCACGGCCAATCCACCCTAACCTGCACATCCCTGGGCACTATGGGACAATTTAGCACGGCCAATCCACCCTAACCTGCACACCCCTGGACACTATGGGACAATTTAGCACGGCCAATCCACCCTAACCTGCACATCCCTGGGCACTATGGGACAATTTAGCACGGCCAATCCACCCTAACCTGCACATTCACAGCGCCTGAGACCCGGGTTCAATTCCCGCCTCAGGCGACTGACTGTGTGGAGTTTGCACGTTCTCCCCGTGTCTGCGTGGGTTTCCTCCGGGTGCTCCGGTTTCCTCCCACAGTCCAAAGATGTGCAGGTCAGGTGAATTGGCCATGCTAAACTTTGCCCGTAGTGTTAGGTAAGGGGTAAATGTAGGGGTATGGATATGTTGCGCTTCGTCAGGTCGGTTTCCACACTGTAATGTAATCAAATTAATCAAATCAAAATCCCTGGACACTATGGGACAATTTAGCACAGCCAATCCACCCTAACCTGCACATCCCGGGGCACTATGGGACAATTTAGCACGGTCAATCCACCCTAACCTGCACATCCCTGGACACTATGGGACAATTTAGCACGGCCAAACCACACTAACCTGCACATCCCTGGGCACTGTGGGACAATTTAGCACGGCCAATCCACCCTAACCTGCACATCCCTGGGCACTGTGGGACAATTTAGCACGGCCAATCCACCCTAACCTGCACACCCCTGGGCACTATGGGACAATTTAGCACGGTCAATCCACCCTAACCTGCACATCCCTGGACACTATGGGACAATTTAGCACGGCCAATCCACCCTAACCTGCACATCCCTGGGCACTATGGGGCAATTTAGCATGGCCAATCCACCCTAACCTGCACGTCTCTGGATTGTGGGAGGAAACCTGAGCACCCGGAGGAAACCCACACAGACACGGGGGGGGGGGGGGGGGAAGAATGTGCAGACAGTCAGACCTGTGTACCTGGGGCTGTGAGGCAGCAGCGCGAACCACTGAGCCACCGTGCTGCCCAGAGGGAGTGATGGAGTCTGGGGCACAGCAGACCCTGAGGTGACCCTGTTGCTGAGGAATATCTAGAATGTCTCCATTTGCTCTCCTGGTGTTGGGAATGTGCTGTTTACTGGGAGAGTCGCAGTGGGCTGTCAACTGTCTTATTTATCAGCGGCCTTCGGAAATGGGAACCAAAACCAATTAATTCGGGGAAATCACTGCAGCCAGCCAGCCCTCGTGGGCTGCACAGGCAGAGACAGAATAAATTCTTCCATGGAGAAGGGCTGCCTCGAACTGACAGAGACTGACGAATGAGCGAGACAGCAGTTACTCATCCCAGGAGAGAGATGGTCATTGGGAGATAATCGCCGAGGGGGTGGAGGGTGGAATTCAACTCTTCAAATCCACAGGAAGCTGTCGGAAGGACTCCTTGCAAGGCAGCTGTTGGAAATGGTCCAACTAAGGGCAGAGGGAGCTGGGTGGATCGGTGCACAGATCATTGAAGATCATTGGTTGTGGAGAGAGGGCGGTTCACAAAGCAGACAGTGCTTTATTCACAGGGATGGAGAGCAGGGAGGCGAGGGTTAACTTGAACAAGGCACAGGTTAGATCACAGTGCAGAGAGAGTGCCGCACTGTCAGAGGGTCAGTACTGAGGGAGTGCCGCACTGTCGGAGGGTCAGTACTGAGGGAGTGCCACACTGTCAGACGGTCAGTCCTGAGGGAGTGCCGCACTGTCGGAGGGTCAGTACTGAGGGAGTGCCGCACTGCCATTGGGTCAGTACTGAGGGAGTGCCGCACTGTCAGAGGGTCAGTACTGAGGGAGTGCCGCAATGTCAGGGGGTCAGTACTGAGGGAGTGCCGCGCTGTCAGAGGGTCAGTACTGAGGGAGTGCAGCACTGTCAGAGGGTCAGTACTGAGGGAGTGCAGCACTGTCAGAGGGTCAGTACTGAGGGAGTGCCGCACTGTCGGGGGGTCAGTACTGAGGGAGTGCCACACAGTCGGAGGGTCAGTACTGAGGGAGTGCCGCACTGTCGGAGGGTCAGTACTGAGGCAGTGCCGCACTGTCGGAGGGTCAGTACTGAGGAAGTGCCGCACTGTCGGGGGGTCAGTACTGAGGGAGTGCAGCACCGTCGGAGGGTCAGTGCTGAGGGAGTGCCGCACTGTCGGAGTGTCAGTACTGAGGGAGTGCCGCACTGTCAGAGGGTCAGTACTGAGGGAATGCCGCACTGTCAGAGGGTCAGTACTGAGAGAGTGCCGCACTATCAGGGGGTCAGTACTGAGGGAGTGCCGCACTGTCAGGGGGTCAGTACTGAGGGAGTGCCGCACTGTCGGGGGGTCAGTACTGAGGGAGTGCCGCACCGTCGGAGGGTCAGGACTGAGGGAGCGCCGCACTGTCGGAAGGTCAGTGCTGAGGGAGCACTCACTGTTGGAGGGTCAGTACTGAGGAAGTGCCGCACAGTCGGAGGGTCAGTACTGAGGGAGTGCCGCACTGTCGGAGGGTCAGTACTGAGGGAGCGCCGCACTGTCGGAGGGTCAGTGCTGAGGGAACGCCGCACTGTCGGAGGGTCAGTACTGAGGGAGTGCCGCACAGTCGGAGGGTCAGTACTGAGGGAGTGCCGCACTGTCGGAGGGTCAGTACTGAGGGAGCGCCGCACTGTCGGAGGGTCAGTGCTGAGGGAACGCCGCACTGTCGGAGGGTCAGTACTGAGGGAGTGCCGCACTGTCAGAGGGTCAGTACTGAGGGAGTTCGGAACTGGGGGAGGGTCAGTACTAAGGGAGTGCCACACTGTCAGAGGGTCAGTACTAAGGAAGTGCTGTAATTTCGGAGGGTCAGTACTGAGGGAGTGCCGCAATGTCAGGGGGTCAGTACTGAGGGAGTGCCGCACTGTCAGAGAGTCAGTACTGAGGGAGTGCAGCACTGTCAGAGGGTCAGTACTGAGGGAGTGCCGCACTGTCAGTGGGTCAGTGCTGAGGGAATGCCGCACTGTCGGAGGGTCAGTACTGAGGGAGTGCTGCACTGTCGGAGGGTCAGTACTGAGGGAGTGCCGCACTGTCGGGGGGTCAGTACTGAGGGAGTGCCGCACTGTCGGAGGGTCAGTACTGAGGAAGTGCCGCACTGTCGGGGGGGCAGTACTGAGGGAGTGCAGCACCGTCGGCGGGTCAGTGCTGAGGGAGTGCAGCACTGTCAGAGGGTCAGTACTGAGGGAGTGCAGCACTGTCAGAGGGTCAGTACTGAGGCTGTGCCGCACTGTCAGAGGGTCAGTGCTGAGGGAGTGCCGCACTGTCGGAGGGTCAGTGCTGAGGGAACGCCGCACTGTCGGAGGGTCAGTACTGAGGGAGTGCCGCACTGTCGGAGGGTCAGTACTTGAGGGAGTGCCACACAGTCGGAGGGTCAGTACTGAGGGAGTGCTGCACTGTCGGGTGGTCAGTACTGAGGGAGTGCCGCACTGTCGGAGGGTCAGTACTGAGGGAGTACCGCACTCTCGGGGGGTCAGTACTGAGGGAGTGCAGCACTGTCGGAGGGTCAGTGCTGAGGGAGTGCCGCACTGTCGGAGTGTCGGTACTGAGGGAGTGCCGCACTGTCAGAGGGTCAGTACTGAGGGAGTGCCGCACTGTCAGAGGGTCAGTACTGAGGGAGTGCCGCACTGTCAGGGGGTCAGTACTGAGGGAGTGCCGCACTGTCGGAGGGTCAGTACTTGAGGGAATGCCACACAGTCGGAGGGTCAGTACTGAGGGAGTGCCGCACTGTCGGGGGGTCAGTACTGAGGGAGTGCCGCACTGTCGGAGGGTCAGTACTGAGGGAGTGCCGCACTGTCAGGGAGTCAGTACTGAGGGAGTGCCGCACTGTCGGAGGGTCAGTACCGAGGGAGCGCCACACTGTTAGAGGGTCAGTGCTCAGGAATGTCGCACTGTCAGAGGGTCAGTGCTGAGGGAGCGCTGCACTGTCGGAGGGTCAGTACTGAGGGAGTGCCGCACTGTCAGAGGGTCAGTGCTGAGGGAGTGCCGCACTGTGGGAGGGTCAGTGCTGAGCGAACGCTGCACTGTCGGAGGGTCAGTACTGAGGGAGTGCCGCACTGTCAGGGAGTCAGTACTGAGGGAGTGCCGCACTGTCGGAGGGTCAGTACCGAGGGAGCGCCACACTGTTGGAGGGTCAGTGCTCAGGAATGTCGCACTGTCAGAGGGTCAGTGCTGAGGGAGCACTGCACTGTCGGAGGGTCAGTACTGAGGGAGTGCCGCACTGTCAGAGGGTCAGTGCTGAGGGAACGCCGCACTGTCGGAGGGTCAGTACTGAGGGAGTGCCGCACTGTCGGAGGGTCAGTACTGAGGGAGCGCCGCACTGTTGGAGGGTCAGTGCTCAGGAATGTCGCACTGTCAGAGGGTCAGTGCTGAGGGAGCGCTGCACTGTCGGAGGGTCAGTGCTGAGGTAGTGCTGCACTGTCAGAGGGTCAGTACTGAGGGAGTGCCGCACTGTCGGAGTGTCAGTGCTGAGGGAACGCCGCACTGTCGGAGGGTCAGTACTGAGGGAGCGCCGCACTGTCAGAGGGTCAGTACTGAGGGAGTGCCGCACTGTCAGAGGGTCAGTGCTGAGGGAGTGCCGCACTGTCGGAGGGTCAGTACTGAGGGAGTGTTGCACTGTCAGGGAGTCAGTACTGAGGGAGTGCCGCACTGTCAGAGGGTCAGTACTGAGGGAGTGCCGCACTGTCGGAGGGTCAGTACTGAGGGAGTGCTGCACTGTCGGAGGGTCAGTACTGAGGGAGCACCGCACTGTCAGAGCGTCAGGACTGAGGGAGCTCTGAACTGTTGGAGGGTCAGTGCTGAGGGAGCGCTGCACTGTCAGAGGGTCAGGACTGAGGGAGTTCTGAACTGTTGGAGGGTCAGTACTGAGGGAGTACTGCACCGTCGGAGGGTCAGTACTGAGGGAGTGCCGCACTGTCGGAGGTAGTGCTGAGGTAGTGCTGCACTGTCAGAGGGTCAGTACTGAGGGAGTGCCGCACTGTCGGAGGGTCAGTGCTGAGGGAACGCCGCACTGTCGGAGGGTCAGTACTGAGGGAGTGCCGCACTGTCAGAGGGTCAGTACTGAGGGAGTGCTGCACCGTCGGAGGGTCAGTACTGAGGGAGTTCTGAACTGTGGGAGGGTCAGTACTAAGGGAGTGCCACACTGTCAGAGGGTCAGTACTGAGGGAGTACTGCACTGTCGGAAGGTCAGTGCTGAGGGAGCACTCACTGTTGGAGGGTCAGTACTGAGGAAGCGCCGCACAGTCGGAGGGTCAGTACTGAGGGAGTGCCGCACTGTCGGAGGGTCAGTACTGAGGGAGCGCCGCACTGTCGGAGGGTCAGTGCTGAGGGAGTGCCGCACTGTCAGAGGGTCAGTACTGAGGGAGTTCGGAACTGGGGGAGGGTCAGTACTAAGGGAGTGCCACACTGTCAGAGGGTCAGTACTAAGGAAGTGCTGTAATTTCGGAGGGTCAGTACTGAGGGAGTGCCGCAATGTCAGGGGGTCAGTACTGAGGGAGTGCCGCACTGTCAGAGAGTCAGTACTGAGGGAGTGCAGCACTGTCAGAGGGTCAGTACTGAGGGAGTGCCGCACTGTCAGTGGGTCAGTGCTGAGGGAATGCCGCACTGTCGGAGGGTCAGTACTGAGGGAGTGCTGCACTGTCGGAGGGTCAGTACTGAGGGAGTGCCGCACTGTCGGGGGGTCAGTACTGAGGGAGTGCCGCACTGTCGGAGGGTCAGTACTGAGGAAGTGCCGCACTGTCGGGGGGGCAGTACTGAGGGAGTGCAGCACCGTCGGCGGGTCAGTGCTGAGGGAGTGCAGCACTGTCAGAGGGTCAGTACTGAGGGAGTGCAGCACTGTCAGAGGGTCAGTGCTGAGGGAGTGCCGCACTGTCGGGGGGTCAGTACTGAGGGAGTGCCACACAGTCGGAGGGTCAGTACTGAGGGAGTGCCGCACTGTCGGGGGGTCAGTACTGAGGGAGTGCCGCACCGTCGGAGGGTCAGTACTGAGGGAGTTCTGAACTGTGGGAGGGTCAGTACTAAGGGAGTGCCACATTGTCAGAGGGTCAGTACTGAGGGAGTACTGCACTGTTGGAGGGTCAGTACAGAGGGAGTGCCGCACTGTCGGAAGGTCAGTACTGAGGGAGTGCCGCACTGTCGGGGGGTCAGTACTGAGGGAGTGCCGCACCGTCGGAGGGTCAGTACTGAGGGAGTTCTGAACTGTGGGAGGGTCAGTACTAAGGGAGTGCCACATTGTCAGAGGGTCAGTACTGAGGGAGTACTGCACTGTTGGAGGGTCAGTACAGAGGGAGTGCCGCACTGTCGGAAGGTCAGTACTGAGGGAGTGCCGCACTGTCGGGGGGTCAGTACTGAGGGAGTGCCGCACCGTCGGAGGGTCAGTACTGAGGGAGCGCCGCACTGTCGGAAGGTCAGTGCTGAGGGAGCACTCACTGTTGGAGGGTCAGTACTGAGGAAGCGCCGCACAGTCGGAGGGTCAGTACTGAGGGAGTGCCGCACTGTCAGAGGGTCAGTACTGAGGGAGCGCCGCACTGTCGGAGGGTCAGTGCTGAGGGAACGCCGCACTGTCGGAGGGTCAGTACTGAGGGAGTGCCGCACTGTCAGAGGGTCAGTACTGAGGGAGTTCGGAACTGGGGGAGGGTCAGTACTAAGGGAGTGCCACACTGTCAGAGGGTCAGTACTAAGGAAGTGCTGTAATTTCGGAGGGTCAGTACTGAGGGAGTGCCGCAATGTCAGGGGGTCAGTACTGAGGGAGTGCCGCACTGTCAGAGAGTCAGTACTGAGGGAGTGCAGCACTGTCAGAGGGTCAGTACTGAGGGAGTGCCGCACTGTCAGTGGGTCAGTGCTGAGGGAATGCCGCACTGTCGGAGGGTCAGTACTGAGGGAGTGCTGCACTGTCGGAGGGTCAGTACTGAGGGAGTGCCGCACTGTCGGGGGGTCAGTACTGAGGGAGTGCCGCACTGTCGGAGGGTCAGTACTGAGGAAGTGCCGCACTGTCGGGGGGGGCAGTACTGAGGGAGTGCAGCACCGTCGGCGGGTCAGTGCTGAGGGAGTGCAGCAGTGTCAGAGGGTCAGTACTGAGGGAGTGCAGCACTGTCAGAGGGTCAGTACTGAGGCTGTGCCGCACTGTCAGAGGGTCAGTGCTGAGGGAGTGCCGCACTGTCGGGGGGTCAGTACTGAGGGAGTGCCACACAGTCGGAGGGTCAGTACTGAGGGAGTGCCGCACTGTCGGGGGGTCAGTACTGAGGGAGTGCCGCACCGTCGGAGGGTCAGTACTGAGGGAGTTCTGAACTGTGGGAGGGTCAGTACTAAGGGAGTGCCACATTGTCAGAGGGTCAGTACTGAGGGAGTACTGCACTGTTGGAGGGTCAGTACAGAGGGAGTGCCGCACTGTCGGAAGGTCAGTGCTGAGGGAGCACTCACTGTTGGAGGGTCAGTACTGAGGAAGCGCCGCACAGTCGGAGGGTCAGTACTGAGGGAGTGCCGCACTGTCGGAGGGTCAGTACTAAGGGAGTGCCACACTGTCAGAGGGTCAGTGCTGAGGGAGTGCCGCACTGTCGGAGGGTCAGTGCTGAGGGAACGCCGCACTGTCGGAGGGTCAGTACTGAGGGAGTGCCGCACTGTCGGAGGGTCAGTACTTGAGGGAGTGCCACACAGTCGGAGGGTCAGTACTGAGGGAGTGCCGCACTGTCGGGGGGTCAGTACTGAGGGAGTGCCGCACTGTCGGAGGGTCAGTACTGAGGGAGTGCCGCACTGTCAGGGAGTCAGTACTGAGGGAGTGCCGCACTGTCGGAGGGTCAGTACTGAGGGAGTACCGCACTCTCGGGGGGTCAGTACTGAGGGAGTGCAGCACTGTCGGAGGGTCAGTGCTGAGGGAGTGCCGCACTGTCAGAGTGTCAGTACTGAGGGAGTGCCGCACTGTCAGAGGGTCAGTACTGAGGGAGTGCCGCACTGTCAGAGGGTCAGTACTGAGGGAGTGCCGCACTGTCAGGGGGTCAGTACTGAGGGAGTGCCGCACTGTCGGAGGGTCAGTACTTGAGGGAATGCCACACAGTCGGAGGGTCAGTACTGAGGGAGTGCCGCACTGTCGGGGGGTCAGTACTGAGGGAGTGCCGCACTGTCGGAGGGTCAGTACTGAGGGAGTGCCGCACTGTCAGGGAGTCAGTACTGAGGGAGTGCCGCACTGTCGGAGGGTCAGTACCGAGGGAGCGCCACACTATTAGAGGGTCAGTGCTCAGGAATGTCGCACTGTCAGAGGGTCAGTGCTGAGGGAGCGCTGCACTGTCGGAGGGTCAGTACTGAGGGAGTGCCGCACTGTCAGAGGGTCAGTGCTGAGGGAGTGCCGCACTGTGGGAGGGTCAGTGCTGAGCGAACGCTGCACTGTCGGAGGGTCAGTACTGAGGGAGTGCCGCACTGTCAGGGAGTCAGTACTGAGGGAGTGCCGCACTGTCGGAGGGTCAGTACCGAGGGAGCGCCACACTGTTGGAGGGTCAGTGCTCAGGAATGTCGCACTGTCAGAGGGTCAGTGCTGAGGGAGCACTGCACTGTCGGAGGGTCAGTACTGAGGGAGTGCCGCACTGTCAGAGGGTCAGTGCTGAGGGAACGCCGCACTGTCGGAGGGTCAGTACTGAGGGAGTGCCGCACTGTCGGAGGGTCAGTACTGAGGGAGCGCCGCACTGTTGGAGGGTCAGTGCTCAGGAATGTCGCACTGTCAGAGGGTCAGTGCTGAGGGAGCGCTGCACTGTCGGAGGGTCAGTGCTGAGGTAGTGCTGCACTGTCAGAGGGTCAGTACTGAGGGAGTGCCGCACTGTCGGAGTGTCAGTGCTGAGGGAACGCCGCACTGTCGGAGGGTCAGTACTGAGGGAGCGCCGCACTGTCAGAGGGTCAGTACTGAGGGAGTGCCGCACTGTCAGAGGGTCAGTGCTGAGGGAGTGCCGCACTGTCGGAGGGTCAGTACTGAGGGAGTGTTGCACTGTCAGGGAGTCAGTACTGAGGGAGTGCCGCACTGTCAGAGGGTCAGTACTGAGGGAGTGCCGCACTGTCGGAGGGTCAGTACTGAGGGAGTGCTGCACTGTCGGAGGGTCAGTACTGAGGGAGCACCGCACTGTCAGAGCGTCAGGACTGAGGGAGTTCTGAACTGTTGGAGGGTCAGTGCTGAGGGAGCGCTGCACTGTCAGAGGGTCAGGACTGAGGGAGTTCTGAACTGTTGGAGGGTCAGTACTGAGGGAGTGCTGCACCGTCGGAGGGTCAGTACTGAGGGAGTGCCGCACTGTCGGAGGTAGTGCTGAGGTAGTGCTGCACTGTCAGAGGGTCAGTACTGAGGGAGTGCCGCACTGTCGGAGGGTCAGTGCTGAGGGAACGCCGCACTGTCGGAGGGTCAGTACTGAGGGAGTGCCGCACTGTCAGAGGGTCAGTACTGAGGGAGTGCTGCACCGTCGGAGGGTCAGTACTGAGGGAGTTCTGAACTGTGGGAGGGTCAGTACTAAGGGAGTGCCACACTGTCAGAGGGTCAGTACTGAGGGAGTACTGCACTGTCGGAAGGTCAGTGCTGAGGGAGCACTCACTGTTGGAGGGTCAGTACTGAGGAAGCGCCGCACAGTCGGAGGGTCAGTACTGAGGGAGTGCCGCACTGTCGGAGGGTCAGTACTGAGGGAGCGCCGCACTGTCGGAGGGTCAGTGCTGAGGGAGTGCCGCACTGTCAGAGGGTCAGTACTGAGGGAGTTCGGAACTGGGGGAGGGTCAGTACTAAGGGAGTGCCACACTGTCAGAGGGTCAGTACTAAGGAAGTGCTGTAATTTCGGAGGGTCAGTACTGAGGGAGTGCCGCAATGTCAGGGGGTCAGTACTGAGGGAGTGCCGCACTGTCAGAGAGTCAGTACTGAGGGAGTGCAGCACTGTCAGAGGGTCAGTACTGAGGGAGTGCCGCACTGTCAGTGGGTCAGTGCTGAGGGAATGCCGCACTGTCGGAGGGTCAGTACTGAGGGAGTGCTGCACTGTCGGAGGGTCAGTACTGAGGGAGTGCCGCACTGTCGGGGGGTCAGTACTGAGGGAGTGCCGCACTGTCGGAGGGTCAGTACTGAGGAAGTGCCGCACTGTCGGGGGGGCAGTACTGAGGGAGTGCAGCACCGTCGGCGGGTCAGTGCTGAGGGAGTGCAGCACTGTCAGAGGGTCAGTACTGAGGGAGTGCAGCACTGTCAGAGGGTCAGTACTGAGGCTGTGCCGCACTGTCAGAGGGTCAGTGCTGAGGGAGTGCCGCACTGTCGGGGGGTCAGTACTGAGGGAGTGCCACACAGTCGGAGGGTCAGTACTGAGGGAGTGCCGCACTGTCGGGGGGTCAGTACTGAGGGAGTGACGCACCGTCGGAGGGTCAGTACTGAGGGAGTTCTGAACTGTGGGAGGGTCAGTACTAAGGGAGTGCCACATTGTCAGAGGGTCAGTACTGAGGGAGTACTGCACTGTTGGAGGGTCAGTACAGAGGGAGTGCCGCACTGTCGGAAGGTCAGTGCTGAGGGAGCACTCACTGTTGGAGGGTCAGTACTGAGGAAGCGCCGCACAGTCAGAGGGTCAGTACTGAGGGAGTGCCGCACTGTCAGAGGGTCAGTACTAAGGGAGTGCCACACTGTCAGAGGGTCAGTGCTGAGGGAGTGCCGCACTGTCGGAGGGTCAGTGCTGAGGGAACGCCGCACTGTCGGAGGGTCAGTACTGAGGGAGTGCCGCACTGTCGGAGGGTCAGTACTTGAGGGAGTGCCACACAGTCGGAGGGTCAGTACTGAGGGAGTGCTGCACTGTCGGGGGGTCAGTACTGAGGGAGTGCCGCACTGTCGGAGGGTCAGTACTGAGGGAGTACCGCACTGTCGGGGGGTCAGTACTGAGGGAGTGCAGCACTGTCGGAGGGTCAGTGCTGAGGGAGTGCCGCACTGTCGGAGTGTCAGTACGGAGGGAGTGCCGCACTGTCAGAGGGTCAGTACTGAGGGAGTGCCGCACTGTCAGAGGGTCAGTACTGAGGGAGTGCCGCACTGTCAGGGGGTCAGTACTGAGGGAGTGCCGCACTGTCGGAGGGTCAGTACTTGAGGGAATGCCACACAGTCGGAGGGTCAGTACTGAGGGAGTGCCGCACTGTCGGGGGGTCAGTACTGAGGGAGTGCCGCACTGTCGGAGGGTCAGTACTGAGGGAGTGCCGCACTGTCAGGGAGTCAGTACTGAGGGAGTGCCGCACTGTCGGAGGGTCAGTACCGAGGGAGCGCCACACTGTTAGAGGGTCAGTGCTCAGGAATGTCGCACTGTCAGAGGGTCAGTGCTGAGGGAGCGCTGCACTGTCGGAGGGTCAGTACTGAGGGAGTGCCGCACTGTCAGAGGGTCAGTGCTGAGGGAGTGCCGCACTGTGGGATGGTCAGTGCTGAGCGAACGCTGCACTGTCGGAGGGTCAGTACTGAGGGAGTGCCGCACTGTCAGGGAGTCAGTACTGAGGGAGTGCCGCACTGTCGGAGGGTCAGTACCGAGGGAGCGCCACACTGTTGGAGGGTCAGTGCTCAGGAATGTCGCACTGTCAGAGGGTCAGTGCTGAGGGAGCACTGCACTGTCGGAGGGTCAGTACTGAGGGAGTGCCGCACTGTCAGAGGGTCAGTGCTGAGGGAACGCCGCACTGTCGGAGGGTCAGTACTGAGGGAGTGCCGCACTGTCGGAGGGTCAGTACTGAGGGAGCGCCGCACTGTCGGAGGGTCAGTACTTGAGGGAGTGCCACACAGTCGGAGGGTCAGTACTGAGGGAGTGCTGCACTGTCGGGGGGTCAGTACTGAGGGAGTGCCGCACTGTCGGAGGGTCAGTACTGAGGGAGTACCGCACTCTCGGGGGGTCAGTACTGAGGGAGTGCAGCACTGTCGGAGGGTCAGTGCTGAGGGAGTGCCGCACTGTCGGAGTGTCGGTACTGAGGGAGTGCCGCACTGTCAGAGGGTCAGTACTGAGGGAGTGCCGCACTGTCAGAGGGTCAGTACTGAGGGAGTGCCGCACTGTCAGGGGGTCAGTACTGAGGGAGTGCCGCACTGTCGGAGGGTCAGTACTTGAGGGAATGCCACACAGTCGGAGGGTCAGTACTGAGGGAGTGCCGCACTGTCGGGGGGTCAGTACTGAGGGAGTGCCGCACTGTCGGAGGGTCAGTACTGAGGGAGTGCCGCACTGTCAGGGAGTCAGTACTGAGGGAGTGCCGCACTGTCGGAGGGTCAGTACCGAGGGAGCGCCACACTGTTAGAGGGTCAGTGCTCAGGAATGTCGCACTGTCAGAGGGTCAGTGCTGAGGGAGCGCTGCACTGTCGGAGGGTCAGTACTGAGGGAGTGCCGCACTGTCAGAGGGTCAGTGCTGAGGGAGTGCCGCACTGTGGGAGGGTCAGTGCTGAGCGAACGCTGCACTGTCGGAGGGTGAGTACTGAGGGAGTGCCGCACTGTCAGGGAGTCAGTACTGAGGGAGTGCCGCACTGTCGGAGGGTCAGTACCGAGGGAGCGCCACACTGTTGGAGGGTCAGTGCTCAGGAATGTCGCACTGTCAGAGGGTCAGTGCTGAGGGAGCACTGCACTGTCGGAGGGTCAGTACTGAGGGAGTGCCGCACTGTCAGAGGGTCAGTGCTGAGGGAACGCCGCACTGTTGGAGGGTCAGTGCTCAGGAATGTCGCACTGTCAGAGGGTCAGTGCTGAGGGAGCGCTGCACTGTCGGAGGGTCAGTGCTGAGGGAGTGCCGCACTGTCGGAGGGTCAGTACTGAGGGAGCGCCGCACTGTTGGAGGGTCAGTGCTCAGGAATGTCGCACTGTCAGAGGGTCAGTGCTGAGGGAGCGCTGCACTGTCGGAGGGTCAGTGCTGAGGTAGTGCTGCACTGTCAGAGGGTCAGTACTGAGGGAGTGCCGCACTGTCGGAGTGTCAGTGCTGAGGGAACGCCGCACTGTCGGAGGGTCAGTACTGAGGGAGCGCCGCACTGTCAGAGGGTCAGTACTGAGGGAGTGCCGCACTGTCAGAGGGTCAGTGCTGAGGGAGTGCCGCACTGTCGGAGGGTCAGTACTGAGGGAGTGTTGCACTGTCAGGGAGTCAGTACTGAGGGAGTGCCGCACTGTCAGAGGTTCAGTACTGAGGGAGTGCCGCACTGTCGGAGGGTCAGTACTGAGGGAGTGCTGCACTGTCGGAGGGTCAGTACTGAGGGAGCACCGCACTGTCAGAGCGTCAGGACTGAGGGAGTTCTGAACTGTTGGAGGGTCAGTGCTGAGGGAGCGCTGCACTGTCAGAGGGTCAGGACTGAGGGAGTTCTGAACTGTTGGAGGGTCAGTACTGAGGGAGTGCTGCACCGTCGGAGGGTCAGTACTGAGGGAGTGCCGCACTGTCGGAGGTAGTGCTGAGGTAGTGCTGCACTGTCAGAGGGTCAGTACTGAGGGAGTGCCGCACTGTCGGAGGGTCAGTGCTGAGGGAACGCCGCACTGTCGGAGGGTCAGTACTGAGGGAGTGCCGCACTGTCAGAGGGTCAGTACTGAGGGAGTGCTGCACCGTCGGAGGGTCAGTACTGAGGGAGTTCTGAACTGTGGGAGGGTCAGTACTAAGGGAGTGCCACACTGTCAGAGGGTCAGTACTGAGGGAGTACTGCACTGTTGGAGGGTCAGTACTGAGGGAGTGCCGCACAGTTGGAAGGTCAGTGCTGAGGGAGCGCTGCACTGTTGGAGGGTCAGTACTGACGAAGCGCCGCACTGTTGGAGGGTCAGTACTGAGGGAGTGCCGCACTGTCGGAGGGTCAGGACTGAGGGAGCACCGCACTGTCGGAGGGTCAGTACTGAGGGAGCGCCGCACTGTAGGAGGGTCAGTGCTCAGGAATGTTGCACTGTCAGAGGGTCAGTGCTGAGGGAGCGCTGCACTGTCGGAGGGTCAGTACTGAGGGAGTGCCGCACTGTCAGAGGATCAGTGCTGAGGGAGTGCCGCACTGTCGGAGGGTCAGTGCTGAGGGAACGCCGCACTGTCGGAGGGTCAATACTGAGGGAGTGCCGCACTGTCGGAGGGTCAGTACTGAGGGAGCGCCGCACTGTTGGAGGGTCAGTGCTCAGGAATGTCGCACTGTCAGAGGATCAGTGCTGAGGGAGCGCTGCATTGTC
Organism: Chiloscyllium plagiosum; assembly: GCF_037043375.1. Taxonomy (NCBI): domain Eukaryota; kingdom Metazoa; phylum Chordata; class Chondrichthyes; order Orectolobiformes; family Hemiscylliidae; genus Chiloscyllium; species Chiloscyllium plagiosum. The sequence goes on along the minus strand of NW_028270184.1, from coordinate 8,401,694 downwards.
GGAGGGTCAGTACTGAGGTAGTGCTGCACTGTCAGAGGGTCAGTACTGAGGGAGTGCCGCACTGTCGGAGGGTCAGTGTTGAGGGAACGCCGCACTGTCGGAGGGTCAGTACTGAGGGAGTGCCGCACTGTCAGAGGGTCAGTACTGAGGGAGTGCTGCACTGTCAGGGAGTCAGTGCTGAGGGAGTGCCGCACTGTCAGACGGTCAGTACTGAGGGAGTGCCGCACTGTCAGAGGGTCAGTACTGAGGGAGGGCCGCACTGTTGGAGGGTCAGTGCTCAGGAATGTCGCACTGTCAGAGGGTCAGTGCTGAGGGAGCGCTGCACTGTCGGAGGGTCAGCACTGAGGGAGCGCCGCACTGTCAGAGGGTCAGTACTGAGGGAGTGCTGCACCGTCGGAGGGTCAGTACGGAGGGAGTGCCGTACTGTCGGAGGGTCAGTGCTGAGGTAGTGCTGCACTTCAGAGGGTCAGTGCTGAGGGAACGCCGCACTGTCGGAGGGTCAGTACTGAGGGAGTGCCGCACTGTCAGAGGGTCAGTACTGATGGAGTGCCGCACTGTCAGTGGGTCAGTACTGAGGGATTGCAGCACTGTCAGACGGTCTGTGCTGAGGGAGTGGCACACTGTCGGAGGGTCAGTACTGAGGGAGTGCCGCACTGTCAGAGGGTCAGTACTGAGGGAGTACTGCACTGTTGGAGGGTCAGTACTGAGGGAGTGCCGCACAGTTGGAAGGTCAGTGCTGAGGGAGCGCTGCACTGTTGGAGGGTCAGTACTGAGGAAGCGCCGCACTGTTGGAGGGTCAGTACTGAGGGAGTGCCGCACTGTCGGAGGGTCAGGACTGAGGGAGCACCGCACTGTCGGAGGGTCAGTACTGAGGGAGCGCCGCACTGTAGGAGGGTCAGTGCTCAGGAATGTCGCACTGTCAGAGGGTCAGTGCTGAGGGAGCGCTGCACTGTCGGAGGGTCAGTACTGAGGGAGTGCCGCACTGTCAGAGGATCAGTGCTGAGGGAGTGCCGCACTGTCGGAGGGTCAGTGCTGAGGGAACGCCGCACTGTCGGAGGGTCAGTACTGAGGGAGTGCCGCACTGTCGGAGGGTCAGTACTGAGGGAGCGCCGCACTGTTGGAGGGTCAGTGCTCAGGAATGTCGCACTGTCAGAGGATCAGTACTGAGGGAGCGCTGCATTGTCGGAGGGTCAGTACTGAGGTAGTGCTGCACTGTCAGAGGGTCAGTACTGAGGGAGTGCCGCACTGTCGGAGGGTCAGTGTTGAGGGAACGCCGCACTGTCGGAGGGTCAGTACTGAGGGAGTGCCGCACTGTCAGAGGGTCAGTACTGATGGAGTGCCGCACTGTCAGAGGGTCAGTAATGAGGGATTGCAGCACTGTCTGACGGTCAGTGCTGAGGGAGTGCCGCACTGTTGGAGGGTCAGTGCTGAGGGAACGCCACACTGTCGGAGGGTCAGTACTGAGGGAGTGCTGCACCGTCAGAGGGTCAGTACTGAGGGAGTACTGCACTGTTGGAGGGTCAGTACTGAGGCAGTGCCGTACTGTCGGAGGGTTAGTGCTGAGGTAGTGCTGCACTGTCAGAGGGTCAGTAGTGAGGGAGTGCCGCACAGTCGGAAGGTCAGTGCGGAGGGAGCGCTGCACTGTTGGAGGGTCAGTACTGAGGAAGCGCCGCACAGTCGGAGGGTCAGTACTGAGGGAGTGCCGCACTGTAGGAGGGTCAGTGCTCAGGAATGTCGCACTGTCAGAGGGTCAGTGCTGAGGGAGCGCTGCACTGTCGGAGGGTCAGTACTGAGGGAGTGCCGCACTGTCAGAGGATCAGTGCTGAGGGAGTGCCGCACTGTCGGAGGGTCAGTGCTGAGGGAACGCCGCACTGTCGGAGGGTCAGTACTGAGGGAGTGCCGCACTGTTGGAGGGTCAGTACTGAGGGAGCGCCGCACTGTTGGAGGGTCAGTGCTCAGGAATGTCGCACTGTCAGAGGATCAGTGCTGAGGGAGCGCTGCACTGTCGGAGGGTCAGTACTGAGGTAGTGCTGCACTGTCAGAGGGTCAGTACTGAGGGAGTGCCGCACTGTCGGAGGGTCAGTGTTGAGGGAACGCCGCACTGTCGGAGGGTCAGTACTGAGGGAGTGCCGCACTGTCAGAGGGTCAGTACTGAGGGAGTGCTGCACTGTCAGGGATTCAGTGCTGAGGGAGTGCCGCACTGTCAGACGGTCAGTACTGAGGGAGTGCCGCACTGTCAGAGGGTCAGTACTGAGGGAGGGCCGCACTGTTGGAGGGTCAGTGCTCAGGAATGTCGCACTGTCAGAGGGTCAGTGCTGAGGGAGCGCTGCACTGTCGGAGGGTCAGCACTGAGGGAGCGCCGCACTGTCAGAGGGTCAGTACTGAGGGAGTGCAGCACCGTCGGAGGGTCAGTACGGAGGGAGTGCCGTACTGTCGGAGGGTCAGTGCTGAGGTAGTGCTGCACTGTCAGAGGGTCACTGCTGAGGGAACGCCGCACTGTCGGAGGGTCAGTACTGAGGGAGTGCCGCACTGTCAGAGGGTCAGTACTGATGGAGTGCCGCACTGTCAGTGGGTCAATACTGAGGGATTGCAGCACTGTCAGACGGTCTGTGCTGAGGGAGTGGCACACTGTCGGAGGGTCAGTACTGAGGGAGTTCTGAACTGTGGGAGGGTCAGTACTAAGGGAGTGCCACACTGTCAGAGGGTCAGTACTGAGGGAGTACTGCACTGTTGGAGGGTCAGTACTGAGGGAGTGCCGCACAGTTGGAAGGTCAGTGCTGAGGGAGCGCTGCACTGTTGGAGGGTCAGTACTGAGGGAGTGCCGCACTGTCGGAGGGTCAGTACTGAGGAAGCGCCGCACAGTTGGAGGGTCAGTACTGAGGGAGTGCCGCACTGTCGGAGGGTCAGTACTGAGGGAGCGCCGCACTGTCGGAGGGTCAGTACTGAGGGAGCGACGCACTGTAGGAGGGTCAGTGCTCAGGAATGTCGCACTGTCAGAGGGTCAGTGCTGAGGGAGCGCTGCACTGTCAGAGGATCAGTGCTGAGGGAGTACCGCACTGTCAGAGGGTCAGTGCTGAGGGAACGCCGCACTGTCGGAGGGTCAGTGCTCAGGAATGTCGCACTGTCAGAGGATCAGTGCTGAGGGAGCGCTGAACTGTCGGAGGGTCAGTACTGAGGTAGTGCTGCACTGTCAGAGGGTCAGAACTGAGGGAGTGCCGCACTGTCGGAGGGTCAGTACTGAGGGAGTGCCGCACTGTCAGAGGGTCAGTACTGAGGGAGTGCCGCACTGTCAGGGAGTCAGTACTGAGGGAGTGCCGCACTGTCAGACGGTCAGTACTGAGGGAGTGCCGCACTGTCAGAGGGTCAGTACTGAGGGAGCGCCGCACTGTTGAAGGGTCAGTGCTCAGGAATGTCGCACTGTCAGAGGGTCAGTGCTGAGGGAACGCCGCACTGTCGGAGGGTCAGTAGTGAGGGAGCGCCGCACTGTCAGAGGGTCAGTACTGAGGGAGTGCTGCACCGTCGGAGGGTCAGTACGGAGGGAGTGCCGTACTGTCGGAGGGTCAGTGCTGAGGTAGTGCTGCACTGTCGGAGGTTCAGTACTGAGGGAGTGCCGCACTGTCGGAGGGTCAGTGCTGAGGGAACGCCGCACTGTCGGAGGGTCAGTGCTGAGGGAACGCCGCACTGTCGGAGGGTCAGTACTGAGGGAGCGCCGCACTGTCAGAGGGTCAGTACTGAGGGAGTGCCGCACTGTCAGAGGGTCAGTGCTGAGGGAGTGCCGCACTGTCGGAGGGTCAGTACTGAGGGAGTGTTGCACTGTCAGGGAGTCAGTACTGAGGGAGCACCGCACTGTCAGAGCGTCAGGACTGAGGGAGTTCTGAACTGTTGGAGGGTCAGTGCTGAGGGAGCGCTGCACTGTCAGAGGGTCAGGACTGAGGGAGTTCTGAACTGTTGGAGGGTCAGTACTGAGGGAGTGCTGCACCGTCGGAGGGTCAGTACTGAGGGAGTGCCGCACTGTCGGAGGTAGTGCTGAGGTAGTGCTGCACTGTCAGAGGGTCAGTACTGAGGGAGTGCCGCACTGTCGGAGGGTCAGTGCTGAGGGAACGCCGCACTGTCGGAGGGTCAGTACTGAGGGAGTGCCGCACTGTCAGAGGGTCAGTACTGAGGGAGTGCTGCACCGTCGGAGGGTCAGTACTGAGGGAGTTCTGAACTGTGGGAGGGTCAGTACTAAGGGAGTGCCACACTGTCAGAGGGTCAGTATTGAGGGAGTACTGCACTGTTGGAGGGTCAGTACTGAGGGAGTGCCGCACAGTTGGAAGGTCAGTGCTGAGGGAGCGCTGCACTGTTGGAGGGTCAGTACTGAGGAAGCGCCGCACTGTTGGAGGGTCAGTACTGAGGGAGTGCCGCACTGTCGGAGGGTCAGGACTGAGGGAGCACCGCACTGTCGGAGGGTCAGTACTGAGGGAGCGCCGCACTGTAGGAGGGTCAGTGCTCAGGAATGTCGCACTGTCAGAGGGTCAGTGCTGAGGGAGCGCTGCACTGTCGGAGGGTCAGTACTGAGGGAGTGCCGCACTGTCAGAGGATCAGTGCTGAGGGAGTGCCGCACTGTCGGAGGGTCAGTGCTGAGGGAACGCCGCACTGTCGGAGGGTCAATACTGAGGGAGTGCCGCACTGTCGGAGGGTCAGTACTGAGGGAGCGCCGCACTGTTGGAGGGTCAGTGCTGAGGAATGTCGCACTGTCAGAGGATCAGTGCTGAGGGAGCGCTGCATTGTCGGAGGGTCAGTACTGAGGTAGTGCTGCACTGTCAGAGGGTCAGTACTGAGGGAGTGCCGCACTGTCGGAGGGTCAGTGTTGAGGGAACGCCGCACTGTCGGAGGGTGAGTACTGAGGGAGTGCCGCACTGTCAGAGGGTCAGTACTGAGGGAGTGCTGCACTGTCAGAGGGTCAGTACTGAGGGAGTGCCGCACTGTCGGAGGGTCAGTACTGAGGGAGTGCCGCACTGTCGGAGGGTCAGTACTGAGGGAGTGCCGCACTGTCAGAGGGTCAGTACTGAGGGAGTGCCGCACTGTCAGAGGGTCAGTACTGAGGGAGTGCCGCACTGTTGGAGGGTCAGTACTGAGGGAGTGCCGCACTGTCGGAGGGTCAGTACTGAGGGAGTGCCGCACTGTCGGAGGGTCAGTACTGAGGGAGTGCCGCACTGTCAGAGGGTCAGTACTGAGGGAGCGCCGCACTGTCGGAGGGTCAGTACTGAGGGAGTGCCGCACTGTCAGAGGGTCAGTACTGATGGAGTGCCGCACTGTCAGTGGGTCAGTGCTGAGGGATTGCAGCACTGTCAGAGGGTCTGTGCTGAGGGAGTGGCACACTGTCGGAGGGTCAGTACTGAGGGAGTTCTGAACTGTGGGAGGGTCAGTACTAAGGGAGTGCCACACTGTCAGAGGGTCAGTACTGAGCGAGTACTGCACTGTTGGAGGGTCAGTACTGAGGGAGTGCCGCACAGTTGGAAGGTCAGTGCTGAGGGAGCGCTGCACTGTTGAAGGGTCAGTACTGAGGGAGTGCCGCACTGTCGGAGGGTCAGTACTGAGGAAGCGCCGCACAGTTGGAGGGTCAGTACTGAGGGAGTGCCGCACTGTCGGAGGGTCAGTACTGAGGGAGCGCCGCACTGTCGGAGGGTCAGTACTGAGGGAGCGACGCACTGTAGGAGGGTCAGTGCTCAGGAATGTCGCACTGTCAGAGGGTCAGTGCTGAGGGAGCGCTGCACTGTCAGAGGATCAGTGCTGAGGGAGTGCCGCACTGTCGGAGGGTCAGTGCTGAGGGAACGCCGCACTGTCGGAGGGTCAATACTGAGGGAGTGCCGCACTGTCGGAGGGTCAGTGCTCAGGAATGTCGCACTGTCAGAGGATCAGTGCTGAGGGAGCGCTGAACTGTCGGAGGGTCAGTACTGAGGTAGTGCTGCACTGTCAGAGGGTCAGAACTGAGGGAGTGCCGCACTGTCAGAGGGTCAGTACTGATGGAGTGCCGCACTGTCAGTGGGTCAGTGCTGAGGGATTGCAGCACTGTCAGAGGGTCTGTGCTGAGGGAGTGGCACACTGTCGGAGGGTCAGTACTGAGGGAGTTCTGAACTGTGGGAGGGTCAGTACTAAGGGAGTGCCACACTGTCAGAGGGTCAGTACTGAGCGAGTACTGCACTGTTGGAGGGTCAGTACTGAGGGAGTGCCGCACAGTTGGAAGGTCAGTGCTGAGGGAGCGCTGCACTGTTGAAGGGTCAGTACTGAGGGAGTGCCGCACTGTCGGAGGGTCAGTACTGAGGAAGCGCCGCACAGTTGGAGGGTCAGTACTGAGGGAGTGCCGCACTGTCGGAGGGTCAGTACTGAGGGAGCGCCGCACTGTCGGAGGGTCAGTACTGAGGGAGCGACGCACTGTAGGAGGGTCAGTGCTCAGGAATGTCGCACTGTCAGAGGGTCAGTGCTGAGGGAGCGCTGCACTGTCAGAGGATCAGTGCTGAGGGAGTGCCGCACTGTCGGAGGGTCAGTGCTGAGGGAACGCCGCACTGTCGGAGGGTCAATACTGAGGGAGTGCCGCACTGTCGGAGGGTCAGTGCTCAGGAATGTCGCACTGTCAGAGGATCAGTGCTGAGGGAGCGCTGAACTGTCGGAGGGTCAGTACTGAGGTAGTGCTGCACTGTCAGAGGGTCAGAACTGAGTGAGTGCCGCACTGTCGGAGGGTCAGTACTGAGGGAGTGCCGCACTGTCAGAGGGTCAGTACTGAGGGAGTGCCGCACTGTCAGGGAGTCAGTACTGAGGGAGTGCCGCACTGTCAGACGGTCAGTACTGAGGGAGTGCCGCACGGTCAGAGGGTCAGTACTGAGGGAGCGCCGCACTGTTGAAGGGTCAGTGCTCAGGAATGTCGCACTGTCAGAGGGTCAGTGCTGAGGGAACGCCACACTGTCGGAGGGTCAGTACTGAGGGAGCTCCGCACTGTCAGAGGGTCAGTACTGAGGGAGTGCTGCACCGTCGGAGGGTCAGTACGGAGGGAGTGCCGTACTGTCGGAGGGTCAGTGCTGAGGTAGTGCTGCACTGTCGGAGGGTCAGTACTGAGGGAGTGCTGCACTGTCGGAGGGTCAGTGCTGAGGGAACGCCGCACTGTCGGAGGGTCAGTGCTGAGGGAACGCCGCACTGTCGGAGGGTCAGTACTGAGGGAGTGCCGCACTGTCGGAGGGTCAGTACTGAGGGAGTGCCGCACTGTCAGACGGTCAGTACTGAGGGAGTGCCGCACTGTCAGAGGGTCAGTACTGAGGGAGCGCCGCACTGTTGAAGGGTCAGTGCTCAGGAATGTCGCTCTGTCAGAGTGTCAGTGCTGAGGGAGCGCTGCACTGTTGGAGGGTCAGTGCTGAGGGAGTGCTGCACCGTCGGACGGTCAGTACGGAGGGAGTGCCGTACTGTCGGAGGGTCAGTGCTGAGGTAGTGCTACACTGTCAGAGGGTCAGTACTGAGGGAGTGCCGCACTGTTGGAGGGTCAGTGCTGAGGGAACGCCGCACTGTCGGAGGGTCAGTACTGAGGGAGTGCCGCACTGTCAGAGGGTCAGTACTGATGGAGTGCCGCACTGTCAGAGGGTCAGTAATGAGGGATTGCAGCACTGTCTGACGGTCAGTGCTGAGGGAGTGCCGCACTGTTGGAGGGTCAGTGCTGAGGGAACGCCACACTGTCGGAGGGTCAGTACTGAGGGAGTGCTGCACCGTCAGAGGGTCAGTACTGAGGGAGTACTGCACTGTTGGAGGGTCAGTACTGAGGCAGTGCCGTACTGTCGGAGGGTTAGTGCTGAGGTAGTGCTGCACTGTCAGAGGGTCAGTAGTGAGGGAGTGCCGCACAGTCGGAAGGTCAGTGCGGAGGGAGCGCTGCACTGTTGGAGGGTCAGTACTGAGGAAGCGCCGCACAGTCGGAGGGTCAGTACTGAGGGAGTGCTGCACTGTAGGAGGGTCAGTGCTCAGGAATGTCGCACTGTCAGAGGGTCAGTGCTGAGGGAGCGCTGCACTGTCGGAGGGTCAGTACTGAGGGAGTGCCGCACTGTCAGAGGATCAGTGCTGAGGGAGTGCCGCACTGTCGGAGGGTCAGTGCTGAGGGAACGCCGCACTGTCGGAGGGTCAGTACTGAGGGAGTGCCGCACTGTTGGAGGGTCAGTACTGAGGGAGCGCCGCACTGTTGGAGGGTCAGTGCTCAGGAATGTCGCACTGTCAGAGGATCAGTGCTGAGGGAGCGCTGCACTGTCGGAGGGTCAGTACTGAGGTAGTGCTGCACTGTCAGAGGGTCAGTACTGAGGGAGTGCCGCACTGTCGGAGGGTCAGTGTTGAGGGAACGCCGCACTGTCGGAGGGTCAGTACTGAGGGAGTGCCGCACTGTCAGAGGGTCAGTACTGAGGGAGTGCTGCACTGTCAGGGATTCAGTGCTGAGGGAGTGCCGCACTGTCAGACGGTCAGTACTGAGGGAGTGCCGCACTGTCAGAGGGTCAGTACTGAGGGAGGGCCGCACTGTTGGAGGGTCAGTGCTCAGGAATGTCGCACTGTCAGAGGGTCAGTGCTGAGGGAGCGCTGCACTGTCGGAGGGTCAGCACTGAGGGAGCGCCGCACTGTCAGAGGGTCAGTACTGAGGGAGTGCAGCACCGTCGGAGGGTCAGTAAGGAGGGAGTGCCGTACTGTCGGAGGGTCAGTGCTGAGGTAGTGCTGCACTGTCAGAGGGTCACTGCTGAGGGAACGCCGCACTGTCGGAGGGTCAGTACTGAGGGAGTGCCGCACTGTCAGAGGGTCAGTACTGATGGAGTGCCGCACTGTCAGTGGGTCAATACTGAGGGATTGCAGCACTGTCAGACGGTCTGTGCTGAGGGAGTGGCACACTGTCGGAGGGTCAGTACTGAGGGAGTTCTGAACTGTGGGAGGGTCAGTACTAAGGGAGTGCCACACTGTCAGAGGGTCAGTACTGAGGGAGTACTGCACTGTTGGAGGGTCAGTACTGAGGGAGTGCCGCACAGTTGGAAGGTCAGTGCTGAGGGAGCGCTGCACTGTTGGAGGGTCAGTACTGAGGGAGTGCCGCACTGTCGGAGGGTCAGTACTGAGGAAGCGCCGCACAGTTGGAGGGTCAGTACTGAGGGAGTGCCGCACTGTCGGAGGGTCAGTACTGAGGGAGCGCCGCACTGTCGGAGGGTCAGTACTGAGGGAGCGACGCACTGTAGGAGGGTCAGTGCTCAGGAATGTCGCACTGTCAGAGGGTCAGTGCTGAGGGAGCGCTGCACTGTCAGAGGATCAGTGCTGAGGGAGTACCGCACTGTCAGAGGGTCAGTGCTGAGGGAACGCCGCACTGTCGGAGGGTCAGTGCTCAGGAATGTCGCACTGTCAGAGGATCAGTGCTGAGGGAGCGCTGAACTGTCGGAGGGTCAGTACTGAGGTAGTGCTGCACTGTCAGAGGGTCAGAACTGAGGGAGTGCCGCACTGTCGGAGGGTCAGTACTGAGGGAGTGCCGCACTGTCAGAGGGTCAGTACTGAGGGAGTGCCGCACTGTCAGGGAGTCAGTACTGAGGGAGTGCCGCACTGTCAGACGGTCAGTACTGAGGGAGTGCCGCACTGTCAGAGGGTCAGTACTGAGGGAGCGCCGCACTGTTGAAGGGTCAGTGCTCAGGAATGTCGCACTGTCAGAGGGTCAGTGCTGAGGGAACGCCGCACTGTCGGAGGGTCAGTAGTGAGGGAGCGCCGCACTGTCAGAGGGTCAGTACTGAGGGAGTGCTGCACCGTCGGAGGGTCAGTACGGAGGGAGTGCCGTACTGTCGGAGGGTCAGTGCTGAGGTAGTGCTGCACTGTCGGAGGTTCAGTACTGAGGGAGTGCCGCACTGTCGGAGGGTCAGTGCTGAGGGAACGCCGCACTGTCGGAGGGTCAGTGCTGAGGGAACGCCGCACTGTCGGAGGGTCAGTACTGAGGGAGCGCCGCACTGTCAGAGGGTCAGTACTGAGGGAGTGCCGCACTGTCAGAGGGTCAGTGCTGAGGGAGTGCCGCACTGTCGGAGGGTCAGTACTGAGGGAGTGTTGCACTGTCAGGGAGTCAGTCCTGAGGGAGTGCCGCACTGTCAGACGGTCAGAGGGTCAGTACTGAGGGAGTGCCGCACTGTCAGAGGTTCAGTACTGAGGGAGTGCTGCACTGTCAGGGAGTCAGTACTGAGGGAGTGCCGCACTGTCAGACGGTCAGAGGGTCAGTACTGAGGGAGTGCCGCACTGTCAAAGGGTCAGTGCTGAGGGAGTGCCGCACTGTCGGATGTCAGTGCTGAGGGAACGCCGCACTGTCGGAGGGTCAGTACTGAGGGAGTGCCGCACTGTCGGAGGGTCAGTACTGAGGGAGCGCCGCACTGTTGGAGGGTCAGTGCTCAGGAATGTCGCACTGTCAGAGGGTCAGTGCTGAGGGAGCGCTGCACTATCGGAGGGTCAGTACTGAGGGAGTGCCGCACTGTCAGAGGATCAGTGCTGAGGGAACGCCGCACTGTCGGAGGGTCAGTACTGAGGGAGTGCCGCACTGTTGGAGGGTCAGTACTGAGGGAGCGCCGCACTGTTGGAGGGTCAGTGCTCAGGAATGTCGCACTGTCAGAGGATCAGTGCTGAGGGAGCGCTGCACTGTCGGAGGGTCAGTACTGAGGTAGTGCTGCACTGTCAGAGGGTCAGTACTGAGGGAGTGCCTCATTGTCGGAGGGTCAGTGCTGAGGGAACGCCGCACTGTCGGAGGGTCAGTACTGAGGGATTGCAGCACTGTCAGACGGTCTGTGCTGAGGGAGTGGCACACTGTCGGAGGGTCAGTACTGAGGGAGTTCTGAACTGTGGGAGGGTCAGTACTAAGGGAGTGCCACACTGTCAGAGGGTCAGTACTGAGGGAGTACTGCACTGTTGGAGGGTCAGTACTGAGGGAGTGCCGCACAGTTGGAAGGTCAGTGCTGAGGGAGCGCTGCAGTGTTGGAGGGTCAGTACTGAGGGAGTGCCGCACTGTCGGAGGGTCAGTACTGAGGAAGCGCCGCACAGTTGGAGGGTCAGTACTGAGGGAGTGCCGCACTGTCGGAGGGTCAGTACTGAGGGAGCGCCGCACTGTCGGAGGGTCAGTACTGAGGGAGCGACGCACTGTAGGAGGGTCAGTGCTCAGGAATGTCGCACTGTCAGAGGGTCAGTGCTGAGGGAGCGCTGCACTGTCAGAGGATCAGTGCTGAGGGAGTGCCGCACTGTCGGAGGGTCAGTGCTGAGGGAACGCCGCACTATCGGAGGGTCAATACTGAGGGAGTGCCGCACTGTCGGAGGGTCAGTGCTCAGGAATGTCGCACTGTCAGAGGATCAGTGCTGAGGGAGCGCTGAACTGTCGGAGGGTCAGTACTGAGGTAGTGCTGCACTGTCAGAGGGTCAGTACTGAGGGAGTGCCTCATTGTCGGAGGGTCAGTGCTGAGGGAACGCCGCACTGTCGGAGGGTCAGTACTGAGGGAGTGCCGCACTGTCAGAGGGTCAGTACTGAGGGAGTGCTGCACTGTCAGGGAGTCAGTACTGAGGGAGTGCCGCACTGTCAGACGGTCAGAGGGTCAGTACTGAGGGAGTGCCGCACTGTCAGAGGGTCAGTACTGAGGGAGTGCTGCACTGTCAGGGAGTCAGTACTGAGGGAGTGCCGCACTGTCAGACGGTCAGAGGGTCAGTACTGAGGGAGTGCCGCACTGTCAAAGGGTCAGTGCTGAGGGAGTGCCGCACTGTCGGATGTCAGTGCTGAGGGAACGCCGCACTGTCGGAGGGTCAGTACTGAGGGAGTGCCGCACTGTCGGAGGGTCAGTACTGAGGGAGCGCCGCACTGTTGGAGGGTCAGTGCTCAGGAATGTCGCACTGTCAGAGGGTCAGTGCTGAGGGAGCGCTGCACTGTCGGAGGGTCAGTGCTGAGGTAGTGCTGCACTGTCAGAGAGTCAGTACTGAGGGAGTGCCGCACTGTCGGAGGGTCAGTGCTGAGGGAACGCCGCACTGTCGGAGGGTCAGTGCTGAGGGAGCGCCGCACGGTCAGAGGGTCAGTACTGAGGGAGTGCCGCACTGTCAGAGGGTCAGTGCTGAGGGAGTGCCGCACTGTCGGAGGGTCAGTACTGAGGGTGTGCTGCACTGTCAGGGAGTCAGTACTGAGGGAGTGCCGCACTGTCGGAGGGTCAGTACTGAGGGAGTGCCGCACTGTCGGAGGGTCAGTACTGAGGGAGCGCCACACTGTTGGAGGGTCAGTGCTCAGGAATGTCGCACTGTCAGAGGGTCAGTGCTGAGGGAGCGCTGCACTGTCGGAGGGTCAGTACTGAGGGAGTGCCGCACTGTCAGAGGGTCAGTGCTGAGGGAGTGCCGCACTGTCGGAGGGTCAGTGCTGAGTGAACGCCGCACTGTCGGAGGGTCAGTACTGAGGGAGTGCCGCACTGTCAGGGAGTCAGTACTGAGGGAGTGCCGCACTGTCAGAGGGTCAGTACTGAGGGAGTGCCGCACTGTCGGAGGGTCAGTACTGAGGCAGCGCCGCACTGTTGGAGGGTCAGTGCTCAGGAATGTCGGACTGTCAGAGGGTCAGTGCTGAGGGAGCGCTGCACTGTCGGAGAGTCAGTACTGAGGGAGTGCCGCACTGTCAGAGGGTCAGTGCTGAGGGAACGCCGCACTGTCGGAGGGTCAGTACTGAGGGAGTGCCGCACTGTCGGAGGGTCAGTACTGAGGGAGCGCCGCACTGTTGGAGGGTCAGTGCTCAGGAATGTCGCACTGTCAGAGGGTCAGTGCTGAGGGAGCGCTGCACTGTCGGAGGGTCAGTGCTGAGGTAGTGCTGCACTGTCAGAGGGTCAGTACTGACGGAGTGCCGCACTGTCGGAGTGTCAGTGCTGAGGGAGTGCCGCACTGTCAGAGGCTCAGTACTGATGGAGTGCCGCACTGTCAGAGGATCAGTGCTGAGGGAATGCCGCACTGTCGGAGGGTCAGTACTGAGGGAGTGTTGCACTGTCAGGGAGTCAGTACTGAGGGAGTGCCGCACTGTCAGAGGGTCAGTACTGAGGGAGTGCCGCACTGTCGGAGGGTCAGTACTGAGGGAGCGCCGCACTGTCAGAGGGTCAGTACTGATGGAGTGCCGCACTGTCAGAGGGTCAGTGCTGAGGGAGTGCCGCACTGTCGGAGGGTCAGTACTGAGGGAGAGTTGCACTGTCAGGGAGTCAGTACTGAGGGAGTGCCGCACTGTCAGAGGGTCAGTACTGAGGGAGTGCCGCACTGTCGGAGGGTCAGTACTGAGGGAGTGCTGCACTATCGGAGGGTCAGTACTGAGGGAGCACCGCACTGTCAGAGCGTCAGGACTGAGGGAGTTCTGAACTGTTGGAGGGTCAGTACTGAGGGAGCGCCGCACTGTTGGAGGGTCAGTGTTCAGGAATGTCGCACTGTCAGAGTGTCAGTGCTGAGGGAGCGCTGCACTGTCAGAGGGTCAGGACTGAGGGAGTTCTGAACTGTTGGAGGGTCAGTACTGAGGGAGTGCTGCACCGTCGGAGGGTCAGTACTGAGGGAGTGCCGCACTGTCGGAGGGTCAGTGCTGAGGGAACGCCGCACTGTCGGAGGGTCAGTACTGAGGTAGTGCCGCACTGTCAGAGGGTCAGTACTGATGGAGTGCCGCACTGTCAGAGGGTCAGTACTGAGGGGGTGCTGCACCGTCGGAGGGTCAGTGCAGAGGGAGTTCTGAACTGTGGGAGGGTCAGTACTAAGGGAGTGCCACACTGTCAGAGGGTCAGTACTGAGGGAGTGCCGCACTGTCGGAGGGTCAGTGCTGAGGGAGCGCTGCACTGTTGGAGGGTCAGTACTGAGGAAGCGCCGCACAGTTGGAGGGTCAGTACTGAGGGAGTGCCGCACTGTCGGAGGGTCAGTACTGAGGGAGCACCGCACTGTCGGAGGGTCAGTACTGAGGGAGCGCCGCACTGTAGGAGGGTCAGTGCTCAGGAATGTCGCACTGTCAGAGTGTCAGTACTGAGGGAGCGCTGCACTGTTGGAGGGTCAGTGCTGAGGTAGTGCTGCACCGTCGGACGGTTAGTACGGAGGGAGTGCCGTACTGTCGGAGGGTCAGTGCTGAGGTAGTGCTGCACTGTCAGAGGGTCAGTACTGAGGGAGTGCCGCACTGTTGGAGGGTCAGTGCTGAGGGAACGCCGCACTGTCGGAGGGTCAGTACTGAGGGAGTGCCGCACTGTCAGAGGGTCAGTACTGATGGAGTGCCGCACTGTCAGAGGGTCAGTAATGAGGGATTGCAGCACTGTCGGAGGGTCAGTACTGAGGGAGTGCCGCACTGTCAGAGGGTCAGTACTGATGGAGTGCCGCACTGTCAGACGGTCAGTGCTGAGGGAGTGCCACACTGTCGGAGGGTCAGTACTGAGGGAGTGCTGCACCGTCAGAGGGTCAGTACTGAGGGAGTACTGCACTGTTGGAGGGTCAGTACTGAGGCAGTGCCGTCCTGTCGGAGGGTCAGTGCTGAGGTCGTGCTGCACTGTCAGAAGGTCAGTAGTGAGGGAGTGCCGCACAGTCGGAAGGTCAGTGCGGAGGGAGTGCCGCACTGTCAGAGGGTCAGTACTGAGGGAGTACTGCACTGTCAGAGGGTCCGTACTGAGGGAGTGCCGCACTGTCGGATGGTCAGTACTGAGGGAGTTATGAACTGTGGGAGGGTCAGTACTAAGGGAGTGCCACACTGTCAGAGGGTCAGTACTGAGGGAGTGCTGTACTGTCGGAGGGTCAGTACTGAGGGAGCGCGCACTGTCGGAGGGTCAGTACTGAGGGAGCGCCGCACTGTCGGAGGGTCAGTACTGAGGGAGTGCCGCACTGTCGGAGGGTCAGTACTGAGGAGTGCTGCACTGTCAGTGAGTCAGTACTGAGGGAGTGCCGCACTGTCAGAGGGTCAGTACTGAGGGAGCACCGCACTGTCAGAGGGTCAGTACTGAGAGAGTGCCGCATTATCAGCGGGTCAGTACTGAGGGAGTGCCGCACTGTTAGAGGGTCAGTAGTGAGGGAGTGCTGCACTGTCGGAGGGTCAGTACTGAGGGAGTGCAGCACTGTCAGAGGGTCAGTACTGAGGGAGTGCCGCACTGTCAGAGGGTCAGTACTGAGGGAGTTATGAACTGTCGGAGGTTCAGTATTGAGGGAGCGCGCACTGTCAGAGGGGCAGTACTGAGGGAGCGCCGCACTGTCGGATGGTCAGTACTGAGGGAGCGCCGCACTATCGGAGGGTCAGTACTGAGGGATTGCCGCACTGTCGGAGGGTCAGTACTGAGGGAGCGCCGCACTGTCGGAAGGTCAGTACTGAAGAAGCGCCGCACTGTCGGAGGGTCAGTACTGAGGGAGGCCCGCACTGTCGGAGGGTCAGTACTGAGGGAGTGCCGCACTGTCGGAGGGTCAGGACTGGGGGAGTGCCGCACTGTCGGAGGGTCAGGACTGAGGGAGTGCCGCACTGTCGGAGGGTCAGGACTGAGGGAGTGTCGCACTGACGGAGGGTCTGTACTGAGGGAGTGCCGCACTGTCAGGGAGTCAGTACTGAGGGAGTGCCGCACTGTCAGAGGGTCAGTACTGAGGGAGCACCGCACTGTCAGAGGGTCAGTACTGAGGGAGCACCGCACTGTCAGAGGGTCAGTACTGAGAGAGTGCCGCATTGTCAGAGGGTCAGTACTGAGGGAGTGCCGCACTGTTAGAGGGTCAGTAGTGAGGGAGTGCTTCACTGTCGGAGGGTCAGTACTGAGGGAGTGCCGCACTGTCAGAGGGTCAGTACTGAGGGAGTGCTGTACTGTCGGAGGTTCAGTATTGAGGGAGCGCGCACTGTCAGAGGGTCAGTACTGAGGGAGCGCCGCACTGTCGGAGGGTCAGTACTGAGGGAGCGCCGCACTGTCGGAGGGTCAGTACTGAGGGAGCGCCGCACTGTCGGAGGGTCAGTACTGAGGGAGTGCCGCACTGTCGGAGGGTCAGTACTGAGGGAGCGCCGCACTGTCGGAAGGTCAGTACTGAAGAAGCGCCGCACTGTCGGAGGGTCAGTACTGAGGGAGGCCCGCACTGTCGGAGGGTCAGTACTGAGGGAGTGCCGCACTGTCAGAGGGTCAGTGCTGAGGGAGTGCCGCACTGTCAGAGGGTCAGTACTGAGGGAGTGCCGCACTGTCGGAGGGTCAGGACTGGGGGAGTGCCGCACTGTCGGAGGGTCAGGACTGAGGGAGTGCCGCACTGTCGGAGGGTCAGGACTGAGGGAGTGTCGCACTGTCGGAGGGTCTGTACTGAGGGAGTGCCGCACTGTCGGAGGGTCAGTACTGAGGGAGTGCTGCACTGTCGGAGGGCCAGTACTGAGGGAGTGCCGCACTGTCGGAGGGTCAGTACTGAGGGAGTGCCACACTGTCGGAGGGTCAGTATTGAGAGAGTGCCACACTGTCAGAGGGTCAGTACTGAGGGAGTGCCACACTGTCGGAGGGTCAGTGCTGAGGGAGGGCCGTAATGTCGGAGGGTCAGTACTGAGGGAGTGCCGCACTGTCGGAGGGTCTGTACTGAGGGAGTGCCGCACTGTCGGAGGGTCAGTACTGAGGGAGTGCCGCACTGTCAGAGGGTCAGTACTGAGGGAGTGCCGCACTGTCTGAGGGTCAGTACTGAGGGAGTGCCGCACTGTCAGAGGGTCAGTACTGAGGGAGTGCCGCACTGTCTGAGGGTCAGTACTGAGGGAGTGCCGCACTGTCAGAGGGTCAGTACTGAGGGAGTGCCGCACTGTCGGAGGTGACAGTAACTAACCATCTAAAATGTCTTCACTGTCTGTCGGCAAACTGAATGATGTCCTGTTGGAGATGAAAGTTGCAGGAGAAATGGAAGTCAGTGGCACCTCATCGTTTTCTTGCTGGGCCCTGAGAGTATTGCAAGGCGCTGTAATGTTTGATGGTTCTGGCGGATTGACTGTGTTTTATTGTCGTCTGCCTCGGGAGAAGCAAATTAACTGTCTGCAGCTGACAGTAAGAGAGATTGTATTTCTTTGGACCATAGGCGCAGTTATATAAACAATACAGGAGCTGCAATAATTGATTTAACTCCCCGGGGTTAACAGAACAGTAACATATCAGAGCGAGATTCATAACTCCCTCAGCACACTGTGAATAACAGGAGACACGGATGCTTCTCCCCAACCCTGCTACCCCCAAAACCCTTTATCTCTCGAATATGGTCATCTCTCAAACTGCACCATTCCTGACTTGTCCACCCACAGTGAAAAAAAACACCGATGCCTCTACGTCCTCAGGAGGCTAAGGAAATTTGACACGTCCGCAAGGGCTCTTATCGACTTTTACAGATGCACCGTAGAAAGCATCCAGTCTGGATGCATCACGGCCTGGTACACCAACTGCCCTGCCCAGGACCGTGAGAAACTCCAGGGAGCTGTGAACACAGCCCAGTCCCTCACACAAACCCAACCTTCCATCCACCGACTCCATCTACACTCCCCACTGCCTCAGGAAGGCAGCCGACATCATCAGAGACCCCTCCCACCCCGGTTATAATCTCTCCCACCCTCTTCCCTCAGGCAGGAGGGACAAAAGCACAAACTCACGGACCGACAGGTTCAAGAACAGCCTCTTCCCCGCTGTTATCGAACTTATGAGCAGTCCTCTCAATTAATTCTGATCTCTCCCTGTCTCTGCAACACTGTGTTCTGCACTTTCAAGTTTCACAACATCTTTCCGATAGAAAGGAGACCAGAATTGCATGAAAGGGTTCAGAAAAGATTTACCAGGATGTTGCCAGGGTTGGAGGGTTTGAGCTACAGGGAGAGGCTGAACAGGCTGGGGCTGTTTTCCCTGGAGCGTTGGAGGCTGAGAGGTGACCTTATAGAGGTTTACAAAATTATGAGGGGCATGGATAGGGTAAATAGAGGTCTTTTCCCTGGGGTGGGGGAGTCCAGAACTAGAGAGGCATAGGTTTAGGGTGAGAGGGGAAAGACATAAAAGAGACCTAAGGGGCAACTTTTTCACACAGAGGGTGGTGTGTGTATGTAATGAGCTGCCAGAGGAAGTGGTGGAGGCTGGTACAATGACAACATTTAAGAGGCATCTGGATGGGGACATGAACAGGAAGGGTTTGAAGGGATGTGGGCCGGGTGCTGGCAGGTGGGACTAGATTGGGTTGGGATATCTGGTCAGCATGGACGGGTTGGGTCGAAGGGTCTGTTTCCGTGCTGTACATCTCTATGACTCGCTTCTGCGACCCTGATTCACCCTGTCCAGCCTGACCTGACGGCGTAGCACGCAAACTGAAGCTTTTCACTGACAGGAATAAATCAATCTCCCGGTCACTCGCCACACGCCATCTTCCTGCTCAACCTCCTGAGGTTGCTGCCTTCAGCTCCTCAGTTCACCCTGTGACAACGCTGACCCAGGGAGCTGTGCAGACACCTGCGCGCTGCCTGTCCTCACCTTCACTGATGGTGTCCCGAGGTTCAAGAATTCACCCCTTAAAACTCTCTGGCCTTCTCTCTCATCAAACATAGAACATTCTAGCACAGTACAGGCCCTTCGGCCCTCGATGTTGCGCCGACCTGTGGAACCAATCTGAAGCCCATCTAACCTACACTACTCCACTCTCATCCATATGTTTATCCAATGACCATTTAAATGCCCTTAAAGTTGGTGAGTCTGCTACTGATACAGGCAGGGCATTCCACGCCCCTCCTATCTCTGAGTGAAGAAACTACCTCTGACATCTGTCCTATATCTATCATCCCTCACTTTAAAGTTATGTCCCCTCGTGCTAACCATCACCATCTGAGGAAAAAGCCTCTCACTGTCTAACCTGAATTGTCCCATAGTGCCCCGGGATGTGCAGGTTAGGGTGGATTGGCCGTGCTAAATTGTCCTATAGTGCCCAGGGATGTGCAGGTTAGGGTGGATTGGCCGTGCTAAATTGTCCCATAGTGCCCAGGGATGTGCAGGTTAGGGTGGATTGGCCATGCTAAATTGTCCCATAGTGCCCAGGGATGTGCAGGTTAGGGTGGATTGGCCGTGCTAAATTGTCCCATAGTGCCCTGGGATGCGCAGGTTAGGGTGGATTGACCGTGCTAAATTCCCCCATAGTGCCCAGGGATGTGCAGCTTAGGGTGGATTGGCCGTGCTAAATTGTCCCGTAGTGCCCAGGGATGTGCAGCTTAGGGTGGATTGGCCGTGCTAAATTCCCCCATAGTGCCCAGGGATGTGCAGGTTAGGGTGGATTGGCCGTGCTAAATTGTCCCGTAGTGCCCAGGGATGTGCAGCTTAGGGTGGATTGGCTGTGCTAAATTGTCCCATAGTGCCCAGGGATGTGCAGCTTAGGGTGGATTGGCCGTGCTAAATTGTCCCGTAGTGCCCAGGGATGTGCAGCTTAGGGTGGATTGGCCGTGCTAAATTCCCCCATAGTGCCCAGGGATGTGCAGCTTAGGGTGGTTTGGCTGTGCTAAATTGTCCCATAGTGCCCAGGGATGTGCAGGTTAGGGTGGATTGGCCGTGCTAAATTGTCCCGTAGTGCCCAGGGATGTGCAGCTTAGAGTGGATTGGCCGTGCTAAATTGTCCCATGGTGCCCAGGGATGTGCAGCTTAGGGTGGATTGGCCGTGCTAAATTCCCCCGTAGTGCCCAGGGATGTGCAGGTTAGGGTGGATTGGCCGTGCTAAATTGTCCCATAGTGCCCAGGGATGTGCAGCTTAGAGTGGATTGGCCGTGCTAAATTGTCCCATAGTGCCCAGGGATGTGCAGCTTAGAGTGGATTGGCCGTGCTAAATTGTCCCATGGTGCCCAGGGATGTGCAGCTTAGGGTGGATTGGCCGTGCTAAATTGTCCCATAGTGCCCAGGGATGTGCAGGTTAGGGTGGATTCGCCGTGCTAAATTGTCCCATAGTGCCCAGGGATGTGCAGGTTAGGGTGGATTGGCCGTGCTAAATTCCCCCATAGTGCCCAGGGATGTGCAGGTTAGGGTGGATTGGCCGTGCTAAATTCCCCCATAGTGCCCAGGGATGTGCAGGTTAGGGTGGATTGGCCGTGCTAAATTGTCCCATAGTGCCCAGGGATGTGCAGGTTAGGGTGGATTGGCCATGCTAAATTGTCCCATAGTGCCCAGGGATGTGCAGGTTAGGGTGGATTGGCCGTGCTAAATTGTCCCATAGTGCCCAGGGATGTGCAGGTTAGGGTGGATTGGCCATGCTAAATTGTCCCATAGTGTCCAGGGATGTGCAGGTTAGGGTGGATTGGCCGTGCTAAATTGTCCCATAGTGCCCAGGGATGTGCAGGTTAGGGTGGATTGGCCATGCTAAATTGTCCCATAGTGTCCAGGGATGTGCAGGTTAGGGTGGATTGGCCGTGCTAAATTGTCCCATAGTGCCCAGGGATGTGCAGGTTAGGGTGGATTGGCCATGCTAAATTGTCCCATAGTGCCCAGGGATGTGCAGGTTAGGGTGGATTGGCCATGCTAAATTGTCCCATAGTGCCCAGGGATGTGCAGGTTAGGGTGGATTGGCCGTGCTAAATTGTCCCATAGTGTCCAGGGATGTGCAGGTTAGGGTGGATTGGCCGTGCTAAATTGTCCCATAGTGTCCAGGGATGTGCAGGTTAGGGTGGATTGGCCGTGCTAAATTGTCCCATAGTGCCCAGGGATGTGCAGGTTAGGGTGGATTGGCCGTGCTAAATTGTCCCATAGTGCCCAGGGATGTGCAGGTTAGGGTGGATTGGCCATGCTAAATTGTCCCATAGTGTCCAGGGATGTGCAGGTTAGGGTGGATTGGCCGTGCTAAATTGTCCCATAGTGCCCAGGGATGTGCAGGTTAGGGTGGATTGGCCATGCTAAATTGTCCCATAGTGCCCAGGGATGTGCAGGTTAGGGTGGATTGGCCATGCTAAATTGTCCCATAGTGCCCAGGGATGTGCAGGTTAGGGTGGATTGGCCATGCTAAATTGTCCCATAGTGCCCAGGGATGTGCAGGTTAGGGTGGATTGGCCATGCTAAATTGTCCCATAGTGCCCAGGGATGTGCAGGTTAGGGTGGATTGGCCGTGCTAAATTGTCCCATAGTGTCCAGGGATGTGCAGGTTAGGTGCATTCGTCAGTGCTAAATGCAGAGTAATAAGATAGGCGAATGGGTCTGGGGTGGGATACTCTTCGGAGGGTTTGTGTGGACTGTTGGGCCGAATGGCCTGCTACCACACTGTAGAGATTCTCTCATTCTGTGACAAATCAGAAAGGGGGAAAGGGGAAAGTGGAGTTGAGTTTGGTCAGATCGGCCAGGAGTCAGGATACCAGACAATCTGTCCCAGACTTCCCAGGTGGATATGACAGGGAAGAAGGCACAACAATGCGTTTCCTTCCTCAGGGAACATTAGGAGCCTCACCAATTTCTATAGATGCACCATTGAGGGTGCCTACAGCCTGGGACAGCAACTCCTCTGCCCAGGACCATCACAGGAGCCTACCTCCCATCCACCAACGCCATTTGCGTTTCTGAGTGCCTCGGAAAGGCTGCCGGAACCATCAAAGACCCATCGCGCCCCGGTAACACTCTCCTACAACCTCTTCCCTCAGGCAGGAGAAACATAAACACACACACCCCAACAGGTTCAGGAAATAGACGCTATCAGAATGCGGAATGGACTCTCTGACTTCCAATCTAATGCTGATCTTGCTTTCCGCCCCTCGTGTGCAGCGGTAGCCCCCCATCCCTTGCTCTGTCTGAGCACTCCATGCTCTGTACATCCCACGTTTGCTATGACCTGCCTGCACTGCTTGCAAAACAAAGCTTTTCACAGTACTCAGGCACACGGGACTACAATACATCAAACCCACAGGGCCAATGGGGAAAGCCTGGTGAAAGGACAGAGAACCACAAGGTGTGGAGTTGAAGCAGCCGGGTTAGGAAGCAGAGGGGATATGAGGGGATAGACCTTCCCAGACAGGGAGTGGTTAGAATCAGAGATCTGGTGCAGATGGGCTGAATGGCCTCATGGCTGTGAGCCAGTGAGTGAATGATTGGAAGTGATTTCCTTCTCCTGGTGTGCGGATAGACGGTTCAGGGATGAAGGAGTTTCTCTCTGAGTGAGTGATGATGGTTTGACCCAGAGTGCTGCTTTCAGTTGGTAGGTGTCACTGAGCATCCACCCTCAGGCAGCCTGCTTTCAGATATTGCTCCACTCCGGGGTTTCACAGACAGTGGAGCTGTGGGCAATTCTTCCATCTCTCTTTCTGGGAATGATGGCTTCATTTCTCTCCAGAACCAGACTGACTCACGCCCTGTGACAGCACACACTCACACGCACTCTCCCACACACACACGCACTCTCCCACACACACACACTCACACGCACTCTCCCACACACACACACTCTCACACTCTCCCACACACACACACACACACACACTGTCCCACACACACACACTCACACACTGTCCCACACACACACATTCTCCCACACACACACACTCACACACTCTCCCACACACACACGCACTCTCCCACACACACACTCTCCCACATACACTCTCCCACACACACACACTCACACACTCTCCCACACACACACACACACACTCTCCCACACACACACACTCTCCCACACACACACACTCTCCCACACACACACACTCACACACTCTCCCACACACACACACACAGGCACTCTCCCACACACACACACTCACACACACTCTCTCACACACACACACTCTCACACACACACACACGCACTCTCCCACACATACACACTCACACGCACTCTCCCACACACACGCACTCTCCCACACACACACACTCTCCCACACACACGCACACACACGCACTCTCCCACACACACACTCACACGCACTCTCCCACACACACACGCACTCTCCCACACACACACTCACACGCACTCTCCCGCACACACACACTCTCCCACACACACACATACACACACGCACTCTCCCACACACACACACTCACACGCACTCTCCCACACACACACGCACTCTCCCACACACATACACTCACACGCACTCTCCCACACACACACTCTCCCACACACACACACACACTCACACACACACTCATCCACACCACACACAAACACTCACACACTCTCCCACACACCCACACACACACTCACACTGTCCCACACAAACACACTCACACACACTCTCCCCCACACACACACTCTCACATTCTCCCACACCACATACACACACTCACACGCACTCTCCCACACTCACACACATTCACACACTCTCCCACACACACACTCTCACACAATCTCCCACACCACACACACACTCACACACTCTTCCACACCACACACACACACACTCACACGCACTCTCCCACACTCACACACCCTCCCACACCACACACACACCCACACCACACACATACACACACGCACTCTCCCACACACACACACTCACACGCACTCTCCCACACACACGCACTCTCCCACACATACACTCACACGCACTCTCCCACACACACACGCACACGCACTCTCCCACACACACACACTCACACGCACTCTCCCACACCGCACTCACACGCACTCTCCCACACCGCACTCACACTCACACACTCTCCCACACCACACACACACTCACACGCACTCTCCCACACACACACACTCACACGCACTCTCCCACACACACACTCACACGCACTCTCCCACACACACACACTCACACGCACTCTCCCACACACACACACTCACATGCACTCTCCCCCACACACACTCACACGCACTCTCCCACACACACACACACTCACACACTCCCACACCACACACACACACTCACACGCACTCTCCCACACACACACTCACACGCACTCTCCCACACACACACACTCACACACTCTCCCACACACACACACACACACTGTCCCACACACACACACTCACACACTGTCCCACACACACACACTCTCCCACACACACACACTCTCCCACACACACACACGCACTCTCCCACACACACACGCACTCTCCCACACACACACTCTCCCACATACACTCTCCCACACACACACACTCACACACTCTCCCACACACACACACACACACACTCTCCCACACATACTCTCCCACACACACACACTCACACACTCTCCCACACACACACACTCTCCCACACACACACTCACACACTCTCCCACACACACACACAGGCACTCTCCCACACACACACACTCACACACACTCACACACACTCTCTCTCACACACACACTCTCACACACACACACACGCACTCTCCCACATATACACACTCACACGCACTCTCCCACACACACACACTCTCCCACACACACACACACACGCACTCTCCCACACACACACTCACACGCACTCTCCCACACACACACGCACTCTCCCACACACACACTCACACGCACTCTCCCGCACACACACACTCTCCCACACACACACATACACACACGCACTCTCCCACACACACACACTCACACGCACTCTCCCACACACACATGCACTCTCCCACACACATACACTCACACGCACTCTCCCACACACACACTCTCCCACACACACACACTCACACACACACTCATCCACACCACACACACACACTCACACACTCTCCCACACACCCACACACACACACTCACACTGTCCCACACACACACACTCACACACACTCTCCCCCACACACACACTCTCACATTCTCCCACACCACATACACACACTCACACGCACTCTCCCACACACACACACACTCACACACTCTCACACACTCTCCCACACCACTCACACACTCTTCCACACCACACACACACACACTCACACGCACTCTCCCACACTCACACACCCTCCCACACCACACACACACCCACACCACACACATACACACACGCACTCTCCCACACACACACACTCACACGCACTCTCCCACACACACGCACTCTCCCACACATACACTCACACGCACTCTCCCACACACACACACTCACACGCACTCTCCCACACACACACTCACACGCACTCTCCCACACACACACACTCACACGCACTCTCCCACACACACACACACTCACACGCACTCACCCACACACACACTCACACGCACTCTCCCACACACACACACACACTCCCACACCACACACACACACTCACACGCACTCTCCCACACACACACTCACACGCACTCTCCCACACACACACTCATACACTCTCCCAGACCGCACACACACACACTCTCCCACACACACTCACATGCATTCTCCAACACCGCACACACACTCACACGCACTCTCCCACACACTCACACACTCTCCCACACCACACACACACACACACTCACACGCACTCTCCCACACACACACACACACTCACATACTCTCCCACACCACACACACACACACACACTCTCCCACACACACTCACATGCACTCTCCCACACCGCACACACACACTCACACTCACTCTCCCACACACTCACACACTCTCCCACACCACACACACACACACTCACACGCACTCTCCCACACACACACACACACACTCACACACTCTCCCACACCACACACACACTCACATGCACTCACCCACACACTCTCCCACACACACACGCACTCTCCCACACCGCACAACACACTCACACGCACTCTCCCACACACACACTCACACACTCTCCCACACCACACACACACACTCACACGCACTCTCCCACACACACACTCACACACTCTCCCACACCACACACACACACGCACTCTCCCACACGCACACACTCACATGCACTCTCTCACACACACTCACACGCACTCTCCCACACACACTCACACGCAAGCTCCCACACACACACACATACTCACACACACTCTCCCACACACACATACACTCACACGCACTCTCCCACACACACACACTCACACGCACTCTCCCACACACACACTCACACGCACTCTCCCACACACACTCACACGCAAGCTCCCACACACACACACATACTCACACACACTCTCCCACACACACATACACTCACACGCACTCTCCCACACACACACACTCACACGCACTCTCCCACACACACACTCACACGCACTCTCCCACACCACACACACACTCACATGCACTCACCCACACACTCTCCCACACACACACGCACTCTCCCACACCGCACAACACACTCACACGCACTCTCCCACACACACACTCACACACTCTCCCACACCACACACACACACTCACACGCACTCTCCCACACACACACTCACACACTCTCCCACACCACACACACACACGCACTCTCCCACACACACACACTCACACGCACTCTCCCACACACACACTCACATGCACTCTCCCACACACATACACTCACACGCACTCTCCCACACACACACACTCACACACACTCTCCCACACACACACTCACACGCACTCTCCCACACACACACACACTCACACGCACTCTCCCACACACACACTCACATGCACTCTCCCACACACATACACTCACACGCACTCTCCCACACACACACATTCACACGCACTCTCCCACACCGCACACACATTCACACGCACTCTCCCACACCGCACACACTCACACACACACACACACTCACACGCACTCTCCAACACACACACACACTCACACACACACACACACATACTCACACACACTCTCCCACACACACATACACTCACATGCACTCTCCCACACACACACACTCACACACACACACATACTCACACACACTCTCCCACACACACATACACTCACATGCACTCTCCCACACACACACACTCACACGCACTCTCCCACACACACACTCACACGCACTCTCCCACACACACACACACTCACACGCACTCTCCCACACACACATTCACACGCACTCTCCCACACCGCACACACATTCACACGCACTCTCCCACACCGCACACACATTCACACGCACTCTCCCACACCGCACACACTCACACACACACACACTCACACGCACTCTCCCACACACACACACACACTCACACACACTCTCACACACACACACACTCTCCCACACACACACACACTCACACACACTCTCCCACACACACACACTCACACACCCTTCCACACCGCACACACTCACACGCACTCTCCCACACACACACACACTCACACTCACCCACACACACACACACTCACACTCACCCACACACACATACTCTCCCACACACACACTCTCCCACACACACATTCACACGCACTCTCCCACACCGCACACACATTCACACGGACTCTCCCACACCGCACACACTCACACACACTCTCACACACACACTCTCCCACACATACACACACACACACACACACTCTCCCACACACACACACACTCTCCCACACACACACACTCTCCCACGCCGGGCACACTCACACGCACTCTCCCACACACACACACTCACAAACTCTCCCAAACCGCACACACACACACACTCTCCCACACCGCACACACACTCACACACTCTCCCACACACACACACACTAACACGCACTCTCTCACACACACACTCACACACACTCTCCCACACCACACACACACACTCACACGCACTCTCCCACACTCACACGCACTCTCCCACACACACACTCACGAACTCTCCACACCACACACACACACTCACACACTCTCCCACACACACACACACACTCCCACACACACACTCTCCCACACCACACACTCACACGCACTCTCCCACACCACACACACACACTCACACGCACTCTCCCACACACACACTCACATACTCTCCCACACCGCACACTCACATGCACTCTCCCACACACACACACTCACATGCACTCTCCACACACACACACTCACACGCACTCTCCACACACACACACACACTCACACACACTCTCCCACACACACACACTCACACGCACTCTCCCACACACATACACTCTCCCACACACATACACACTCACACACTCTCCCACACCACACACACACACTCACAAGCACTCTCCCACACACACTCACACGCACTCTCCCACACATTCACACGCATTCTCTCACACACACACACACTCACACACTCTCCCACACACACACACACACTCACACGCACTCCCACACCACACACTCACACACTCTCCCACACCACACACACTCTCCCACGCACACTCACACACTCTCCCACACCACACACACACACTCACACGCACTCTCCCACACACAAACACACTCTCCCACACACACACTCACACGAACTCTCCCACACACACACACTCTCCCACACACATACACACTCACACACTCTCCCACAACACAAACACACACTCACACGCACTCTCCCACACACACACACTCACACGCACTCTCCCACACCGCACACTCACACGCACTCTCCCACACACTCACACGCTCTCCCACACCACACACACACACTCACACACTCTCCCACACACTCACACGCACTCTCCCACACACACACACTCACACGCACTCTCCCACACCGCACACTCACACGCACTCTCCCACACACTCACACGCTCTCCCACACCACACACACACACTCACACACTCTCCCACACCACACACACACACTCACACGCACTCTCCCACACACACACACACTATCCCACACACACACTCACACGAACTCTCCCACACCGCACACTCACACGCACTCTCCCACACACACACACTCTCCCACACACATACACACTCACACACTCTCCCACACCACACACACACACTCACACGCACTCTCCCACACACACCCACTCTCCCACACACACACACACTATCCCACACACACACTCACACGAACTCTCCCACACCGCACACTCACACGCACTCTCCCACACACACACACTCTCCCACACACATACACACTCACACACTCTCCCACACCACACACCGCACACTCACACGCACTCTCCCACACACACACTCACACACACACACACTCTCCCACACACACACACTCACACGCACTCTCCCACACACACACTCACACGCACTCTCCCACACACACACTCACACGCACTCTCCCACACACACACTCTCCCACACACACACTCTCCCACTCACACGCACTCTCCCACACACACACACTCACACGCACTCTCCCACACCGCACACTCACACGCACTCTCCCACACACACACTCACACACACACACGCACTCTCCCACACACACACTCACACGCACTCTCCCACACACACACACACTCACACTCACCCACACACACACTCTCCCACACACACACTCTCCCACACCGCGCACACTCACACGCACTCTCCCACACACACACACTCACACACTCTCCCACACCGCACACACACTCTCCCACACCGCACACACACTAACACACTCACACGCACTCTCTCACATACACACTCACACACACTCTCCCACACCACACACACACACTCACACGCACTCTCCCACACACACACGCACTCTCCCACTCACACGCACTCTCCCACACACACACTCACACGCACTCTCCCACACACACACACTCACGAACTCTCCACACCACACACACTCACACACTCTCCCACACAGACACACACTCTCCCACACACACACACTCTCCCACACCACACACTCACACGCACTCTCCCACACCACACACACACACTCACACGCACTCTCCCACACACACACTCACACACTCTCCCACACCGCACACTCACATGCACTCTCCCACACACACACACTCACATGCACTCTCCACACACACTCACACGCACTCTCCACCCACACACTCACACACACTCTCCCACACACACACACTCACACGCACTCTCCCACACACACACACTCACACGCACTCTCCCACACACACACTCACACGCACTCTCCCACACACACACTCACACACTCTCCCACACACACACACACACACACACTCACACACTCTCCCACACACTCACAAGCACTCTCCCACACACACACACACACACTCACACCACTCTCCCACACATTTACACGCACTCTCCCACACACACACACTCACACACTCTCCCACACACACACACATACTCACACGCTCTCCCACACCACACACACACACACTCACACACTCTCCCACACCACACACACTCTCCCACACACACACACACTCTCCCTCACACACACACTCACACGAACTCTCCCACACCGCACACTCACACGCACTCTCCCACACACACACACACTCTCCCACACACATACACACTCACACACTCTCCCACACCACACACACACACTCACATGCACTCTCCCACACACACTCACACGCACTCTCCCACACCGCACACTCACACGCACTCTCCCACACCACACACACACACTCACACTCTCCCACACACACTCACACACTCTCCCACACCACACACACACACACACACTCACACGCACTCTCCCACACACACACACACACTCTCCCACACACACACTCACACGCACTCTCCCACACCGCACACTCACACGCACTCTCCCACACACACACTCACACACACACACACTCTCCCACACACACACTCACACGCACTCTCCCACACACACACTCACACGCACTCTCACACACACACACTCACACACTCTCCCACACCGCACACACACACACTCACACGCATTCTCCCACACACACTCACACGCACTCTCCCACACCGCACACACACACTCACACGCACTCTCCCATACATACTCACACACTCTCCCACACCACACACACACACACACACACACTCACACGCACTCTCCCTCACACACACACTCACACACTCTCCCACACCACACACACACACTCACACGCACTCTCCCACACCCACACACTCACACACTCTCCCACACCGCACACACACACACTCACACGCATTCTCCCACACACACTCACACGCACTCTCCCACACCGCACACACACACTCACACGCACTCTCCCATACATACTCACACACTCTCCCACACCACACACACACACACACACACACTCACACGCACTCTCCCCCACACACACACTCACACACTCTCCCACACCACACACACACACTCACACGCACTCTCCCACACCCACACACTCACACACTCTCCCACACCGCACACACACTCTCCCACACACACACGCACTCTCCCACACTGCACAACACACGCACATGCACTCTCCCACACGCACACACTCACATGCACTCTCCCACACACACACTCACACGCACTCTCCCACACACTCACACGCACTCTCCCACACACACACTCTCCCACACACACATTCACACGCACTCTCCCACACCGCACACTCACACGCACTCTCCCACACCGCACACACTCACACACACTCTCCCCCACACACACACACACACTCACACGCACTCTCCCACACACACACACACACACTCACACGCACTCTCCCACACACACACACACTCACACACCCTTCCACACCGCACATACACTCACACGCACTCTCCCACAAACACACACTCACACACTCACCCACACACACACACACGCACTCTCCCACACACACACACTCTCCCACACCGCGCACACTCACACGCACTCTCCCACACACACACACTCACACACTCTCCCACACCGCACACCCACTCACACACTCTCCCACACCGCACACACACTCTCACACTCTGCCACACACACACACACACTCACACGCACTCTCTCACACACACACTCACACACTCTCCCACACCACACACACACACACACGCACTCTCCCACACCGCACACACACACACACGCACTCTCCCACACCGCACACACATGCACTCTCCCACACCGCACACACACACACACACACACGCACTCTCCCACACCGCACACACACACACACATGCACTCTCCCACACCGCACACACACACACACACACGCACTCTCCCACACCGCACACACACACACACACGCACTCTCCCACACCGCACACACACACACACGCACTCTCGCACACCGCACACACACACACGCACTCTCCCACACCGCACACACACACACACGCACTCTCCCACACCGCACACACATGCACTCTCCCACACCGCACACACACACACACGCACTCTCCCACACCGCACACACACACACACGCACTCTCACACACCGCACACACACACACGCACTCTCGCACACCACATACACACACTCACACACTCTCCCACACCGCACTCACACACACTCACACGCACTCTACTACACCGCACACACACACTCTCCCACACCGCACACTCACACTCATACGCACTCTCCCACATCGCACACACACTCACACAATCTCCCACACCGCACACACACTCACACGCACTCTCCCACACACACACTCACACACACATTCTCCCACACCGCACACACACTCACATGCACTCTCCCACACACACACACACACACTCTCCAACACACACACACTCTCCCACAGCACACACACACACACTCTCCCATTCTCCCACACCGCACACACACTCTCCAACACACACTCTCCCACACAGACACTCACACCCACACTCACGCCCTCACACACTCTCCCACATCGCACACACACTCTCCCAAACTCACACACGCACCCACACACACACACTCCCACAGTGCAAACACAATCACCCACACACACACACCCTCACACACATACACCCACACTCTCACAAATACTCTCCCACACACACTCATACACACCCACACACGGACCCACACTCACACATACACACTCGCACACTCACACATACACACACCCACACTCACACACACACACTCTCACACACACACTCTCACCCACACACACTCTCATCCACATTCACACCCTCACCCACATTCACACCCACACACACTCTCACCCACACACCAACACTCTCACACACACACTCATACACACACACACACACCCACACACACTTACAACCCATACTCACACACACACAAACCCACACTCACACACACTCACACACACACACTCCCACCCACACACACTCTCACCCACATTCACACCCACACACACTCTCACCCACACACCAACACTCTCTCACACACACACACCCACACTCACAAACATACACACACCCACATTCACACACACACCCACACTCACACACTCTCCCACACCGCGCACACTCTCCCACATACACACTCTCCCCCACACCGCACACACACTCACACACACACACTCTCCCACACCGCACACACACACACACACACACACATACAGGCACAGACATACACACATACAGGCAAGCACGTGTGTACACACGTGGTTAAAGACAGGAACATGCACACACACAGAGTCGAATACAAACAAAATGAACAGGCGCACACAGACACATAGGCTCAATGTGTGAAAGCTACATGGACAGGCGCACCCGTGTGCACGCACACACAGGTGAACAGGCGCGGCCTCAGACCGACACAGAGGGAGCTGCACACTGCTGCATCCATAAACAGATCCCTGGGGAATGACCAGTGTGTCAGTCAGAGGGAGCAGTTCCACTGAATCCACTGGGAGGGTGAAAGGATGGGTTGAACGTGTGTTACAGGGATGGAGAGAGACACTGAGAGGCCAGGGGACCTCTGCCAATTAAGCTCATGTACCCACTCTTAATGTGACGCTCCTGTGGGCTCCCTGTGTCGATGGGAAGATGATGTAGAACACTATTAATCTCTCGAGCAGTCGGAGTGGTGGAGAAGGGGATAATGAGCAGGCAGGATGTTACAAACAGCATGCTGCAGTCAGATCTCTCCTGCCAAACCCTTCACTCTGAACCCAGCCCCCACGGCAACACCAACACTGAATTGACTTGGAAAGGCTCATTTGCTCTCTCCGAGCCTCAAAGTGTTTGATCCAGTGTTTCAGAGAAGTTACAAACGACTGCAAATTGTTCGCCTCGGTCCACCAACTGGGCTCATTGTTTCATTTCCATTCAGGGGCGCAATAGCACCTTTCAGCCCATCAAGCTCGTACTGAACCCTCCACCAGGACAAACACCACATTCCACTCGCTGCCCTAGTAAGGGAACCGGGGGAGGGCCCGGGACGTACACATGCCAGTATTCACACGTACAGTGTGTCTGTGTGTGTGCATGTGTGTGTGTCTGTGTCTGTGTGTGCGTGTGTGACTGTGTCAGTGTGTGTGTCTGTGTCTGTGTGTGAAGGCATATCTGTACTCAGCTCCCCTCAATATCACATATACCGGTCCATACATCTCCCTCCACAATATCACACTGACCGGTCCGTACAGGTCATCCCTGATATCACACTCACCGGTCAGTACAGGTCAATCCCCGATATCACACTGACCGGTCCGTACAGGTCAACCCAGATATCACACTGACCGGTCCGTACAGGACAATCCTCGATATCACACTGAACGGTCCATACAGCTCCCCAATATCACACTGACTGGTCCTCACAGCTCCCACCCCGATATCACACTGACTGGTCCGTACAGCTCCCTCCCCGATATCACACTGACCGTCCGTACAGCACCCTCCTCGATATCACACTGACCGTCCGTACAGCTCCCTCCCCGATATCACACTGACCGGTCCGTACAGCTCCCTCCCCGATATCACACTGACCGGCCCGTACAGCACACTCCCCGATAGCACACTGACCGGTCCGTACAGCTCCCTCCCCGGTATCACACTGACCGGTCCGTACTGCTCCCTCCCAGATATCACACTGACCGGTCCGTACAGCACCCTCCCCGATATCACACTGACCGGTCCGTACAGCTGCCCAATATCACACTGACCGGTCCGTACTGCTCCCTCCCCGATATCACACTGACCGGTCTGTACGGCTCCCTCCACGATATCAAAATGACCGGTCCGTACTGCTCCCTCCCCAATATCAAACTGACTGGTCCGCACGGCTCCCTCCCCGATATCACACTGAACGGTCCATACAGCTCCCCAATATCACACTGACTGGTCCTTACAGCTCCCTCCCCGATATCACACTGACTGGTCCAGACAGCTCCCTGCCCGATATCACACTGACCGTCCGTACAGCTCCCTCCCCGATATCACACTGACCGGTCCGTACAGCACCCTCCCCGATATCACGCTGACTGGTCCGTACAGCTCCCTCCCCGATATCACACTGACCGGTCCATACAGCTCCCTCCCCGATATCACACTGACCATCCGTACAGCTTCCTCCCCGATTTTTGAGTGGGAGCAGCGGCCGAGTTGAGGTGAACCCGGGAGACTACAGCTAAGGTAAGAGTTTTTTTCAAAATTACTTACCTGTAGCGGGCATCGGTGTTTTGTTTTCTCTCTCCTTCACAGAAAGAGCGAGAGCAGCAGAGGAAGTGACGGCAAGCAGAGGGGCAGCCGAGACCCGGAAGCAGTTAGTGTAAGCTTAGCTGGGTTAGTTTTTTCCCCCTTTAAAAGCGTGAAGGAGAGGTCCTGGAGGGGGAGGGGGAGCAACCCGAAGTCGTGGTCCACATTGGCACCAACGACATAGGTAGGAGGAGTGCTGAGGATGTTAGACAGGCTTTCAGGGAGCTAGGTTGGAAGCTCGGAGTTAGAACAAACAGAGTTGTTGTCTCTGGTTTGTTACCCGTGCCACGTGATAGAGATTCGAGGAATAGGGAGAGAGAACAATTAAATGCGTGGCTTCAGGGATGGTGCAGGAGGGAGGGGTTCCAGTTTTTGGATAACTGGGGTTCTTTCTGGGGACGGTGGGACCTCTATAAACAGGATGGTCTACACCTGAACCTGAGGGGAACCAGTATCCTTGGGGGGAGGTTTGCTAGTGCTCTTGGGGGGGGTTTAAACTAACTCGGCAGGGGCATGGGAACCCAGATTGTAGCTTCAGGGTGCAGGGCCTGGAGTGTAGGGAGGTGAGGAACATGGCATCAATTTCCAAGGAGGGTGCCTGTAAACAGGGAAGTTGTTTGAAGTGTGTATACTTCAATGCAAGAAGTATACGAAATAAGGTAGGTGAACTTGCAGCGTGGGTTGGTACCTGGGACTTCGATGTTGTGGCTATTACGGAGACATGGCTAGAACAGGGACAGGATTGGCTGTTGCAGGTTCCGGGATTTAAATGTTTTAGTAGGTTTAGAGGTGGGGGTAAAAGAGGGGGAGGTGTGGCATTGCTTGTCAAAGATAGTATTACAGCGGTGGAAAGGACGATGGATGAGGACTTGCCATCTGAGGTAGTTTGGGCTGAGGTTAGGAATAGGAAAGGTGAGGTATTGATTGGGAAAGCTATAGCTCAAGTTCGTTAGATGGGTCAGTGTTTGTTCAATGTGTGCAGGAGAGTTTCCTGACACAATATGTAGACAGGCCAACAAGAGGTGAGGCCATACTGGATTTGGTTCTGGGTAACGAACCAGGCCAGGTGTTAGAATTAGAGGTAGGTGAGCACTTTGGGGATAGTGACCATAATTCGGTGATTTTTACACTCGTGATGGAGAGGGATAAGTGTGTACTACAGGGCAAGAATTATAGCTGGGGTAAGGGAAATTATGATGCGGTGAGGCATGACTTAGGATGTGTGGCTTGGAAAAGTAGACTCCAAGGCAAGAGTGTAAATGATATGTGGAACTTGTTCAAGGGGCAACTATTGAGTGTCCTTGATAATTATGTACCTGTCAGGCAGGTAGGAAAGGGTCGTGCGAGGGAGCCGTGGTTTAATAAGGAATTGGAATCCCTTGTTAAATGGAAGAGGGCGGCCTATCTCAAGATGAGACGTGAAGGTTCAATTGGGGCGATTGAGAGTTATAGGGTAGCCAGGAAGGACCTGAAGAGAGAGCTAAAAGCAGCAAGGAGGGGACACGAAAGGTCCTTAGTAGATAGGATTAGGGAAAACCCTAAGGCTTTCTATAGGTATGTTAGGAATAAAAGAATGACTAGGGTAGGAATAGGTCCAGTCAAGGATAGTAGGGGGAAGTTGCGTGTGGAGGCGGAAGATATTGGGGAGACACTGAATGAATACTTTTCTTCAGTATTCACTCAGGAACAGGGCATTGTTGTCGATGAGAATACTGAGGCACAAATAAGTAGAATGGATGGCTTTGAGGTATGTAGAGAAGAGGTGTTGGAAATCCTGGAAAAGGTGAAAATAGATAAGTCCCCTGGGCCTGATGGCATTTATCCTAGGATTCTCTGGGAAGCAAGGGAGGAGATTGCAGAGCCATTGGCCTTGATTTTTATGTCCTCTTTGTCTACAGGAGTAGTCCCAGAAGACTGGAGGATAGCAAATGTGGTTCCCTTGTTCAAAAAGGGGAGTAGGGATAGCCCTAGTAACTATAGGCCGGTGAGTCTCACTTCTGTTGTGGGCAAAGTCTTAGAGAGAATTGTAAGGGATAGGATTTATGCACATCTAGATAGGAATAATGTGATCAAGGATAGTCAGCATGGTTTTGTGAAGGGCAAGTCGTGCCTCACAAACCTTATTGAATTCTTTGAAAAGGTGACGAAGGAGGTTGATGAGGGGAAAGCGGTAGATGTGGTATATATGGATTTTAGTAAGGCGTTCGATAAGGTTCCCCATGGTAGGCTACTGCAGAAAATACGGAGATATGGCATTGAGGGTGAGTTGGAGGTTTGGATTAGGAATTGGCTGGATGGAAGAAGACAGAGGGTAGTAGTTGATGGCAAAGTTTCTTCATGGAGTGCTGTCACTAGCGGTGTTCCGCAAGGACCTGTTTTGGGACCATTGCTGTTTGTCATTTTTATAAATGACCTGGAAGAGGGGTTAGAAGGTTGGGTGAGCAAGTTTGCGGATGACACGAAAGTCGGAGGAGTTGTTGACAGTGAGGAAGCATGTGGCAGGTTACAGCAGGATATAGAGAAGCTGCAGAGCTGGGCAGAAAGGTGGCAGATGGAATTCAATGTAGCTAAGTGCGAGGTGATTCACTTTGGGAAGAATAACAAAAAGATGGGGTACTGGGCTAATGGTCGGATACTTGGTAGTGTGGATGAGCAGAGGGATCTTGGTGTCTATGTACACAGATCTCTGAAAGTTGCCACCCAGGTAAATAGTGCGGTGAGGAAGGCATATGGCGTACTGGCTTTTATTGGTAGAGGAATTGAGTTCCGGAGTCCTGAGGTCATGATGCAGTTGTATAAGACTCTGGTACGGCCGCATCTGGAATATTGTGTGCAGTTTTGGTCGCCATACTATAGGAAGGATGTGGAGGCATTGGAACGGGTGCAGAGGAGGTTTACCAGGATGTTGCCTGGTATGAAAGGAAAATCGTATGAGGAAAGACTGAGGCACTTGGGGCTGTTTTCACTAGAGAAAAGAAGGTTTAGGGGTGACTTGATTGAGGTGTACAAGATGATTAGGGGGTTAGATAGGGTCGACAGTATGAACCTTTTCCCGCGTATTGAGTCGGGTATTACAAGGGGGCATAGCTTTAAATTAAGGGGGGGTAGATATAGGACTGATGTTAGGGGTAGGTTCTTCACTCAGCGAGTCGTTAGTTCATGGAATGCCCTGCCAGTAACAGTGGTAGACTCTCCCTCTTTATGGGCATTTAAGAGGGCATTGGATAGGTATATGGAGGATAGTGGGTTAGTGTAGTTTAGGTGGGCTTGGATCGGCGCAACATCGAGGGCCCAAGGGCCTGTACTGCGCTGTATTCTTCTATGTTCTATGTTCTATGTTCTATCACGCTGACTGGTCCGTACAGCTCCCTACCAGATATCACACTGACCGGTCCGTACGGCTCCCTCCCAGATATCACACTGAACGGTCCGTACGGCTCCCTCCCAGATATCACACTGATCGGTCCGTACAGCTCCCCAATATCACATTGACCGGTCTGTACAGCTCCTTACCTGATATTACACTGACCGGTCGGTACAGCTCATTCCCCGATATCACACAGACCGGTCCGTACTGCTCCCTCCCCGATATCACACTGACCGGTCCGTACAGCACCCTCCCCGATATCACACTGACCGGTCCGTACAGCGGCCCAATATCACACTGACCGGTCCGTACTGCTCCCTCCACAATATCAAACTGACCGGTCCGCACGGCTCCCTCCCCGATATCACACTGAACGGTCAATACGGCTCCCCAATATCACACTGACTGGTCCTTACAGCTCCCTCCCCGATATCACACTGACTGGTCCATACAGCTCCCTCCCGATATCACACTGACCGTCCGCACGGCTCCCTCCCCGATATCACACTGAACGGTCAATACGGCTCCCCAATATCACACTGACTGGTCCTTACAGCTCCCTCCCCGATATCACACTGACTGGTCCATACAGCTCCCTCCCGATATCACACTGACCGTCCGCACGGCTCCCTCCCCGATATCACACTGAACGGTCAATACGGCTCCCCAATATCACACAGACTGGTCCTTACAGCTCCCTCCCCGATTTCACACTGACTGGTCCATACAGCTCCCTCCCGATATCACACTGACCGTCCGTACAGCACCCTCCCCGATATCACACTGACCGGTCTGTACAGCACACTCCCCGATATCACACTGACCGGTCTGTACAGCACACACCCTGATATCACACTGACCGGTCTGTACAGCACACTCCCCGATAGCACACTGACCGTTTCGGACAGCTCCCTCCCAGATATCACACTGACCAGTCCATACAGCTCCCTCTCCGATATCACACTGACCGGTCCGTACAGCTCCCTCCCAGATATCACACTGACCGGTCTGTACGGCTCCCACCCACAATATCAAAATGACCAGTCCGTACAGCTCCCTCCCCGATATCACACTGACCGGTCCGTACAGCTCCCTCCCCGATATCACACTGACCGGTCCGTACAGCTCACTCCCCGATATCACACTGAACGGTCCATACAGCTCCCCAAAATCACATTGACTGGTCCGTACAGCTCCCCCACCCGATATCAAAATGACCGGTCCGTACAGCTCCCTCCCCGATATCACACTGACCGGTCCATACAGCTCCCTCCCCGATATCACACTGACCGTCCGTACAGCACCCTCCCCAATATCACACTGACCGGTCCGTACAGCACTCTCCCGAATATCACACTGACCGGTCCGTACAGCGCCATACCCGATATCACACTGACCGGTCCGTACGGCTCCCTCACCGATATCACACTGACCGGTCCGTACAGCTCCATACCCGATATCACACTGACCGGTCCGTACAGCTCCCTCCCAATTATCACACTGACCGGGCCGTACAGCTCCCGCCCGGTGTCACACTCACCGGTCTGTACTGCTCCCTCCCTGATATCACACTGACCGGTCCATACAGCTCCCTCCCAGATATCATACTGACCGGTCCATACAGCTCCCTCTCCGATATCACACTGACCGGTCCGTACAGCACCCTCCCAGATATCACACTGATCAGTCCGTACAGCTCCCTCTCCGATATCACACTGACCGGTCCGTACCGCACACTCCCCGATAGCACACTGACCGGTTCGGACAGCTCCCTCTCCGATATCACGCTGACCGGTCCGTACAGCTCCCTCCCAGATATCACACTGATCAGTCCGTACTGCTCCCTCTCCGATATCACACTGACCGGTCCGTACAGCTCCCTCCCAGATATCACACTGAACGGTCTGTACAGCTCCCTCCCCGATATCACACTGACCAGTCTGTACAGCACCCTGCCCGATATCACACTAACCGGTCTGTACAGCAACCTCCCCGATATCTCACTGACCGGTCTGTACAGCTCCTACCCCGAAGTCACACTGACCGGTCCGTACAGCTCCCACCCCCATATCACACTGATGGGTCCGTACAGCTCCCTCCCTGATATCACACTGACCGGTCCGTACAGCTCCTTCCCCGATATCACAATGACCGGTCCGTACAGCTCCCTCCCTGATATCACACAGACTGGTCCGTACAGCTGCCCAATATCATACTGACCGGTCCGTACTGCTCCCTCCCCGATATCACACTGACCGGTCCGTACAGCTCCCTCCCTGATATCACACTGACCGGTCCGTACAGCTCCCTCCCCGATATCACACTGACTGGTCCTTACAGCTCCCTTCCAGATATCATACTGACCGGTCCATACAGCACCCTTCCCGATATCACACTGACTGGTCTGTACAGCTCTCTCACTGATATCACACTGACCGTTCCGTACACCTCACCAATATCACACTGACCGGTCCGTACAGCTCCCTCCCCATTATCACACTGACCGGTCCAAAAAGCTCCCTCTCCGATATCACACTGACCGGTCCGTACAGCACACTCCCCGATAGCACACTGACCGGTCCGTACAGCACACTCCCCGATAGCACACTGACCGGTTCGGACAGCTCCCTCTCCGATATCACGCTGACCGGTCCGTACAGCTCCCTCTCCGATATCACACTGACCGGTCCGTACACCTCCCTCCCAGATATCACACTAAACGGTCCGTACAGCTCCATCCCCGATATCACACTGATCGGTCCGTACAGCTCCCCAATATCACATTGACCCGGTCTGTACAGCTCCCTACCTGATATTACACTGACCGGTCCGTACAGCACCCTCCCCGATATCACACTGACCGGTCCGTACAGCGGCCCAATATCACACTGACCAGTCCGTACTGCTCCCTCCACAATATCAAACTGACCGGTCCGCACGGCTCCCTCCCCGATATCACACTGAACGGTCCATACAGCTCCCTCCCCGATATCACACTGACCGTCCGTACAGCACCCTCCCCAATATCACACTGACCGGTCCGTACAGCACTCTCCCGAATATCACACTGACCGGTCCGTACAGCGCCATACCCGATATCACACTGACCGGTCCGTATGGCTCCCTCCCCGATATCACACTGACCGGTCCATACAGCTCCCTCCCCGATATCACACTGACCGTCCGTACAGCACCC
This sequence comes from Chiloscyllium plagiosum, assembly GCF_037043375.1. Taxonomy (NCBI): domain Eukaryota; kingdom Metazoa; phylum Chordata; class Chondrichthyes; order Orectolobiformes; family Hemiscylliidae; genus Chiloscyllium; species Chiloscyllium plagiosum. The sequence goes on along the minus strand of NW_028270184.1, from coordinate 8,359,912 downwards.
TCCCCAATATCACACTGACCGGTCCGTACAGCACTCTCCCGAATATCACACTGACCGGTCCGTACAGCGCCATACCCGATATCACACTGACCGGTCCGTACGGCTCCCTCCCCGATATCACACTGACCGGTCCGTACAGCTCCATACCCGATATCACACTGACCGGTCCGTACAGCTCCCTCCCAATTATCACACTGACCGGGCCGTACAGCTCCCGCCCGGTGTCACACTGACCGGTCCGTACTGCTCCCTCCCTGATATCACACTGACCGGTCCATACAGCTCCCTCCCAGATATCATACTGACCGGTCCGTACAGCTCCCTCTCCGATATCACACTGACCGGTCCGTACAGCACACTCCCCGATAGCACACTGACCGGTTCGGACAGCTCCCTCTCCGATATCACGCTGACCGGTCCGTGCAGCTCCCTCCCAGATATCACACTGACCAGTCCGTACAGCTCCCTCTCCGATATCACACTGACCGGTCCGTACACCACCCTCCCAGATATCACACTAAACGGTCCGTACAGCTCCATCCCCGATATCACACTGATCGGTCCGTACAGCTCCCCAATATCACATTGACCCGGTCTGTACAGCTCGCTACCTGATATTACACTGACCGGTCCGTACAGCTCCTTCCCCGATATCACACAGACCGGTCCATACAGCTGCCCCATATCACACAGACCGGTCCGCACTGCTCCCTCCCCGATATCACACTGACCGGTCCGTACAGCACCCTCCCCGATATCACACTGACCGGTCCGTACAGCGGCCCAATATCACACTGACCAGTCCGTACTGCTCCCTCCACAATATCAAACTGACCGGTCCGCACGGCTCCCTCCCCGATATCACACTGAACGGTCCATACAGCTCCCTCCCCGATATCACACTGACCGTCCGTACAGCACCCTCCCCAATATCACACTGACCGGTCCGTACAGCACTCTCCCGAATATCACACTGACCGGTCCGTACAGCGCCATACCCGATATCACACTGACCGGTCCGTACGGCTCCCTCCCCGATATCACACTGACCGGTCCGTACAGCTCCATACCCGATATCACACTGACCGGTCCGTACAGCTCCCTCCCAATTATCACACTGACCGGGCCGTACAGCTCCCGCCCGGTGTCACACTGACCGGTCCGTACTGCTCCCTCCCAGATATCATACTGACCGGTCCGTACAGCTCCCTCTCCGATATCACACTGACCGGTCCGTACAGCACACTCCCCGATAGCACACTGACCGGTTCGAACAGCTCCCTCTCTGATATCACGCTGACCGGTCCGTACAGCTCCCTCCCAGATATCACACTGATCAGTCCGTACTGCTCCCTCTCCGATATCACACTGACCGGTCCGTACAGCTCCCTCCCAGATATCACACTGAACGGTCTGTACAGCTCCCTCCTCGATATCATATTGAGCGGTCCGTACAGCTCACTCCCAGATATCACACTGACCGGTCCGTACAGCACCCACCCTGATATCACACTGACCGGTCCGTACAGCTCCCTCCCTGATATTACACTGACCGGACTGTGCAGCACCCTCCCCGATATCACACTGACCGGTCCGTACAGCTAACTCTCCGATATCACACTGACCGGTCCGTACAGCTCCCTCCCCGATATCACACTGACCGGTCTGTACAGCTCCATCCCCGATATCCAAATGACCGGTCCGTACAGCTCCCTCCCCGATATCACACTGACCGGTCCGTACAGCACCCTCCCCGATATCACACTGACTGGTCTGTACAGCTCTCTCATCGATATCACACTGACCGGTCTGTACGGCTCCCTCCACGATATCAAAATGACCGGTCCGTACTGCTCCCTCCCCAATTTCAAACTGACTGGTCCGCACGGCTCCCACCCCGATATCACACTGAACGGTCCATACAGCTCCCCAATATCACACTGACTGGTCCTCACAGCTCCCTCCCCGATATCACACTGACTGGTCCAGACAGCTCCCTCCCCGATATCACACTGACCGTCCGTACAGCACCCTCCTCGATATCACACTGACCGGTCCGTACAGCACACTCCCCGATAGCACACTGACCGGTCCGTACAGCTCCCTCCCCGATATCACACTGACCATCCGTACAGCTCCCTCCCAGATATCACACTGACCGGTCTGTACGGCTCTCCCCACGATATCAAAATGACCGCTCCGTACAGCTCCCTCCCCGATATCACACTGACCGGTCCGTACAGTTCCCTCCCCGATATCACACTGACCATCCGTACAGCTCCCTCCCCGATATCACACAGAACGGTCCATACAGCTCCCCAATATCACACTGACCGGTCCGTACAGCTCCCCCCCCGATATCAAAATGACCGGTCCGTACAGCTCCCTCCCCGATATCACACTGAACGGTCAATACGGCTCCCCAATATCACACAGACTGGTCCTTACAGCTCCCTCCCCGATTTCACACTGACTGGTCCATACAGCTCCCTCCCGATATCACACTGACCGTCCGTACAGCACCCTCCCTGATATCACACTGACCGGTCTGTACAGCACACTCCCCGATATCACACTGACCGGTCTGTACAGCACACTCCCTGATATCACACTGACCGGTCTGTACAGCACACTCCCCGATAGCACACTGACCGTTTCGGACAGCTCCCTCCCAGATATCACACTGACCAGTCCATACAGCTCCCTCTCCGATATCACACTGACCGGTCCGTACAGCTCCCTCCCAGATATCACACTGACCGGTCTGTACGGCTCCCACCCACAATATCAAAATGACCAGTCCGTACAGCTCCCTCCCCGATATCACACTGACCGGTCCGTACAGCTCCCTCCCCGATATCACACTGACCGGTCCGTACAGCTCACTCCCCGATATCACACTGAACGGTCCATACAGCTCCCCAAAATCACATTGACTGGTCCGTACAGCTCCCCCACCCGATATCAAAATGACCGGTCCGTACAGCTCCCTCCCCGATATCACACTGACCGGTCCATACAGCTCCCTCCCCGATATCACACTGACCGTCCGTACAGCACCCTCCCCAATATCACACTGACCGGTCCGTACAGCACTCTCCCGAATATCACACTGACCGGTCCGTACAGCGCCATACCCGATATCACACTGACCGGTCCGTACGGCTCCCTCACCGATATCACACTGACCGGTCCGTACAGCTCCATACCCGATATCACACTGACCGGTCCGTACAGCTTCCTCCCAATTATCACACTGACCGGGCCGTACAGCTCCCGCCCGGTGTCACACTGACCGGTCCGTACTGCTCCCTCCCTGATATCACACTGACCGGTCCATACAGCTCCCTCCCAGATATCATACTGACCGGTCCATACAGCTCCCTCTCCGATATCACGCTGACCGGTCCGTACAGCTCCCTCCCAGATATCACACTGATCAGTCCGTACTGCTCCCTCTCCGATATCACACTGAACGGTCTGTACAGCTCCCTCCCCGATATCATATTGATCGGTCCGTACAGCTCACTCCCAGATATCACACTGACCGGTCCGTACAGCACCCACCCTGATATCACACTGACCGGTCCGTACAGCTCCCTCCCTGATATTACACTGACCGGACTGTGCAGCACCCTCCCCGATATCACACTGACCGGTCCGTACAGCTAACTCTCCGATATCACACTGACCGGTCCGTACAGCTCCCTCCCCGATATCACACTGACCGGTCTGTACAGCTCCATCCCCGATATCCAAATGACCGGTCCGTACAGCTCCCTCCCCGATATCACACTGACCGGTCCGTACAGCACCCTCCCCGATATCACACTGACTGGTCTGTACAGCTCTCTCATCGATATCACACTGACCGGTCTGTACGGCTCCCTCCACGATATCAAAATGACCGGTCCGCACGGCTCCCTCCCCGATATCACACTGAACGGTCCATACAGCTCCCCAATATCACACTGACTGGTCCTCACAGCTCCCTCCCCGATATCACACTGACTGGTCCAGACAGCTCCCTCCCCGATATCACACTGACCGTCCGTACAGCACCCTCTCCGATATCACACTGACCGGTCCGTACAGCACACTCCCCGATAGCACACTGACCGGTCCGTACAGCTCCCTCCCCGGTATCACACTGACCGGTCCGTACTGCTCCCTCCCAGATATCACACTGACCGGTCCGTACAGCACCCTCCCCGATATCACACTGAACGGTCCATACAGCTCCCCAATATCACACTGACTGGTCCTTACAGCTCCCTCCCCGATATCACACTGACTGGTCCAGACAGCTCCCTCCCCGATATCACACTGACCGTCCGTACAGCACCCTCCCCGATATCACACTGACCGGTCCGTACAGCACACTCCCCGATAGCACACTGACCGGTCCGTACACCTCCCTCCCAGATATCACACTGACCAGTCCGTACAGCTCCCTCTCCGATATCACACTGATCGGTCCGTACAGCTCCCTCCCAGATATCACACTGACCGGTCTGTACGCCTCTCCCCCCGATATCAAAATGACCGCTCCGTACAGCTCCCTCCCCGATATCACACTGACCGGTCCGTACAGCTCCCTCCCCGATATCACACTGACCATCCGTACAGCTCCCTCCCCGATATCACACAGAACGGTCCGTACAGCTCCCCAATATCACACTGACCGGTCCGTACAGCTCCCCCCCCCCGATATCAAAATGACCGGTCCGTACAGCTCCCTCCCCGATATCACACTGACCGGTCCATACAGCTCCCTCCACGATATCACACTGACCATCCGTACAGCACCCTCCCCGATATCACGCTGACCGGTCCGTACAGCTCCCTACCAGATATCACACTGCCAGCTCCGTACGGCTCCCTCCCCGATATCACACTGACCGGTCCGTACAGCTCACTCCCAGATATCACACTGACCGGTCCGTACAGTACCCTCCCTGATATCACACTGACCGGTCCGTACAGCTCCCTCCCTGATATTACACTGACCGGACAGTACAGCACCCTCCCCGATATCACACTGACCGGTCCTTACAGCTCACTCCCCGATATCACACTGACCGGTCCGTACAGCTCCCTCCACGATATCACACTGACCGGTCCGTACAGCTCCATTCCCGATATCCAAATGACCGGTCCGTACAGCTCCCTCCCCGATATCACACTGACCGGTCGTAACAGATCCATCCCCGATATCCAAATGACCGGTCCGTACAGCTCCCTCCCCGATATCACACTGACCAGTCCGTACAGTACCCTCCCTGATATCACACTGACCGGTCCGTACAGCTCCCTCCCTGATATTACACTGACCGGACAGTACAGCACCCTCCCCGATATCACACTGACCGGTCCTTACAGCTCACTTCCCGATATCACACTGACCGGTCCGTACAGCTCCCTCCACGATATCACACTGACCGGTCCGTACAGCTCCATCCCCGATATCCAAATGACCGGTCCGTACAGCTCCCTCCCCGATATCACACTGACCGGTCCGTACAGCACCATCCCCGATATCACACTGACTGGTCTGTACAGCTCTCTCATCGATATCACACTGACCGGTCTGTACACCTCCCCAATATCACACTGACCGGTCCGTACAGCTCCCTCCCCATTATCACACTGACCGGTCCGTACAGCACACTCCCCGATAGCACACTGACCGGTTCGGACAGCTCCCTCTCCGATATCACGCTGACCGGTCCGTACAGCTCCCTCCCAGATATCACACTGATCAGTCCGTACTGTTCCCTCTCCGATATCACGCTGACCGGTCCGTACAGTTCCCTCCCAGATATCACACTGAACGGTCTGTACAGCTCCCTCCCCGATATCATACTGATCGGTCCGTACAGCTCACTCCCAGATATCACACTGGCAGGTCCGTACAGCACCCACCCTGATATCACACTGACCGGTCCGTACAGCACCCACCCTGATATCACACAGACCGGTCCGTACAGCTCCCTCCCTGATATTACACTGACCGGACTGTGCAGCACCCTCCCCGATATCACACTGACCGGTCCGTACAGCTCACTCCCCGATATCACACTGACAGGTCCGTACAGCTCCCTCCCCGATATCACACTGACCGGTCCGTACAACTCCCTCCCCGATATCACACTGACCGGTCCGTACAGCTCCATCCCCGATATCCAAATGAACGGTCCGTACAGCTCCCTCCCCGATATCACACTGACCGGTCCATACAGCACCCTCCCCGATATCACACAGACTGGTCTGTACAGCTCTCTCATCGATATCACACTGACCGGTCCGTACAGTACCCTCCCCGATATCGCACTGACTGGTCTGTCCAGCTCTCTCATCGATATCACACTGACCGGTCTGTACACCTCCCCAATATCACACTGACCGGTCCAAAAAGCTCCCTCTCCGATATCACACAGACAGCACACTCCCTGATATCACACTGACCGGTTCGGACAGCTCACTCTCCGATATCACGCTGACCGGTCCGTACAGCTCCCACCCAGATATCATACTGACCAGTCCGTACAGCTCCCTCTCCGATATCACACTGACCGGTCCGTACAGCTCCCTCCCAGGTATCACACTGAACGGTCCGTACAGCTCCCTCCCCGATATCACACTGATCGGTCCGTACAGCTCACTCCCAGATATCACACTGACCGGTCCGTACAGCACCCTCCCCGATATCACACTGACCGGTCCGTACAGCTGCCCAATATCACACTGACTGGTCCGTACTGCTCCCTCCCCGATATCACACTGACCGGTCTGTATGGCTCCCTCCACGATATCAAAATGACCGGTCCGTACTGCTCCCTCCCCAATATCAAACTGACTGGTCCGCACGGCTCCCTCCCCGATATCACACTGAACGGTCCATACAGCTCCCCAATATCACACTGACTAGTCCTTACAGCTCCCTCCCCGATATCACACTGACTGGTCCATACAGCTCCCTCCCCGATATCACACTGACCGTCCGTACAGCACCCTCCCCGATATCACACTGACCGGTCCGTACAGTTCCCTCCCAGATATCACACTGACCAGTCCTTACAGCTCCCTCCCCGATATCACACTGACTGGTCCATACAGCTCCCTCCCCGATATCACACTGACCGTCCGTACAGCACCCTCCCCGATATCACACTGACCGGTCCGTACAGTTCCCTCCCAGATATCACACTGACCGGTCCGTACAGCTCCCTCCCCGATATCACACTGACCGGTCCGTACAGCTCCCTCCCCGATATCACACTGACCATCCGTACAGCTCCCTCCCCGATATCACACTGAACGGTCCATACAGCTCCCCAATATCACACTGACCGGTCCGTACAGCTCCCCCCCCCGATATCAAAATGACCGGTCCGTACAGCTCCCTCCCCGATATCACACTGACCGGTCCATACAGCTCCCTCCCCGATATCACACTGACCGGTCCGTACAGCTCCCTCCCCGATATCACACTGACCGGTCCGCACAGATCCATCCCCGATATCCAAATGACCGGTCCGTACAGCTCCCTCCCCGATATCACACTGACCGGTCCGTACAGCACCCTCCCCGATATCACACTGACTGGTCTATACAGCTCTCTCATTGATATCACACTGACCGGTCTGTACACCTCCCCAATATCACACTGACCGGTCCGTACGGCTCCCTCACCATTATCACACTGACCGGTCCAAAAAGCTCACTCTCCGATATCACACTGACCGGTCCGTACAGCACACTCCCCGATACCACACTGACCGGTTCGGACAGCTCCCTCTCCGATATCACGCTGACCGGTCCGTACAGCTCCCTCCCAGATATCACACTGATCAGTCCGTACAGCTCCCTCCCAGATATCACACTGATCGGTCCGTACAGCTCACTCCCAAATATCACACTGACCGGTCCGTACAGCACCCACCCTGATATCACACTGACCGGTCCGTACAGCTCCCTCCCTGATATTACACTGACCGGACTGTGCAGCACCCTCCCCGATATCACACTGATCGGTCCGTACAGCTCACTCCCCGATATCACACTGACTTGTCCGTACAGCTCCCTCCCCGATATCACACTGACCGGTCCATACAGCTCCCTCCCCATTATCACACTGACCGGTCCAAAAAGCTCCCTCTCCGATATCACACAGACCGGTCCGTACAGCACACTCCCTGATATCACACTGACCGGTACGGACAGCTCACTCTCCGATATCACGCTGACCGGTCCGTACAGCTCCCTCCAGGATATCATACTGACCAGTCCGTACAGCTCCCTCTCCGATATCACACTGACCGGTCCGTACAGCTCCCTCCCAGGTATCACACTGAACGGTCCGTACATCTCCCTCCCCGATATCACACTGAACGGTCCGTACAGCTCACTCCCAGATATCACACTGACCGGTCCGTACAGCACCCTCCCTGATATCACACTGACCGGTCCGTACAGCTCCCTCCCTGATATTACACTGTCCGGACTGTACAGCAACCTCCCCGATATCACACTGACCGGTCCTTACAGCTCACTCCCCGATATCACACTGACCGGTCCGTACAGATCCATCCCCGATATCCAAATGACCGGTCCGTACAGCTCACTCCCCGATATCACACTGACCGGTCCGTACAGATCCATCCCCGATATCCAAATGACCGGTCCGTACAGCTCCCTCCCCGATATTACACTGACCGGTCCGTACAGATCCATCCCCGATATCCAAATGACCGGTCCGTACAGCTCCCTCCCTGATATCACACTGACCAGTCCGTACAGTACCCTCCCCAATATCACACTGACCGGTCCGTACAGCTCCCTCCCCATTATCACACTGACCGGTACAAAAAGCTCCCTCTCTGATATCACACTGACCGGTCCGTACAGCACACTCCCCGATAGCACACTGACCGGTTCGGACAGCTCCCTCTCCGATATCACGCTGACCGGTCCGTACAGCTCCCTCCCAGATATCACACTGACCGGTCCGTACAGCTCCCTCCCTGATATCACACTGACCGGTCCGTACAGCTCCCTCCCCGATATCACACTGACCGGTCCGTACAGCTCCCTCCCCGATATCCAAATGACCGGTCTGTAGAGCTCCATTCCAGATATCATACTGACCGGTCCATACAGCACCCTCCCCGATATCACACTGACTGGTCTGTACAGCTCTCTCCCCGATATCACACTGACCGGTCCACACAGCTCCCTGCCCGATATCACGCTGACCGGTCCGTACACAACTCTCCCCGATATCACACTGACCGGTCCGTACAGCTCCCTCCCCGATATCTCACTGACCGGTCCGTACAGCTCCCTCCCCAATATCACACTGACCGGTCCTTACAGCTCCCTCCCCCATATCACACTGACCGGTCCATACAGCTCCCTCCCCGATATCACACTGACCGTCCGTACAGCACCCTCTCCGATATCACACTGACCGGTCCGTACAGCTCCCTCTCCGATATCACATTGACCGGTCCGTACGGCTCCCTCCCCGATATCACACTGACCGGTCCTTACAGCTCCCTCCCCGATATCACACTGACCGGTCCATACAGCTCGGTCCCCGATGTCACACTGACCGGTCCATACAGCAGCCTCCCCGGTGTCACACTGACCGGTCCGTACAGCTCACTCCCCGATATCACACTGACTGGTCTGTACAGCTCTCTCACTGATATCACACTGACCGGTCCGTACAGCTCCCTCCCTGATATCACACTGACCGGTGCGTACAGCTCCCTCCCCGATATCCAAATGACCGGACTGTACAGCTCCCTTCCAGATATCATACTGACCGGTCCATACAGCACCCTCCCCGATATCACACTGACTGGTCTGTACAGCTCTCTCACCGATATCACACTGACCGGTCCGTACACCTCCCCAATATCACACTGACCGGTCCGTACAGCTCCCTCCCCATTATCACACTGACCGGTCCAAAAAGCTCCCACTCCGATATCACACTGACCGGTCCATACAGCACACTCCCCGATAGCACACTGAACGGTTCATACAGCTCCCCAATATCACACTGACCGGTCCGTACAGCTCCCCCCCCCCCCCGATATCAAAATGACCGGTCCGTACAGCTCCCTCCCCGATATCACACTGACCGGTCCATACAGCTCCCTCCCCGATATCACACTGACCATCCGTACAGCACCCTCCACGATATCACGCTGACCGGTCCGTACAGCTCCCTACCAGATATCACACTGACCGGTCCGTACAGCACCCTCCCCGATATCACACTGACCGGTCCGGACAGCTGCCCAATATCACACTGACCGGTCCGTACTGCTCCCTCCCCGATATCACACTGACCGGTCCGTACGGCACCCTCCACGATATCACACTGAACGGTTCATACAGCTCCTCAATATCACACTGACCGGTCCGTACTGCTCCCTCCCCAATATCAAAATGACCGGTCCGTACGGCTCACTCCCCGATATCACACTGAACGGTCCATACAGCTCCCCAATATCACACTGACTGGTCCTTACAGCTCCCTCCCCGATATTACACTGACCGGTCCACACAGCTCCCTGCCCGATATCACGCTGACCGGTCCGTACACAACTCTCCCCGATATCACACTGACCGGTCCGTACAGCACACTCCCCGATAGCACACTGACCGGTTCGGACAGCTCCCTCCCAGATATCACACTGACCGGTCTGTACGGCTCTCCCTCCGATATCAAAATGACCGGTCCGTACAGCTCCCTCCACGATATCACACTGACCATCCGTACAGCTCCCTCCCCGATATCACACTGAACGGTCCATACACCTCCCACTCCGATATCACACTGACCATCCGTACAGCACCCTCCCCGATATCACGCTGACCGGTCCGTACAGCTCCCTACCAGATATCACACTGACCGGTCCGTACGGCTCCCTCCCCAATATCACACTGACCGGTCCGTACAGCTCCCTCCCCATTATCACACTGACCGGTCCAAAAAGCTCCCTCTCCGCTATCACACTGACCGGTCCGTACAGCACACTCCCCGATACCACACTGACCGGTTCGGACAGCTCATTCTCCGATATCACGCTGACCGGTCCGTACAGCTCCCTCCCAGATATCACACTGACCGGTCTGTACGGCTCTCCCCCCGATATCAAAATGACCGGTCCGTACAGCTCCCTCCCCAATATCACACTGACCGGTCCGTACAGCTCCCTGCCCGATATCACACTGACCATCCGTACAGCTCCCTCCCCAATATCACACTGAACGGTCCATACAGCTCCCTCCCCGATATCACACTGACCATCCGTACAGCACCCTCCCCGATATCACACTGACCGGTCCGTACGGCTCCCTCCCCAATATCACACTGACCGGTCCGTACGGCTCCCTCCCCAATATCACACTGACCGGTCCGTACAGCTCACTCCCAGATATCACACTGACCGGTCCGTACAGCACCCACCCTGATATCACACTAACCGGTCCATACAGCTCCCTCCCTGATATTACACTGACCGGACTGTGCAGATCCATCCCCGATATCCAAATGACCGGTCCGTACAGCTCCCTCCCCGATATCACACTGACCGGTCCGTACAGCTCTCTCCCCGATATCACACTGACCGGTCCGTACAGCTCCATCCCCGATATCCAAATGACCGGTCCATACAGCTCCCTCTCCGATATCACACTGACCGGTCCGTACAGCACCATCCCCGATATCACACTGACTGGTCTGTACAGCTCTCTCATCGATATCACACTGACCGGTCTGTACACCTCCCCAATATCACACTGACCGGTCCATACAGCTCCCTCCCCATTATCACACTGACCGGTCCAAAAAGCTCCCTCTCCGATATCACACTGACCGGTCCGTACAGCACACTCCCCGATACCACACTGACCGGTTCGGACAGTTCATTCTCCGATATCACGCTGACCGGTCCGTACAGCTCCCTCCCAGATATCACACTGACCGGTCTGTACGGCTCTCCCCCCGATATCAAAATGACCGGTCCGTACAGCTCCCTCCCCAATATCACACTGACCGGTCCGTACAGCTCCCTGCCCGATATCACACTGACCATCCGTACAGCTCCCTCCCCGATATCACACTGAACGGTCCATACAGCTCCCTCCCCGATATCACACTGACCATCCGTACAGCACCCTCCCCGATATCACGCTGACCGGTCCGTACAGCTCCCTACCAGATATCACACTGACCGGTCCGTACGGCTCCCTCCCCAATATCACACTGACCGGTCCGTACAGCTCACTCCCAGATATCACACTGACCGGTCCGTACAGCACCCACCCTGATATCACACTAACCGGTCCATACAGCTCCCTCCCTGATATTACACTGTCTGGACTGTACAGCACCCTCGGCGATATCACAGTGACCGGTCCTTACAGCTCATTCCCCGATATCACACTGACCGGTACGTACAGCTCCATACCCGATATCAGACTGACCGGTCCGTACAGATCCATCCCCGATATCCAAATGACCGGTCCGTACAGCTCCCTCCCCGATATCACACTGACCAGTCCGTACAGTACCCTCCCCGATATCACACTGACTGGTCTGTACAGCTCTCTCATCGATTTCACACTGACCGGTCTGTACACCTCCCCAATATCACACTGACCGGTCCGTACAGCTCCCTCCCCATTATCACACTGACCGGTCCAAAAAGCTCCCTCTCTGATATCACACTGACCGGTCCGTACAGCACACTCCCCGATAGCACACTGACCGGTTCGGACAGCTCCCTCTCCGATATCACGCTGACCGGTCCGTACAGCTCCCTCCCAGATATCACACTGACCGGTCCGTACAGCTCCCTCTCCAATATCACACTGACCGGTCCGTACAGCTCCATCCCCGACATCCAAATGACCGGTCCGTACAGCTCCCTCCCCGATATCACGCTGACCGGTCCGTACAGCTCCCTGCCAGATATCACACTGAACGGTCTGTACAGCTCCCTCCCCGATATCATACTGATCGGTCCGTACAGCTCACTCCCAGATATCACACCGACCGGTCCGTACAGCACCCACCCTGATATCACACAGACCGGTCCGTACAGCTCCCTCCACGATATTACACTGACCGGACTGTGCAGCACCCTCCCCGATATCACACTGACCGGTCCGTACAGCACCCTCCCCGATATCACACTGACCGGTCCGTACAGCTCCATCCCCGATATCCAAATGACCGGTCCGTACAGCTCCCTCCCCGATATCACACTGACCGGTCCGTACAGCATCCTCCCCGATATCACACTGACTGGTCTGTACAGCTCTCTCATCGATATCACACTGACCGGTCTGTACACCTCCCCAATATCACACTGACCGGTCCATACAGCTCCCTCCCCATTATCACACTGACCGGTCCAAAAAGCTCCCTCTCCGATATCACACTGACCGGTCCGTACAGCTCACTCTCCGATATCACGCTGACCGGTCCGTACAGCTCCCTCCCCGATATCATACTGACCAGTCCGTACAGCTCCCTCTCCGATATCACACTGTCCGGACCGTACAGCTCCCTCTCCGATATCACATTGACCGGTCCTTACAGCTCCCTCCCCGATATCACACTGACCAGTCCGTACAGCTCGCTCCCCGATGTCACACTGACCGGTCCATACAGCAGCCTCCCCGGTGTCACACTGACCGGTCCGTACAGCTCACTCCCCGATATCACACTGACTGGTCTGTTCAGCTCTCTCACCGATATCACACTGACCGGTCCGTACACCTCCCCAATATCACACTGACCGGTCCGTACAGCTCCCTCCCCGATATCCAAATGACCGGACTGTACAGCTCCCTTCCAGATATCATACTGACCGGTCCATACAGCACCCTCCCCGATATCACACTGACTGGTCTGTACAGCTCTCTCACCGATATCACACTGACCGGTCCGTACACCTCCCCAATATCACACTGACCGGTCCATACAGCTCCCTCCCCATTATCACACTGACCGGTCCAAAAAGCTCCCACTCCGATATCACACTGACCGGTCCGTACAGCACACTCCCCGATAGCACACTGAACGGTCCATACAGCTCCCCAATATCACACTGACCGGTCCGTACAGCTCCCCCCCCCCCCGATATCAAAATGACCGGTCCGTACAGCTCCCTCCCCGATATCACACTGACCGGTCCATACAGCTCCCTCCCCGATATCACACTGACCATCCGTACAGCACCCTCCACGATATCACGCTGACCGGTCCGTACAGCTCCCTACCAGATATCACACTGACCGGTCCGTACAGCACCCTCCCCGATATCACACTGACCGGTCCGGACAGCTGCCCAATATCACACTGACCGGTCCGTACTGCTCCCTCCCCGATATCACACTGACCGGTCCGTACGGCACCCTCCACGATATCACACTGAACGGTTCATACAGCTCCTCAATATCACACTGACCGGTCCGTACTGCTCCCTCCCCAATATCAAAATGACCGGTCCGTACGGCTCACTCCCCGATATCACACTGAACGGTCCATACAGCTCCCCAATATCACACTGACTGGTCCTTACAGCTCCCTCCCCGATATTACACTGACCGGTCCACACAGCTCCCTGCCCGATATCACGCTGACCGGTCCGTACACAACTCTCCCCGATATCACACTGACCGGTCCGTACAGCACACTCCCCGATAGCACACTGACCGGTTCGGACAGCTCCCTCCCAGATATCACACTGACCGGTCTGTACGGCTCTCCCTCCGATATCAAAATGACCGGTCCGTACAGCTCCCTCCCAGATATCACACTGACCATCCGTACAGCTCCCTCCCCGATATCACACTGAACGGTCCATACACCTCCCACCCCGATATCACACTGACCATCCGTACAGCACCCTCCCCGATATCACGCTGACCGGTCCGTACAGCTCCCTACCAGATATCACACTGACCGGTCCGTACGGCTCCCTCCCCAATATCACACTGACCGGTCCGTACAGCTCCCTCCCCATTATCACACTGACCGGTCCAAAAAGCTCCCTCTCCGCTATCACACTGACCGGTCCGTACAGCACACTCCCCGATAGCACACTGACCGGTTCGGACAGCTCATTCTCCGATATCACGCTGACCGGTCCGTACAGCTCCCTCCCAGATATCACACTGACCGGTCTGTACGGCTCTCCCCCCGATATCAAAATGACCGGTCCGTACAGCTCCCTCCCCAATATCACACTGACCGGTCCGTACAGCTCCCTGCCCGATATCACACTGACCATCCGTACAGCTCCCTCCCCGATATCACACTGAACGGTCCATACAGCTCCCTCCCCGATATCACACTGACCATCCGTACAGCACCCTCCCCGATATCACACTGACCGGTCCGTACGGCTCCCTCCCCAATATCACACTGACCGGTCCGTACGGCTCCCTCCCCAATATCACACTGACCGGTCCGTACAGCTCACTCCCAGATATCACACTGACCGGTCCGTACAGCACCCACCCTGATATCACACTAACCGGTCCATACAGCTCCCTCCCTGATATTACACTGACCGGACTGTGAAGATCCATCCCCGATATCCAAATGACCGGTCCGTACAGCTCCCTCCCCGATATCACACTGACCGGTCCGTACAGCTCTCTCCCCGATATCACACTGACCGGTCCGTACAGCTCCATCCCCGATATCCAAATGACCGGTCCATACAGCTCCCTCTCCGATATCACACTGACCGGTCCGTACAGCACCATCCCCGATACCACACTGACTGGTCTGTACAGCTCTCTCATCGATATCACACTGACCGGTCTGTACACCTCCCCAATATCACACTGACCGGTCCATACAGCTCCCTCCCCATTATCACACTGACCGGTCCAAAAAGCTCCCTCTCCGATATCACACTGACCGGTCCGTACAGCACACTCCCCGATACCACACTGACCGGTTCGGACAGTTCATTCTCCGATATCACGCTGACCGGTCCGTACAGCTCCCTCCCAGATATCACACTGACCGGTCTGTACGGCTCTCCCCCCGATATCAAAATGACCGGTCCGTACAGCTCCCTCCCCAATATCACACTGACCGGTCCGTACAGCTCCCTGCCCGATATCACACTGACCATCCGTACAGCTCCCTCCCCGATATCACACTGAACGGTCCATACAGCTCCCTCCCCGATATCACACTGACCATCCGTACAGCACCCTCCCCGATATCACGCTGACCGGTCCGTACAGCTCCCTACCAGATATCACACTGACCGGTCCGTACGGCTCCCTCCCCAATATCACACTGACCGGTCCGTACAGCTCACTCCCAGATATCACACTGACCGGTCCGTACAGCACCCACCCTGATATCACACTAACCGGTCCATACAGCTCCCTCCCTGATATTACACTGTCTGGACTGTACAGCACCCTCGGCGATATCACAGTGACCGGTCCTTACAGCTCATTCCCCGATATCACACTGACCGGTACGTACAGCTCCATACCCGATATCAGACTGACCGGTCCGTACAGATCCATCCCCGATATCCAAATGACCGGTCCGTACAGCTCCCTCCCCGATATCACACTGACCAGTCCGTACAGTACCCTCCCCGATATCACACTGACTGGTCTGTACAGCTCTCTCATCGATTTCACACTGACCGGTCTGTACACCTCCCCAATATCACACTGACCGGTCCGTACAGCTCCCTCCCCATTATCACACTGACCGGTCCAAAAAGCTCCCTCTCTGATATCACACTGACCGGTCCGTACAGCACACTCCCCGATAGCACACTGACCGGTTCGGACAGCTCCCTCTCCGATATCACGCTGACCGGTCCGTACAGCTCCCTCCCAGATATCACACTGACCGGTCCGTACAGCTCCCTCTCCAATATCACACTGACCGGTCCGTACAGCTCCATCCCCGACATCCAAATGACCGGTCCGTACAGCTCCCTCCCCGATATCACGCTGACCGGTCCGTACAGCTCCCTGCCAGATATCACACTGAACGGTCTGTACAGCTCCCTCCCCGATATCATACTGATCGGTCCGTACAGCTCACTCCCAGATATCACACCGACCGGTCCGTAAAGCACCCACCCTGATATCACACAGACCGGTCCGTACAGCTCCCTCCACGATATTACACTGACCGGACTGTGCAGTACCCTCCCCGATATCACACTGACCGGTCCGTACAGCACCCTCCCCGATATCACACTGACCGGTCCGTACAGCTCCATCCCCGATATCCAAATGACCGGTCCGTACAGCTCCCTCCCCGATATCACACTGACCGGTCCGTACAGCATCCTCCCCGATATCACACTGACTGGTCTGTACAGCTCTCTCATCGATATCACACTGACCGGTCTGTACACCTCCCCAATATCACACTGACCGGTCCATACAGCTCCCTCCCCATTATCACACTGACCGGTCCAAAAAGCTCCCTCTCCGATATCACACTGACCGGTCCGTACAGCTCACTCTCCGATATCACGCTGACCGGTCCGTACAGCTCCCTCCCCGATATCATACTGACCAGTCCGTACAGCTCCCTCTCCGATATCACACTGTCCGGACCGTACAGCTCCCTCTCCGATATCACATTGACCGGTCCTTACAGCTCCCTCCCCGATATCACACTGACCAGTCCGTACAGCTCGCTCCCCGATGTCACACTGACCGGTCCATACAGCAGCCTCCCCGGTGTCACACTGACCGGTCCGTACAGCTCACTCCCCGATATCACACTGACTGGTCTGTTCAGCTCTCTCACCGATATCACACTGACCGGTCCGTACACCTCCCCAATATCACACTGACCGGTCCGTACAGCTCCCTCCCCATTATCACACTCACCGGTCCAAAAAGCTCCCACTCCGATATCACACTGACCGGTCCGTACAGCACACTCCCCGATAGCACACTGACCGGTTCGGACAGCTCCCTCTCCGATATCACACTGACCGGTCCGTATAGCTCCCTCCCCGATATCACACTGACCGGTCCGTACAGCTCCCTCCCCGATATCACACTGACCGGTCCGTACAGCTCCCTCACCGATATCACACTGACCGGTCCATACAGCTCCCTCCCCGATATCACACTGACCGTCCGTACAGCACCCTCCCCGATATCACACTGACCGGTCCAAACAGCTCCCTCACCGATATCACACTGACCGGTCCAAACAGATCCCTCCCTGAAATCACACCGATCGGTCCAAACAGATCTCTCACCGATATCACACTGATTGGTCCGTACAGCACCCTCCCTGATATCAAACTGACCGGTCCTTACAGCTCCCTCCCCGATATCACACTGACCGGTCCAAACAGCTCTCTCACCGATATCACACTGATGGGTCCGTACAGCTCCCTCCCCGATATCACAATGACCGGTCCTTACAGCTCCCTCCCCGATATCACACTGACTGGTCCATACAGCTCCCTCCCCGATATCACACTGACCGTCCGTACAGCACCCTCGCCGATATCACGCTGACCGGTCCGTACATCTCCCTACCCGATATCACACTGACCGATCCGTACGGCTCCCTCCCCGATATCACACTGACCGGTCCGTACAGCTCCCTCCCTAATTATCACACTGACCGGGCTGTACAGATCCCTCCCCGGTGTCACACTGACCGGTCCGTACAGCTCACTCCCCGATATCACACTGACCGGTCTGTACTGCTGCCTCCCCGATATCACACTGACCGGTCCGTACAACACCCTCCCCGATATCACACTGACCGCTCCGTGCAGCTCCCTTCCCGATATCTCACTGACCAGTCCGTACAGCTCCCTCCACGATATCACACTAACCGGTCCGTACAGCTCCCTCCCAGATACCATACTGACTGGTCCGTAGTGCTCCCTCCCCGATATCACGCTGACCGGTCCGGACAGCTCCCTCCACGATATCACACTGACCGGTCCGTATAGCTCCCTCCCTGATATCACAATGACCGGTCCGTACTGCTCCCTCCCTGATATCACACTGACCGGTCCGTACAACTCCCCGATATCACACTGATCGCTCCATCTAGCACTCTGCGCCCGATATCACAGTGACCGGTCCATACAGCTCCCTCCCCGATATCACACTGACCGGTCCGTACACCACACTCCCCGATATCACACTGACCGGTACGTACAGCACCCTCCCCGATATAACACTGACCGGTTCGTACAGCACTCTCCCCGATATCACACTGACCGGTACGTACAGCACCCTCCCCGATATAACACTGACCGGTTCGTACAGCACTCTCCCCGATATCACACTGACCGGTCCATACAGCTCCCTCTCCGAAATCACACTGGCCGGTCCGTACTGCTCCCTCCCCGATATCACACTGACCGGTCCTTACAGCTCTCTCCCCGATATCACACTGACCGGTCCGTACAATCCCTCTCCGAAATCACACTGACCGGTCCTTACAGCTCCCGCCCCGATATCACACTGACCGGTCCATACAGCACACTCCCCGACATCACACGGACCGATCTGTACAGCACCCTCTCCGATATCACACTGACCGGTCCTTACAACTCCCTCCCCGGTAATACACTGACCGGTCCTTACAGCTCCCTCACCGATATCACACTGACCGGTCCGTTCAGCACCCTCCCCGATATCACACTGACCGGTCCTTACAGCTCCCTCCCCGATATCACACTGACCGGTCCGTTCAGCACCCTCCCCGACATCACACTGACCGGTCGTTACAACTCCCTCCAAAGTATCAGACTGACCAGTCCGTACAGCTTCCTACCCGATATCACACTGACTGGTCCGTACAACTCCCTGCCCGATATCACACTGACCGGTCCGTACAGCGCCCCGATAACACACTGACCAGTCCGTACCGCTCCCACCCGATATAACACTGACCGGTTCGTACTGCTCCCTCCCCATTATCACATTAACCGCTCTAAACAGCTCCCTCTCTGATATCACGCGAACCGGTCCGAAGAGCTCGCTCCCCGATAGCACACTGACCGCTCCTTACAACCCCCTGCCCCGATATCACACTGACTGGTCCGTACAACTCCCTGCCCGATATCACACTGACCGGTCCGTACAGCCCCCCGATAACACACTGACCAGTCAGTACAGCACCCACCCGATATAACACTGACCGGTTCGTACTGCTCCCTCCCCATTATCACATTAACCGCTCTGAACAGCTCCCTCTCTGATATCACGCGAACCAGTCGGAAGAGCTCGCTCACCGATATCACACTGATATCATACTGACCGGTCCGTACAGCTCCCTCCCCGATATAACACTGACCAGTCCGTACAGCTCCCTCCCTGATATCACACTGCCCGGACCGTACACCACCCTCCCCGATATCACATTTACCGGTCCGTACAGCTCCCTCTCCGATATCACACTGACCGTCCGTACAGCTCTCTCCACGATATCACACTGACCGGTCCGTAAAGCTCCTTCCCCGATATCACACTGACGGGTCCGTACAGCTCTCTCCCCGATATCACACTGACGGGTCCGTACAACCCCCTCTCCGATATCACACTGACCGGTCCGTATAGCTCCCTCCCCGATATCACACTGACCGGTCCGTACAGCTCCCTCCCCAATATCACACTGACCGGTCCATACAGCTCGATCCCCGATATCACGCTGACCGGTCCGTACATCTCCCACCCCGATATCATACTGACCAGTCCGTACAGCTCCCTCTCCGATATCACACTGACCGGTCCGTACAGCTCCCTCCCAGGTATCACACTGAACGGTCCGTACATCTCCCTCCCCGATATCACACTGAACGGTCCGTACAGCTCACTCCCAGATATCACACTGACCGGTCCGTACAGCACCCTCCCTGATATCACACTGACCGGTCCGTACAGCTCCCTCCCTGATATTACACTGTCCGGACTGTACAGCAACCTCCCCGATATCACACTGACCGGTCCTTACAGCTCACTCCCCGATATCACACTGACCGGTACGTACAGCTCCCTCCCCGATATTACACTGACCGGTCCGTACAGATCCATCCCCGATATCCAAATGACCGGTCCGTACAGCTCCCTCCCTGATATCACACTGACCAGTCCGTACAGTACCCTCCCCAATATCACACTGACCGGTCCGTACAGCTCCCTCCCCATTATCACACTGACCGGTACAAAAAGCTCCCTCTCTGATATCACACTGACCGGTCCGTACAGCACACTCCCCGATAGCACACTGACCGGTTCGGACAGCTCCCTCTCCGATATCACGCTGACCGGTCCGTACAGCTCCCTCCCAGATATCACACTGACCGGTCCGTACAGCTCCCTCCCTGATATCACACTGACCGGTCCGTACAGCTCCCTCCCCGATATCACACTGACCGGTCCGTACAGCTCCCTCCCCGATATCCAAATGACCGGTCTGTAGAGCTCCATTCCAGATATCATACTGACCAGTCCATACAGCACCCTCCCCGATATCACACTGACTGGTCTGTACAGCTCTCTCCCCGATATCACACTGACCGGTCCACACAGCTCCCTGCCCGATATCACGCTGACCGGTCCGTACACAACTCTCCCCGATATCACACTGACCGGTCCGTACAGCTCCCTCCCCGATATCTCACTGACCGGTCCGTACAGCTCCCTCCCCAATATCACACTGACCGGTCCTTACAGCTCCCTCCCCGATATCACACTGACCGTCCGTACAGCACCCTCTCCGATATCACACTGACCGGTCCGTACAGCTCCCTCTCCGATATCACATTGACCGGTCCGTACGGCTCCCTCCCCGATATCACACTGACCGGTCCTTACAGCTCCCTCCCCGATATCACACTGACCGGTCCATACAGCTCGCTCCCCGATGTCACACTGACCGGTCCATACAGCAGCCTCCCCGGTGTCACACTGACCGGTCCGTACAGCTCACTCCCCGATATCACACTGACTGGTCTGTACAGCTCTCTCACTGATATCACACTGACCGGTCCGTACAGCTCCCTCCCTGATATCACACTGACCGGTGCGTACAGCTCCCTCCCCGATATCCAAATGACCGGACTGTACAGCTCCCTTCCAGATATCATACTGACCGGTCCATACAGCACCCTCCCCGATATCACACTGACTGGTCTGTACAGCTCTCTCACCGATATCACACTGACCGGTCCGTACACCTCCCCAATATCACACTGACCGGTCCATACAGCTCCCTCCCCATTATCACACTGACCGGTCCAAAAAGCTCCCACTCCGATATCACACTGACCGGTCCGTACAGCACACTCCCCGATAGCACACTGAACGGTCCATACAGCTCCCCAATATCACACTGACCGGTCCGTACAGCTCCCCCCCCCCCCGATATCAAAATGACCGGTCCGTACAGCTCCCTCCCCGATATCACACTGACCGGTCCATACAGCTCCCTCCCCGATATCACACTGACCATCCGTACAGCACCCTCCACGATATCACGCTGACTGGTCCGTACAGCTCCCTACCAGATATCACACTGACCGGTCCGTACAGCACCCTCCCCGATATCACACTGACCGGTCCGGACAGCTGCCCAATATCACACTGACTGGTCCGTACTGCTCCCTCCCCGATATCACACTGACCGGTCCGTACGGCACCCTCCACGATATCACACTGAACGGTTCATACAGCTCCTCAATATCACACTGACCGGTCCGTACTGCTCCCTCCCCAATATCAAAATGACCGGTCCGTACGGCTCACTCCCCGATATCACACTGAACGGTCCATACAGCTCCCCAATATCACACTGACTGGTCCTTACAGCTCCCTCCCTGATATTACACTGACCGGTCCACACAGCTCCCTGCCCGATATCACGCTGACCGGTCCGTACACAACTCTCCCCGATATCACACTGACCGATCCGTACAGCACACTCCCCGATAGCACACTGACCGGTTCGGACAGCTCCCTCCCAGATATCACACTGACCGGTCTGTACGGCTCTCCCTCCGATATCAAAACGACCGGTCCGTACAGCTCACTCCCCGATATCACACTGACCGGTCCGTACAGCTCCCTCCCCGATATCACACTGACCGGTCCGTACAGCTCCCTACCAGATATCACACTGACCGGTCCGTACGGCTCCCTCCCCAATATCACACTGACCGGTCCGTACAGCTCCCTCCCCATTATCACACTGACCGGTCCAAAAAGCTCCCTCTCCGCTATCACACTGACCGGTCCGTACAGCACACTCCCCGATACCACACTGACCGGTTCGGACAGCTCATTCTCCGATATCACGCTGACCGGTCCGTACAGCTCCCTCCCAGATATCACACTGACCAGTCTGTACGGCTCTCCCCCCGATATCAAAATGACCGGTCCGTACAGCTCCCTCCCCAATATCACACTGACCGGTCCGTACAGCTCCCTGCCCGATATCACACTGACCATCCGTACAGCTCCCTCCCCGATATCACACTGACCGGTCCGTACAGCTCTCTCCCCGATATCACACTGACCGGTCCGTACAGCTCCATCCCCGATATCCAAATGACCGGTCCGTACAGCTCCCTCTCCGATATCACACTGACCGGTCCGTACAGCACCATCCCCGATATCACACTGACTGGTCTGTACAGCTCTCTCATCGATATCACACTGACCGGTCTGTACACCTCCCCAATATCACACTGACCGGTCCATACAGCTCCCTCCCCATTATCACACTGACCGGTCCAAAAAGCTCCCTCTCCGATATCACACTGACCGGTCCGTACAGCACACTCCCCGATACCACACTGACCGGTTCGGACAGTTCATTCTCCGATATCACGCTGACCATCCGTACAGCTCCCTCCCCGATATCACACTGAACGGTCCATACAGCTCCCTCCCCGATATCACACTGACCATCCGTACAGCTCCCTCCCCGATATCACACTGACCGGTCCGTACGGCTCCCTCCCCAATATCACACTGACCGGTCCGTACGGCTCCCTCCCCAATATCACACTGACCGGTCCGTACAGCACCCACCCTGATATCACACTAACCGGTCCATACAGCTCCCTCCCTGATATTACACTGACCGGACTGTGCAGATCCATCCCCGATATCACACTGACCATCCGTACAGCTCCCTCCTCGATATCACACTGAACGGTCCATACAGCTCCCTCCCCGATATCACACTGACCATCCGTACAGCACCCTCCCCGATATCACGCTGACCGGTCCGTACAGCTCCCTACCAGATATCACACTGACCGGTCCGTACGGCTCCCTCCCCAATATCACACTGACCGGTCCGTACAGCTCACTCCCAGATATCACACTGACCGGTCCGTACAGCACCCACCCTGATATCACACTAACCGGTCCATACAGCTCCCTCCCTGATATTACACTGTCTGGACTGTACAGCACCCTCCCCGATATCACAGTGACCGGTCCTTACAGCTCACTCCCCGATATCACACTGACCGGTACGTACAGCTCCATACCCGATATCAGACTGACCGGTCCGTACAGATCCATCCCCGATATCCAAATGACCGGTCCGTACAGCTCCCTCCCCGATATCACACTGACCAGTCCGTACAGTACCCTCCCCGATATCACACTGACTGGTCTGTACAGCTCTCTCATCGATTTCACACTGACCGGTCTGTACACCTCCCCAATATCACACTGACCGGTCCGTACAGCTCCCTCCCCATTATCACACTGACCGGTCCAAAAAGCTCCCTCTCTGATATCACACTGACCGGTCCGTACAGCACACTCCCCGATAGCACACTGACCGGTTCGGACAGCTCCCTCTCCGATATCACGCTGACCGGTCCGTACAGCTCCCTCCCAGATATCACACTGACCGGTCCGTACAGCTCCCTCTCCAATATCACACTGACCGGTCCGTACAGCTCCATCCCCGACATCCAAATGACCGGTCCGTACAGCTCCCTCCCCGATATCACGCTGACCGGTCCGTACAGCTCCCTCCCAGATATCACACTGATCAGTCCGTACTGCTCCCTCTCCAATATCACACTGACCGGTCCGTACAGCTCCCTGCCAGATATCACACTGAACGGTCTGTACAGCTCCCTCCCCGATATCATACTGATCGGTCCGTACAGCTCACTCCCAGATATCACACTGACCGGTCCGTACAGCACCCACCCTGATATCACACAGACCGGTCCGTACAGCTCCCTCCACGATATTACACTGACCGGACTGTGCAGCACCCTCCCCGATATCACACTGACCGGTCCGTACAGCACCCTCCCCGATATCACACTGACCGGTCCGTACAGCTCCATCCCCGATATCCAAATGACCGGTCCGTACAGCTCCCTCCCCGATATCACACTGACTGGTCTGTACAGCTCTCTCATCGATATCACACTGACCGGTCTGTACACCTCCCCAATATCACACTGACCGGTCCATACAGCTCCCTCCCCATTATCACACTGACCGGTCCAAAAAGCTCCCTCTCCGATATCACACTGACCGGTCCGTACAGCTCACTCTCCGATATCACGCTGACCGGTCCGTACAGCTCCCTCCCAGATATCATACTGACCAGACCGTACAGCTCCCTCTCCGATATCACACTGTCCGGTCCGTACAGCTCCCTCTCCGATATCACATTGACCGGTCCGTACGGCTCCCTCCTCGATATCACACTGACCGGTCCTTACAGCTCCCTCCCCGATATCACACTGACCAGTCCGTACAGCTCACTCCCCGATATCACACTGACTGGTCTGTTCAGCTCTCTCACCGATATCACACTGACCGGTCCGTACACCTCCCCAATATCACACTGACCGGTCCGTACAGCTCCCTCCCCATTATCACACTCACCGGTCCAAAAAGCTCCCACTCCGATATCACACTGACCGATCCGTACAGCACACTCCCCGATAGCACACTGACCGGTTCGGACAGCTCCCTCTCCGATATCACACTGACCGGTCCGTACAGCTCCCTCCCCGATATCACACTGACCGGTCCGTACAGCTCCCTCCCCGATATCACACTGACCGGTCCGTACAGCTCCCTCACCGATATCACACTGACCGGTCCATACAGCTCCCTCCCCGATATCACACTGACCGTCCGTACAGCACCCTCCCCGATATCACACTGACCGGTCCAAACAGCTCCCTCACCGATATCACACTGACCGGTCCAAACAGATCCCTCCCTGAAATCACACCGATCGGTCCAAACAGATCTCTCACCGATATCACACTGATTGGTCCGTACAGCACCCTCCCTGATATCAAACTGACCGGTCCTTACAGCTCCCTCCCCGATATCACACTGACCGGTCCAAACAGCTCTCTCACCGATATCACACTGATGGGTCCGTACAGCTCCCTCCCCGATATCACAATGACCGGTCCTTACAGCTCCCTCCCCGATATCACAATGACCGGTCCTTACAGCTCCCTCCCCGATATCACACTGACCGTCCGTACAGCACCCTCGCCGATATCACGCTGACCGGTCCGTACATCTCCCTACCCGATATCACACTGACCGATCCGTACGGCTCCCTCCCCGATATCACACTGACCGGTCCGTACAGCTCCCTCCCTAATTATCACACTGACCGGGCCGTACAGATCCCTCCCCGGTGTCACACTGACCGGTCCGTACAGCTCACTCCCCGATATCACACTGACCGGTCTGTACTGCTGCCTCCCCGATATCACACTGACCGGTCCGTACAACACCCTCCCCGATATCACACTGACCGCTCCGTGCAGCTCCCTTCCCGATATCTCACTGACCAATCCGTACAGCTCCCTCCACGATATCACACTAACCGGTCCGTACAGCTCCCTCCCAGATACCATACTGACTGGTCCGTAGTGCTCCCTCCCCGATATCACGCTGACCGGTCCGGACAGCTCCCTCCACGATATCACACTGACCGGTCCGTACTGCTCCCTCCCTGATATCACACTGACCGGTCCGTACAACTCCCCAATATCACACTGATCGCTCCATCTAGCACTCTGCGCCCGATATCACAGTGACCGGTCCATACAGCTCCCTCCCCGATATCACACTGACCGGTCCGTACACCACACTCCCCGATATCACACTGACCGGTACGTACAGCACCCTCCCCGATATAACACTGACCGGTTCGTACAGCACTCTCCCCGATATCACACTGACCGGTACGTACAGCACCCTCCCCGATATAACACTGACCGGTTCGTACAGCACTCTCCCCGATATCACACTGACCGGTCCATACAGCTCCCTCTCCGAAATCACACTGGCCGGTCCGTACTGCTCCCTCCCCGATATCACACTGACCGGTCCTTACAGCTCTCTCCCCGATATCACACTGACCGGTCCATACAGATCCCTCTCCGAAATCACACTGACCGGTCCTTACAGCTCCCGCCCCGATATCACACTGACCGGTCCATACAGCACACTCCCCGACATCACACGGACCGATCTGTACAGCACCCTCTCCGATATCACACTGACAGGTCCTTACAACTCCCTCCCCGGTAATACACTGACCGGTCCTTACAGCTCCCTCACCGATATCACACTGACCGGTCCGTTCAGCACCCTCCCCGATATCACACTGACCGGTCCTTACAGCTCCCTCCCCGATATCACACTGACCGGTC
Source organism: Chiloscyllium plagiosum (assembly GCF_037043375.1). Taxonomy (NCBI): domain Eukaryota; kingdom Metazoa; phylum Chordata; class Chondrichthyes; order Orectolobiformes; family Hemiscylliidae; genus Chiloscyllium; species Chiloscyllium plagiosum. Next base: position 8,332,160 of record NW_028270184.1, on the reverse strand, counting down.
CGTTCAGCACCCTCCCCGACATCACACTGACCGGTCGTTACAACTCCCTCCAAAGTATCAGACTGACCAGTCCGTACAGCTTCCTACCCGATATCACACTGACTGGTCCGTACAACTCCCTGCCCGATATCACACTGACCGGTCCGTACAGCGCCCCGATAACACACTGACCAGTCCGTACCGCTCCCACCCGATATAACACTGACCGGTTCGTACTGCTCCCTCCGCATTATCACATTAACCGCTCTGAACAGCTCCCTCTCTGATATCACGCGAACCGGTCCGAAGAGCTCGCTCCCCGATATCACACTGACCGCTCCTTACAACCCCCTGCCCCGATATCACACTGACTGGTCCGTACAACTCCCTGCCCGATATCACACTGACCGGTCCGTACAGCCCCCCGATAACACACTGACCAGTCAGTACAGCACCCACCCGATATAACACTGACCGGTTCGTACTGCTCCCTCCCCATTATCACATTAACCGCTCTGAACAGCTCCCTCTCTGATATCACGCGAACCAGTCGGAAGAGCTCGCTCACCGATATCACACTGATATCATACTGACCGGTCCGTACAGCTCCCTCCCCGATATAACACTGACCAGTCCGTACAGCTCCCTCCCTGATATCACACTGCCTGGACCGTACACCACCCTCCCCGATATCACATTTACCGGTCCGTACAGCTCCCTCACCGATATCACACTGACCGTCCGTACAGCTCTCTCCACGATATCACACTGACCGGTCCGTAAAGCTCCTTCCCCGATATCACACTGACGGGTCCGTACAGCTCTCTCCCCGATATCACACTGACGGGTCCGTACAACCCCCTCTCCGATATCACACTGACCGGTCCGTATAGCTCCCTCCCCGATATCACACTGACCGGTCCGTACAGCTCCCTCCCCAATATCACACTGACCGGTCCATACAGCTCGATCCCCGATATCACACTGACCGGTCCGTACATCTCCCACCCCGATATCACACTGACCAGTCCGTACAGCTCAATCCCCGATATCACACTGACCGGTCCGTACAGCTCCATCCCCGATATCACACTGACCGGTCCGTACAGCACCCCCCCGCAGATATCACACTGAACGGTCCATACAGCACACTCACCGATATCACACTGAGCAGTCCTTACAGCTCCCTCCCCGATATCACACTGACCGGTCCGTACAGACCCCTCCCCGATATTACTCTGAACGTTCCGTACAGCTCCCTCCCCGATATCACACTGACTGGTCCGTACAGCACACTCCCCGATAGCACACTGACCGGTCCGTACGGCTCCCTCCCCAATATCACACTGACCGGTCCGTACAGCTCACTCCCAGATATCACACTGACCGGTCCGTACAGCACCCACCCTGATATCACACTAACCGGTCCATACAGCTCCCTCCCTGATATTACACTGTCTGGACTGTACAGCACCCTCCCCGATATCACAGTGACCGGTCCTTACAGCTCACTCCCCGATATCACACTGACCGGTACGTACAGCTCCATACCCGATATCACACTGACCGGTCCGTACAGATCCATCCCCGATATCCAAATGACCGGTCCGTACAGCTCCCTCCCCGATATCACACTGACCAGTCCGTACAGTACCCTCCCCGATATCACACTGACTGGTCTGTACAGCTCTCTCATCGATTTCACACTGACCGGTCTGTACACCTCCCCAATATCACACTGACCGGTCCGTACAGCTCCCTCCCCATTATCACACTGACCGGTCCAAAAAGCTCCCTCTCTGATATCACACTGACCGGTCCGTACAGCACACTCCCCGATAGCACACTGACCGGTTCGGACAGCTCCCTCTCCGATATCACGCTGACCGGTCCGTACAGCTCCCTCCCAGATATCACACTGACCGGTCCGTACAGCTCCCTCTCCAATATCACACTGACCGGTCCGTACAGCTCCATCCCCGACATCCAAATGACCGGTCCGTACAGCTCCCTCCCCGATATCACGCTGACCGGTCCGTACAGCTCCCTCCCAGATATCACACTGATCAGTCCGTACTGCTCCCTCTCCAATATCACACTGACCGGTCCGTACAGCTCCCTGCCAGATATCACACTGAACGGTCTGTACAGCTCCCTCCCCGATATCATACTGATCGGTCCGTACAGCTCACTCCCAGATATCACACTGACCGGTCCGTACAGCACCCACCCTGATATCACACAGACCGGTCCGTACAGCTCCCTCCCTGATATTACACTGACCGGACTGTGCAGCACCCTCCCCGATATCACACTGACCGGTCCGTACAGCACCCTCCCCGATATCACACTGACTGGTCTGTACAGCTCTCTCATCGATATCACACTGACCGGTCTGTACACCTCCCCAATATCACACTGACCGGTCCATACAGCTCCCTCCCCATTATCACACTGACCGGTCTAAAAAGCTCCCTCTCCGATATCACACTGACCGGTCCGTACAGCTCACTCTCCGATATCACGCTGACCGGTCCGTACAGCTCCCTCCTCGATATCACACTGACCGGTCCTTACAGCTCCCTCCCCGATATCACACTGACCAGTCCGTACAGCTCGCTCCCCGATGTCACACTGACCGGTCCATACAGCAGCCTCCCCGGTGTCACACTGACCGGTCCGTACAGCTCACTCCCCGATATCACACTGACTGGTCTGTTCAGCTCTCTCACCGATATCACACTGACCGGTCCGTACACCTCCCCAATATCACACTGACCGGTCCGTACAGCTCCCTCCCCATTATCACACTCACCGGTCCAAAAAGCTCCCACTCCGATATCACACTGACCGGTCCGTACAGCACACTCCCCGATAGCACACTGACCGGTTCGGACAGCTCCCTCTCCGATATCACACTGACCGGTCCGTACAGCTCCCTCCCCGATATCACACTGACCGGTCCGTACAGCTCCCTCCCCGATATCACACTGACCGGTCCGTACAGCTCCCTCACCGATATCACACTGACCGGTCCATACAGCTCCCTCCCCGATATCACACTGACCGTCCGTACAGCACCCTCCCCGATATCACACTGACCAGTCCAAACAGCTCCCTCACCGATATCACACTGACCGGTCCAAACAGATCCCTCCCTGAAATCACACCGATCGGTCCAAACAGATCTCTCACCGATATCACACTGATTGGTCCGTACAGCACCCTCCCTGATATCAAACTGACTGGTCCTTACAGCTCCCTCCCCGATATCACACTGACCGGTCCAAACAGCTCTCTCACCGATATCACACTGATGGGTCCGTACAGCTCCCTCCCCGATATCACACTGAGCAGTCCTTACAGCTCCCTCCCCGATATCACACTGACCGGTCCGTACAGACCCCTCCCCGATATTACTCTGAACGTTCCGTACAGCTCCCTCCCCGATATCACACTGACTGGTCCGTACAGCACACTCCCCGATAGCACACTGACCGGTCCGTACGGCTCCCTCCCCAATATCACACTGACCGGTCCGTACAGCTCACTCCCAGATATCACACTGACCGGTCCGTACAGCACCTACCCTGATATCACACTGACCGGTCCATACAGCTCCCTCCCCGATATCACACTGACCGATCCGTACGGCTCCCTCCCCGATATCACACTGACCGGTCCGTACAGCTCCCTCCCTAATTATCACACTGACCGGGCCGTACAGATCCCTCCCCGGTGTCACACTGACCGGTCCGTACAGCTCACTCCCCGATATCACACTGACCGGTCTGTACTGCTGCCTCCCCGATATCACACTGACCGGTCCGTACAACACCCTCCCCGATATCACACTGACCGCTCCGTGCAGCTCCCTTCCCGATATCTCACTGACCAGTCCGTACAGCTCCCTCCACGATATCACACTAACCGGTCCGTACAGCTCCCTCCCAGATACCATACTGACTGGTCCGTAGTGCTCCCTCCCCGATATCACACTGACCGGTCCGGACAGCTCCCTCCACGATATCACACTGACCGGTCCATATAGCTCCCTCCCTGATATCACAACGACCGGTCCGTACTGCTCCCTCCCTGATATCACACTGACCGGTCCGTACAACTCCCCGATATCACACTGACCGCTCCATCCAGCACTCTGCGCCCGATATCACAGTGACCGGTCCATACAGCTCACTCCCCGATACCACACTGACCGGTCTGTACAGCTCCCCGATATCACACTGACCGGTCCGTACACCACACTCCCCGATATAACACTGACCGGTTCGTACAGCACTCTCCCCGATATCACACTGACCGGTCCATACAGCTCCCTCTCCGATATCACACTGACCGGTCCGTACAGCTCCCTCCCCGATATCACACTGACCGGTCCTTACAGCTCTCTCCCCGATATCACACTGACCGGTCCATACAGCCCCCTCTCCGAAATCACACTGACCGGTCCGTACTGCTCCCTCCCCGATATCACACTGACCGGTCCTTACAGCTCCCGCCCCGATATCACACTGACCGGTCCATACAGCACACTCCCCGACATCACACGGACCGATCTGTACAGCACCCTCTCCGATATCACACTGACCGGTCCTTACAACTCCCTCCCCGGTAATACACTGACCGGTCCTTACAGCTCCCTCACCGATATCACACTGACCGGTCCGTTCAGCACCCTCCCCGATATCACACTGACCGGTCCTTACAGCTCCCTCCCCGATATCACACTGACCGGTCCGTTCAGCACCCTCCCCGACATCACACTGACCGGTCGTTACAACTCCCTCCAAAGTATCAGACTGACCAGTCCGTACAGCTTCCTACCCGATATCACACTGACTGGTCCGTACAACTCCCTGCCCGATATCACACTGACCGGTCCGTACAGCCCCCCGATAACACACTGACCAGTCAGTACAGCACCCACCCGATATAACACTGACCGGTTCGTACTGCTCCCTCCCCATTATCACATTAACCGCTCTGAACAGCTCCCTCTCTGATATCACGCGAACCAGTCGGAAGAGCTCGCTCACCGATATCACACTGATATCATACTGACCGGTCCGTACAGCTCCCTCCCCGATATAACACTGACCAGTCCGTACAGCTCCCTCCCTGATATCACACTGCCCGGACCGTACACCACCCTCCCCGATATCACATTTACCGGTCCGTACAGCTCCCTCACCGATATCACACTGACCGTCCGTACGGCTCTCTCCACGATATCACACTGACCGGTCCGTAAAGCTCCTTCCCTGATATCACACTGACGGGTCCGTACAACCCCCTCTCCGATATCACACTGACCGGTCCGTATAGCTCCCTCCCCGATATCACACTGACCGGTCCATACAGCTCGATCCCCGATATCACACTGACCGGTCCGTACATCTCCCACCCCGATATCACACTGACCAGTCCGTACAGCTCCCTCCCCAATATCACACTGACCGGTCCATACAGCTCGATCCCCAATATCACACTGACCGGTCCGTACAGCTCCCACCCCGATATCACACTGACCAGTCCGTACAGCTCAATCCCCGATATCACACTGACTGGTCCGTACAGCTCCATCCCCGATATCACACTGACCGGTCCGTACAGCACCCCCCCGCAGATATCACACTGACCGGTCCATACAGCACACTCCCCGATATCACACTGAGCAGTCCTTACAGCTCCCTCCCCGATATCACACTGACCGGTCCGTACAGACCCCTCCCCGATATTACTCTGAACGTTCCGTACAGCTCCCTCCCCGATATCACACTGACCGTTCCGTACTGCTCCCTCCCCGATATCACACTGACTGGTCCGTACAGCACACTCCCCGATATCACACTGACCGGTCCTTACAACTTCCTCCCCGGTATCACACTGACCGGTCCGTACAGCTCCCTCCCTGATATCACACTGACCGGTCCGTACAACCTCCAGCCCGATATCACACTGACCGGTCCGTACAGCTCCCCCTCCGATATCACACTGACCAGTCTGTACAGCACCCTCCCCGATATCACACTGACCGGTCCGTACAGCTCGCTCCCTGATATCACACTGACTGGTCCGTACAGCTCTCTCCCCGATATCACACTGACTGGTCCGTACAGCACCCTCCCCGATATCACACTGACCGGTCCGTACAGCTCCCTCCCCGATATCACACTGACCGGTCCGTACAGCACACTCCCCGATATCACACGGACCGGTCCTTACAACTTCCTCCCCGGTATCACACTGACCGGTCCGTACAGCTCCCTCCCTGATATCACACAGACCGGTCCGTACAACCCCCAGCCCGATATCACACTGACCGGTCCGTACAGCTCCCCCTCCGATATCACACTGACCAGTCTGTACAGCACCCACCCCGATAACACACTGACCGGTCCGTACAGCTCGCTCCCTGATATCACACTGACCGGTCCGTACAGCTCCCTCCCCGATATCACACTGACCGGTCCGTACAGCTCCCTGCCTGATATAACACTGACCGGTCCGTACAAATCCCTGCCCGATATCACACCGACCGGTCCGGACAGCTCCATCCCCGATATCACACTGACCGGTCCATACAGTTCACTCCCTGATATCATACTGACCGGTTCGTACAGCTCCCTCCGTGATATCACACAGACCACTCCGTACAGCTCCCTCCCCGATATCACATTGACCGGTCCGTACAACACACTCCCCGATATCACACTGACCGGTCCGTACAGCTTTCTCCCCGATATCACACTGACCGGTCCGTACTGCTCCCTCCACGATATCACACTGACCGGTCCGTACTGCTCCCTCCACGATATCACACTGATCGGTCCGTACTGCTCCCTCCACGATATCACACTGATCTGTCCTTGGAGCTCTCTCTCCCCGATATCACACTGACCGGTCTGTACAGCTCCCTCACCGATATCACAGTGACCGGTCCATACAGCTCCCTTCCCGATATCACACTGACCGGTTGGTACAGCTCCCTCCCCGATATTACTCTGACCGGTCCGTACAGCTCCCTCCCCGATATCACACTGCCCGGTCTGTACAGCTCCCTCACTGATATCACAGTGACCGGTCCGTACAGCTTCCTGCCCGATATCACACTGACCGGTCCGTACAGCACCCTCTCCGACATCACACTGACTGGTCCTTACAACTCCCTGCCCGATATCACACTGACCGGTCCGTACAGCACCCTCCCCAATATCACACTGACCGGTCCGTACAGCACCCTCTCCGACATCACACTGACTGGTCCTTACAACTCCCTGCCCGATATCACACTGACCGGTCCGTATAGCACCCTCCCCAATATCACACTGACCGGTCCGAACAGCACCCTCCCCGATATCACACTGACCGGTCCGTACAGCACACTCCCCGATATCACACTGACCGGTCCTTACAACTCCCTCCCCGGTATCACACTGACCGGTTCTTACAGCTCCCTCCCCGAAATCACACTGCGCGTTCCGTACAACACCCTCCATGATATCACACTGACCGGTCCGTACAACTCCCTCTCCGATATCACCAGTCTGTACAGCACCATCCCCGATATCACACTGACCGATCCGTACAGCACTCTGCCCCCGATATCACAGTGACCGGTCCATACAGCTCCCTCCCTGATATCACACTGACCGGTCGGAACAGCTCCCTTCCCGATATCACACTGACCGGTTGGTACAGCTCCTTCCCCGATATCACACTGCCCGGTCTGTACAGCTCCCTCCCAGATATCACAATGACCGATCCATACAGCTCATCTCCGATATCACACTGACCGGTCCTTACAGCTCCCTCCCCGATATCACACTGACCGGTCCGTACAGCTCCCTGCCCGATATCATACTGACCGATCGTTACAACTCCCTCCCCAGTATCACACTGACCAGTCCGTACAGCTCCCCGATATCACACTGACCAGTCCGTACAGCTCACTCTCCAATATCAAATTGACCGGTCCATACAGCTCCATCCACGAAATCACTCTGCGCGCTCCGTACAACACCCTCCCCGATATCACACTGACCGGTCCGTTCAGCTCCCTCCCCGATATCTCACTGACCGGTCCGTACAGCTCCCTTCACGATATCACACTAACCGGTCCGTATTGCTCCCTCCCAGATATCACACTGACCGGTCCATACAGCTCCCTCCCAGATATCACACTGACTGGTCCGTAGTGCTCCCTCCCCGATATCACACTGACCGTTCTGTACATCTCCCTTCCCAATCTCACACTGACCGGTCCGTACAGTTCACTCCCCGATATCATACTGACCGGTTCGTACAGCTCCCTCCCCGATATCACACTGAACGGTCCGTACAACACCCTCCCCGAATTCACACTGACCGGTCCTTACAGCTCCCTCCCCGAAATCACACTGACCGGTCTGTACAGCTCCCTCCCCGATATCACACTGACCGGTCCGTACAGCACACTCCACGATATCACACTGACCAGTCTGTACAGCTCCCTCCCCGATATCACACTGACAGGTCCGTACAGCACCCACCCCGATATCACACTGACCGGTCTGGACATCTCCCTCCCCGAAATCACACTGCGTGTTCCGTACAACACCCTCCCCGATATCACACTGACCGGTCCGTACAGCTCACTCTCCGATATCACACTGATCAGTCTGGACAGCACCATCCCCGATATCACACTGACCGATCCATACAGCACTCTGCCCCCGATATCACAGTGACCGGTCGGAACAGCTCCCTTCCCGATATCACACTGACCGGTTGGTACAGCTCCCTCCCCGATATCACACTGACTGGTCCGTACAGTTCCCTCCCCGATATCTCACTGACCGGTCCGTACAGCTCCCTCCACGATATCACACTAACCGGTCCGTACAGTACCCTCCCCGATATCACACTGACTGGTCTGTACAGCTCTCTCATTGATATCACACTGACCGGTCTGTACACCTCCCCAATATCACACTGACCGGTCCGTACAGCTCCCTCCCCATTATCACACTGACCGGTCCAAACAGCTCCCTCTCTGATATCACACTGACCGGTCCGTACAGCTCCCTCCCCAATATCACACTGACCGGTCCGTACAGCTCCCTCCCCATTATCACACTGACCGGTCCAAACAGCTCCCTCTCTGATATCACACTGACCGGTCCGTACAGCACACTCCCCGATAGCACACTGACCGGTTCGGACAGCTCCCTCTCCGATATCACGCTGACCGGTCCGTACAGCTCCCTCCCAGATATCACACTGATCAGTCCGTACTGCTCCCTCTCCAATATCACACTGACCGGTCCGTACAGCTCCCTCCCAGATATCACACTGAACGGTCTGTACAGCTCCCTCCCCGATATCATACTGATCGGTCCGTACAGCTCACTCCCAGATATCACACTGACCGGTCCGTACAGCACCCACCCTGATATCACACTGACCGGTCCGTACAGCTCCCTCCCTGATATTACACTGACCGGACTGTGCAGCACCCTCCCCGATATCACACTGACCGGTCCGTACAGCTCACTCCCCGATATCACACTGACCGGTCCGTACAGCTCTCTCCCCGATATCACACTGACCGGTCCGTACAGCTCCATTCCCGATATCCAAATGACCGGTCCGTACAGCTCCCTCCCCGATATCACACTGACCGGTCCGTACAGCACCCTCCCCGATATCACACTGACTGGTCTGTACTGCTCTCTCATCGATATCACACTGACCGGTCTGTACACCTCCCCAATATCACACTGACCGGTCCATACAGCTCCCTCCCCATTATCACACTGACCGGTCCAAAAAGCTCCCTCTCCGATATCACACTGACCGGTCCGTACAGCACACTCCCATATATCACACTGACCGGTTCGGACAGCTCACTCTCCGATATCAAGCTGACCGGTCCGTACAGCTCCCTCCCAGATATCACAGTGACCGGTCTGTACAGCTCTACCCCGATATCAAAATGACCGGTCCGTACAGCTCCCTCCCCGATATCACACTGACCGGTCCGTACAGCTCCCTCCCCGATATCACACTGACCATCCGTACAGCTCCCTCCCCGATATCACACTGTACGGTCCATACACCTCCCTCCCCGATATCACACTGACCATCCGTACAGCTCCCTCCCCGATATCACACTGTACGGTCCATACACCTCCCTCCCCGATATCACACTGACCATCCGTACAGCTCCCTCCCCGATATCACACTGACCGGTCCGTACAGCTCCCTCCCCGATATCACACTGACCATCCGTACAGCACCCTCCCCAATATCATGCTGACCGGTCCGTACAGCTCCCTACCAGATATCACACTGACCGGTCCGTACAGCTCCCTCCCAGATATCACACTGACCGGTCCGTACAGCTCACTCCCAGATATCACACTGACCGGTCCGTACAGCACCCTCCCTGATATCACACTGACCGGTCCGTACAGTACCCTCCCCGATATCACACTGACCGGTCTGTAAACCTCCCCAATATCACACTGACCGGTCCGTACAGCTCCCTCCCCATTATCACACTGACCGGTCCAAAAAGCTCCCTCTCCGATATCACACTGACCGGTCCGTACAGCACACTCCCATATATCACACTGACCGGTTCGGACAGCTCACTCTCCGATATCAAGCTGACCGGTCCGTACAGCTCCCTCCCAGATATCACAGTGACCGGTCTGTACAGCTCTACCCCGATATCAAAATGACCGGTCCGTACAGCTCCCTCCCCGATATCACACTGACCGGTCCGTACAGCTCCCTCCCCGATATCACACTGACCATCCGTACAGCTCCCTCCCCGATATCACACTGTACGGTCCATACACCTCCCTCCCCGATATCACACTGACCATCCGTACAGCTCCCTCCCCGATATCACACTGTACGGTCCATACACCTCCCTCCCCGATATCACACTGACCATCCGTACAGCTCCCTCCCCGATATCACACTGACCGGTCCGTACAGCTCCCTCCCCGATATCACACTGACCATCCGTACAGCACCCTCCCCAATATCATGCTGACCGGTCCGTACAGCTCCCTACCAGATATCACACTGACCGGTCCGTACAGCTCCCTCCCAGATATCACACTGACCGGTCCGTACAGCTCACTCCCAGATATCACACTGACCGGTCCGTACAGCACCCTCCCTGATATCACACTGACCGGTCCGTACAGTACCCTCCCCGATATCACACTGACCGGTCTGTACACCTCCCCAATATCACACTGACCGGTCCAAAAAGCTCCCTCTCTGATATCACACAGACCGGTCCGTACAGATCCATCACCGATATCCAAATCACCGGTCCGTACAGCACCCTCCCCGATATCACACTGACCGGTCCGTACAGCTCCCTCCCCGATATCACACTGACCGGTCCGTACAGCATCCTCCCCGATATCACACTGACTGGTCTGTACAGCTCTCTCATTGATATCACACTGACCGGTCTGTACACCTCCCCAATATCACACTGACCGGTCCGTACAGCTCCCTCCCCATTATCACACTGACCGGTCCAAAAACCTCCCTCTCTGATATCACACTGACCGGTCCGTACAGCACACTCCCCGATAGCACACTGACCGGTTCGGACAGCTCCCTCTCCGATATCACGCTGACCGGTCTGTACAGCTCCCTCCCAGATAGCACACTGATCAGTCCGTACTGCTCCCTCTCCAATATCACACTGACCGGTCCGTACAGCTCCCTCCCAGATATCACACTGAACGGTCTGTACAGCTCCCTCCCCGATATCATACTGATCGGTCCGTACAGCTCCCTCCCCGATATCATACTGACCGGTCCGTACAGCACCATCCCCGATATCACACTGACTGGTCTGTACAGCTCTCTCATTGATATCACACTGACCGGTCTGTACACCTCCCCAATATCACACTGACCGGTCCATACAGCTCCCTCCCCATTATCACACTGATCGGTCCAAACAGCTCCCTCTCCGATATCACACTGACCGGTCCGTACAGCACACTCCCTGATATCACACTGACCGGTTCGGACAGCTCACTCTCCAATATCACACTGACCGGTCCGTACAGCTCCCTCCCAGATATCACAGTGACCGGTCTGTACGGCTCTACCCCGATATCAAAATGACCGCTCCGTACTGCTCCCTCCCCGATATCACACTGACCGGTCCGTACAGCTCCCTCCCCGATATCACACTGACCGGTCCGTACAGCTCCCTCCCCGATATCACACTGACCATCCGTACAGCTCCCTCCCCGATATCACACTGAACGGTCCATACAGCTCCCTCCCCGATATCACACTGACCATCCGTACAGCACCCTCCCCGATATCACGCTGACCGGTCCGTACAGCTCCCTACCAGATATCACACTGAACGGTCGTACGGCTCCCTCCCCAATATCACACTGACCGGTCCGTACAGCTCACTCCCCGATATCACACTGACCGGTCTGTACACCTCCCCAATATCACACTGACCGGTCCGTACAGCTCGCTCCCCATTATCACACTGACCGGTCCGTACAGCACACTCCCCGATAGCACACTGACCGGTCCGTACAGCACACTCCCCGATAGCACACTGACCGGTTCGGACAGCTCCCTCTCCGATATCACGCTGACCGGTCCGTACAGCTCCCTCCCAGATATCACACTGATCAGTCCGTACTGCTCCCTCTCCAATATCACACTGACCGGTCCGTACAGCTCCCTCCCAGATATCACACTGAACGGTCTGTACAGCTCCCTCCCCGATATCATACTGATCGGTCCCTACAGCTCACTCCCAGGTATCACACTGACCGGTCCGTACAGCACCCACCCTGATATCACACTGACCGGTCCGTACAGCTCCCTCCCTGATATTACACTGACCGGACTGTGCAGCACCCTCCCCGATATCACACTGACCGGTCCGTACAGCTCACTCCCCGATATCACACTGACCGGTCCGTACAGCTCCCTCCCCGATAGCACACTGACCGGTTCGGACAGCTCCCTCCCCGATATCACACTGACCGGTCCGTACAGCTCACTCCCCGATATCACACTGACCGGTCCGTACAGCTCTCTCCCCGATATCACACTGACCGGTCCGTACAGCTCCATCCCCGATATCCAAATGACCGGTCCGTACAGCTCCCTCCCCGATATCACACTGACCGGTCCGTACAGCACCCTCCCCGATATCACACTGACTGGTCTGTACAGCTCTCTCATCGATATCACACTGACCGGTCCGTACAGCTCTATCCCCGATATCCAAATGACCGGTCCGTACAGCTCACTCCCCAAATTCACACTGACCGGTCCGTACAGCTCCCTCCCCATTATCACACTGACCAGTCCAAAAAGCTCCCTCTCCGATATCACACTGACCGGTCCGTACAGCACACTCCCTGATATCACACTGACCGGTTTGGACAGCTCCCTCCCAGATATCACAGTGACCGGTCTGTACGGCTCTACCCCGATATCAAAATGACCGGTCCGTACAGCTCCCTCCCCGATATCACACTGACCGGTCCGTACAGCTCCCTCCCCGATATCACACTGACCGGTCCATACACCTCCCTCCCCGATATCACACTGACCATCCGTACAGCACCCTCCCCAATATCACGCTGACCGGTCCGTACAGCTCCCTACCAGATATCACACTGACCGGTCCGTACGGCTCCCTCCCCAATATCACACTGACCGGTCCGTACAGCTCACTCCCAGATATCACACTGACCGGTCCGTACAGCACCCTCCCTGATATCACACTGACCGGTCCGTACAGCTCCCTCCCTGATATTACACTGTCCGGACTGTACAGCACCCTCCCCGATATCACACTGACCGGTCCGTACAGCTCCCTCCCCGATATCACACTGACCGGTCCGTACAGCTCCCTCTCCGATATCACACTGACCGGACTGTGCAGCACCCTCCCCGATATCACACTGACCGGTCCGTGCAGCTCCCTCCCTGATATCACACTGACCGGTCCGTACAGATCCATCCCCGATATCCAAATGACCGGTCCGTACAGCTCCCTCCCCGATATCACACTGACTGGTCTGTACAGCTCTCTCATTGATATCACACTGACCGGTCTGTACACCTCCCCAATATCACACTGACCGGTCCGTACAGCTCCCTCCCCATTAACACACTGACCGGTCCAAACAGCTCCCTCTCTGATATCACACTGACCGGTCCGTACAGCACACTCCCCGATAGCACACTGACCGGTTCGGACAGCTCCCTCTCCGATATCACGCTGACCGGTCCGTACAGCTCCCTCCCAGATATCACACTGATCAGTCCGTACTGCTCCCTCTCTGATATCACACTGACCGGTCCGTACAGCTCCCTCCCAGATATCACACTGATCAGTCCGTACTGCTCCCTCTCCAATATCACACTGACTGGTCCGTACAGCTCCCTCCCAGATATCACACTGATCAGTCCGTACTGCTCCCTCTCCAATATCACACTGAACGGTCTGTACAGCTCCCTCCCCGATATCACACTGATCGGTCCGTACAGCTCACTCCCAGGTATCACACTGACCGATCCGTACAGCACCCACCCTGATATCACGCTGACCGGTCCGTACAGCACCATCCCCGATATCACACTGACTGGCCTGTACAGCTCTCTCATCGATATCACACTGATCGGTCTGCACACCTCCCCAATATCACACTGACCGGTCCATACAGCTCCCTCCCCATTATCACACTGACCGGTCCAAACAGCTCCCTCTCCGATATCACACTGACCGGTCCGTACAGCTCCCCAATATCACACTGACCGGTCCGTACAGCACACTCCCTGATATCACACTGACCGGTTCGGACAGCTCACTCTCCGATATCACACTGACCGGTCCGTACAGCTCCCTCACCGATATCACACTGACCGGTCCATACAGCTCCCTCCCCGATATCACACTGACCGTCCGTACAGCACCCTCCCCGATATCACACGGACCGGTCCAAACAGATCCCTCACCGATATCACACTGACCGGTCCAAACAGATCCCTCCCTGAAATCACACCGACCGGTCCAAACAGATCTCTCACCGATATCACACTGATCGGTCCGTCCAGCACCCTCCCTGATATCAAACTGACCGGTCCTTACAGCTCCCTCTCCGATATCACACTGACCGGTCCAAACAGCTCTCTCACCGATATCACACTGATGGGTCCGTACAGCTCCCTCCCCGATATCACAATGACCAGTCCATACAGCTCCCTCCCCGATATCACACTGACCGTCCGTACAGCACCCTCGCCGATATCACGCTGACCGGTCCGTACATCTCTCTACCCGATATCACACTGACCGATCCGTACGGCTCCCTCCCCGATATCACACTGACCGGTCCGTACAGCTCCCTCCCTAATTATCACACTGACCGGGCCGTACAGATCCCTCCCCGGTGTCACACTGACTGGTCCGTACAGCTCACTCCCCGATATCACACTGACCGGTCTGTACTGCTGCCTCCCCGATATCACACTGACCGGTCCGTACAACACTCTCCCCGATATCACACTGACCGCTCCGTGCAGCTCCCTTCCCGATATCTCACTGACCAGTCCGTACAGCTCCCTCCACGATATCACACTAACCGGTCCGTACAGCTCCCTCCCAGATACCATACTGACTGGTCCGTAGTGCTCCCTCCCCGATATCACACTGACCGGTCCGGACAGCTCCCTCCACGATATCACACTGACCGGTCCATATAGCTCCCTCCCTGATATCACAACCACCGGTCCGTACTGCTCCCTCCCTGATATCACACTGACCGGTCCGTACAACTCCCCGATATCACACTGACCGCTCCATCCAGCACTCTGCGCCCGATATCACAGTGACCGGTCCATACAGCTCACTCCCCGATACCACACTGACCGGTCTGTACAGCTCCCCGATATCACACTGACCGGTCCGTACACCACACTCCCCGATATCACACTGACCGGTACGTACAGCACCCTGCCCGATATAACACTGACCGGTTCGTACAGCACTCTCCCCGATTTCACACTGACCGGTCCATACAGCTCCCTCTCCGAAATCACACTGGCCGGTCCGTACTGCTCCCTCCCCGATATCACACTGACCGGTCCTTACAGCTCTCTCCCCGATATCACACTGACCGGTCCATACAGCTCCCTCTCCGAAATCACACTGACCGGTCCGTACTGCTCCCTCCCCGATATCACACTGACCGGTCCTTACAGCTCCCGCCCCGATATCACACTGACCGGTCCATACAGCACACTCCCCGACATCACACGGACCGATCTGTACAGCACCCTCTCCGATATCACACTGACCGGTCCTTACAACTCCCTCCCCGGTAATACACTGACCGGTCCTTACAGCTCCCTCACCGATATCACACTGACCGGTCCGTTCAGCACCCTCCCCGATATCACACTGACCGGTCCTTACAGCTCCCTCCCCGATATCACACTGACCGGTCCGTTCAGCACCCTCCCCGACATCACACTGACCGGTCGTTACAACTCCCTCCAAAGTATCAGACTGACCAGTCCGTACAGCTTCCTACCCGATATCACACTGACTGGTCCGTACAACTCCCTGCCCGATATCACACTGACCGGTCCGTACAGCCCCCCGATAACACACTGACCAGTCAGTACAGCACCCACCCGATATAACACTGACCGGTTCGTACTGCTCCCTCCCCATTATCACATTAACCGCTCTGAACAGCTCCCTCTCTGATATCACGCGAACCAGTCGGAAGAGCTCGCTCACCGATATCACACTGACCGCTCCTTACAACACCCTGCCCCGATATCACACTGACTGGTCCGTACAACTCCCTGCCCGATATCACATTTACCGGTCCGTACAGCCCCCCGATAACACACTGACCAGTCAGTACAGCTCTCTCCACGATATCACACTGACCGGTCCGTAAAGCACCCTCCCCGATATCACACTGACGGGTCCGTACAACCCCCTCTCCGATATCACACTGACCGGTCCGTATAGCTCCCTCCCCGATATCACACTGACCGGTCCGTACAGCTTGTTCCCCGATATCACACTGACCAGTCCGTACAGCTCCCACCCCGATATCACACTGACCAGTCCGTACAGCTCAATCCCCGATATCACACTGACCGGTCCGTACAGCTCCGTCCCCGATATCACACTGACCGGTCCGTACAGCACCCCCCCGCAGATATCACACTGACCGGTCCATACAGCACACTCCCCGATATCACACTGAGCAGTCCTTACAGCTCCCTCCCCGATATCACACTGACCGGTCCGTACAGCTCCCTCCCCGATATCACACTGACTGGTCCGTACAGCACCCTCCCCGATATCACACTGACCGTTCCGTACTGCTCCCTCCCCGATATCACACTGACCGGTCTGTACAGCACACTCCCCGATATCACACTGACCGGTCCTTACAACTTCCTCCCCGGTATCACACTGACCGGTCCGTACAGCTCCCTCCCTGATATCACACTGACCGGTCCGTACAACCTCCAGCCCGATATCACACTGACCGGTCCGTACAGCTCCCCCTCCGATATCACACTGACCAGTCTGTACAGCACCCTCCCCGATATCACACTGACTGGTCCGTACAGCACCCTCCCCGATATCACACCAACCGGTCCGTACAGCTCCCTCCCCGATATCACACTGACCGGTCCGTACAGCTCGCTCCCTGATATCACACTGACCGGTCCGTACAGCTCTCTCCCCGATATCACACTGACTGGTCCGTACAGCACCCTCCCCGATATCACACTGACCGGTCCGTACAGCTCCCTCCCCGATATCACACTGACCGGTCCGTACAGCACACTCCCCGATATCACACGGACCGGTCCTTACAACTTCCTCCCCGGTATCACACTGACCGGTCCGTACAGCTCCCTCCCTAATATCACACTGACCGGTCCGTACAACCCCCAGCCCGATATCACACTGACCGGTCCGTACAGCTCCCCCTCCGATATCACACTGACCAGTCTGTACAGCACCCTCCCCGATATCACACTGACCGGTCCGTACAGCTCGCTCCCTGATATCACACTGACCGGTCCGTACAGCTCCCTCCCCGATATAACACTGACCGGTCCGTACAAATCCCTGCCCGATATCACACCGACCGGTCCGGACAGCTCCATCCCCGATATCACACTGACCGGTCCATACAGTTCACTCCCTGATATCATACTGACCGGTTCGTACAGCTCCCTCCGTGATATCACACAGACCACTCCGTACAGCTCCCTCCCCGATATCACATTGACCGGTCCGTACAACACACTCCCCGATATCACACTGACCGTCCGTACAGCTTTCTCCCCGATATCACACTGACCGGTCCGTACTGCTCCCTCCACGATATCACACTGATCGGTCCGTACTGCTCCCTCCACGATATCACACTGATCGGTCCTTGGAGCTCTCTCTCCCCGATATCACACTGACCGGTCTGTACAGCTCCCTCCCCGATATCACATTGACCGGTCCGTACAACACACTCCCCGATATCACACTGACCGTCCGTACAGCTTTCTCCCCGATATCACACTGACCGGTCCGTACTGCTCCCTCCACGATATCACACTGATCGGTCCGTACTGCTCCCTCCACGATATCACACTGATCGGTCCTTGGAGCTCTCTCTCCCCGATATCACACTGACCGGTCTGTACAGCTCCCTCACCGATATCACAGTGACCGGTCCATACAGCTCCCTTCCCGATATCACACTGACCGGTTGGTACAGCTCCCTCCCCGATATTACTCTGACCGGTCCGTACAGCTCCCTCCCCGATATCACACTGCCCGGTCTGTACAGCTCCCTCACCGATATCACAGTGACCAGTCCGTACAGCTTCCTGCCCGATATCACACTGACCGGTCCGTACAGCACCCTCTCCGACATCACACTGACTGGTCCTTACAACTCCCTGCCCGATATCACACTGACCGGTCCGTACAGCACCCTCCCCAATATCACACTGACCGGTCCGTACAGCACCCTCTCCGACATCACACTGACTGGTCCTTACAACTCCCTGCCCGATATCACACTGACCGGTCCGTATAGCACCCTCCCCAATATCACACTGACCGGTCCGAACAGCACCCTCCCCGATATCACACTGACTGGTCCGTACAGCACACTCCCCGATATCACACTGACCGGTCCTTACAACTCCCTCCCCGGTATCACACTGACCGGTCCTTACAGCTCCCTCCCCGAAATCACACTGCGCGTTCCGTACAACACCCTCCATGATATCACACTGACCGGTCCGTACAACTCCCTCTCCGATATCACCAGTCTGTACAGCACCATCCCCGATATCACACTGACCGATCCGTACAGCACTCTGCCCCCGATATCACAGTCCATACAGCTCCCTCCCTGATATCACACTGACCGGTCGGAACAGCTCCCTTCCCGATATCACACTGACCGGTTGGTACAGCTCCCTCCCCGATATCACACTGACTAATCCGTACAGTTCCCTCCCCGATATCTCACTGACCGGTCCGTACAGCTCCCTCCTCGATATCACACTGACCGGTCCGTACAGCTCCCTCCCAGATATCACACTGACCGGTCCATACAGCTCCCTCCCAGATATCACACTGACTGGTCCGTAGTGCCCCCTCCCTGATATAACACTGACCGGTCCGTACAACTCCCTGCCCGATATCACACTGACCGGTCCGTACAGTTCACTCCCCGATATCATACTGACCGGTTTGTACAGCTCCCTCCGTGATATCACACAGACCACTCCGTGCAGCTCCCTCCCCGATATCACACTGACCGGTCCTTATGGACCCCTCCCTGATATTACTCTGACCGGTCCTTACAGCTCCCTCTCTGATATCACACAGACCGGTCTGTACAGCTCTCTCCCCGATATCACACTGACCGGTCCGTACTGCTCCCTCCACGATATCACACTGACCGGTCCTTGGAGCTCTCTCTCCCCGATATCACACTGACCGGTCTGTACAGCTCCCTCACCGATATCACAGTGACCGGTTGGTACAGCTCCCTCCCCGATATTACTCTGACCGGTCCGTACAGCTCCCTCCCCGACATCACACTGACAGGTCCGTACAGCTCCCTGCCCGATATCACACTGACCGGTCCGTACAGCACCCTCTCCGACATCACACTGACTGGTCCTTACAACTCCCTGCCCGATATCACACTGACCGGTCCGTATAGCACCCTCCCCAATATCACACTGACCGGTCCGAACAGCACCCTCCCCGATATCACACTGACCGGTCCGTACAGCACACTCCCCGATATCACACTGACCGGTCCTTACAACTCCCTCCCGGGTATCACACTGACCGGTCCTTACAGCTCCCTCCCCGAAATCACACTGCGCGTTCCGTACAACACCCTCCATGATATCACACTGACCGGTCCGTACAACTCCCTCTCCGATATCACCAGTCTGTACAACACCATCCCCGATATCACACTGACCGATCCGTACAGCACTCTGCCCCCGATATCACAGTGACCGGTCCATACAGCTCCCTCCCTGATATCACACTGACCGGTCGGAACAGCTCCCTTCCCGATATCACACTGACCGGTTGGTACAGCTCCCTCCCCAATATCACACTGCCCGGTCTGTACAGCTCCCTCCCAGATATCACAATGACCGAACCATACAGCTCATCTCCGATATCACACTGACCGGTCCTTACAGCTCCCTCCCCGATATCACACTGACCGGTCCTTACAACTCCCTGCCCGAAATGACACTGACCGGTCCGTACAGTTCACTCCCCGATATCACACTGACCGGTCCGTACAACTCCCTCCCCGATATCACACTGACCGGTCCGTACAGTTCACTCCCCGATATCACACTGACCGGTCCTTATGGACCCCTCCCCGATATTACTCTGACCAGTCCTTACAGCTCCCTCCCAGATATCACACTGACCGGTCCATACAGCTCCCTCCCAGATATCACACTGACCGGTCCGTAGTGCTCCCTCCCTGATATAACACTGACCGGTCCGTACAACTCCCTGCCCGATATCACACTGACCGGTCCGTGCAGCTTGCTCCCCGATATCACACTGACCGGTCCATACAGTTCACTCCCCGATATCATACTGACCGGTTCGTACAGCTCCCTCCGTGATATCACACAGACCACTCCGTACAGCTCCCTCCCCGATATCACATTGACCGGTCCGTACAGCACACTCCCCGATATCACACTGACCGGTCCGTACAACACCCTCCCCGAAATCACACCGACCGGTCCTTATAGCTCCCTCCCCGATATCACACTGACTGGTCTGTTCAGCTCCCTCCCCGATATCACACTGACCGGTCCATACAACTCCCTCCCAGATATCACACTGACCGGTCCATACAACTCCCTCCCAGATATCACACTGATCGGTCCGTACAGCTCCCTCCCCGATATCACACTGACCGGTCGGTACAGCCCCCTCCACGATATCACACTGACCGGTCCTTAGAGCTCTCTCCCCGATATCACACTGACCGGTCCTTATGGACCCCTCCCCGATATTACTCTGACCGGTCCATACAGCTCCCTCCCGAATATCACACTGACCGGTCCGTACAGCTTCCTGCCCGATATCACACTGACCGGTCCGTACATCTCCCTTCCCAATCTCACACTGACCGGTCCGTACAACTCCCCGATATCACACTCACCAGTCCGTACAGCTCCTTCCCCGATATTACACTGACCGGTTGGAACAGCTCCGTCCCCGATATCACACTGACCGGTCCGTACAGCTCCCCGATATCACACTAACCGGTTCGTACAGCTCCCTGATATCATACTGACCGGTCCGTACAGCTCCCTCCCCGATATAACACTGACCAGTCCGTGCAGCTCCCTCCCTGATATCACACTGCCCGGACCGTGCACCACCCTCCCCGATATCACATTGACCGGTCCGTACAGCTCCCTCACCGACATCACACTGACTGGTCCATACAGCTCTCTCCACGATATCACACTGACTGGTCCGAACAGCACCCTCCCCGATATCACACTGACCGGTCCGTACAGTTCACTCCCCGATATCACACTGACCGGTCCTTATGGACCCCTCCCCGATATTACTCTGACCGGTCCTTACAGCTCCCTCCCTGATATCACACTGACCGGTCTGTACAGCTCTCTCCCCGATATCACACTGACCGGTCCGAACAGCACCCTCCCCGATATCACACTGACCGGTCCGTACAGTTCACTCCCCGATATCACACTGACCGGTCCTTATGGACCCCTCCCCGATATTACTCTGACCGGTCCTTACAGCTCCCTCCCTGATATCACACTGACCGGTCTGTACAGCTCTCTCCCCGATATCACACTGACCGGTCCTTATGGACCCCTCCCCGATATTACTCTGACCGGTCCTTACAGCTCCCTCCCAGATATCACACTGACCGGTCCGTAGTGCTCCCTCCCTGATATAACACTGACCGGTCCGTACAACTCCCTGCCCGATATCACACTGACCGGTCCGTGCAGCTTGCTCCCCGATATCACACTGACCGGTCCATACAGTTCACTCCCCGATATCATACTGACCGGTTCGTACAGCTCCCTCCGTGATATCACACAGACCACTCCGTACAGCTCCCTCCCCGATATCACATTGACCGGTCCGTACAGCACACTCCCCGATATCACACTGACCGGTCCGTACAACACCCTCCCCGAAATCACACCGACCGGTCCTTATAGCTCCCTCCCCGATATCACACTGACTGGTCTGTTCAGCTCCCTCCCCGATATCACACTGACCGGTCCATACAACTCCCTCCCAGATATCACACTGACCGGTCCATACAACTCCCTCCCAGATATCACACTGATCGGTCCGTACAGCTCCCTCCCCGATATCACACTGACCGGTCGGTACAGCCCCCTCCACGATATCACACTGACCGGTCCTTAGAGCTCTCTCCCCGATATCACACTGACCGGTCCTTATGGACCCCTCCCCGATATTACTCTGACCGGTCCATACAGCTCCCTCCCGAATATCACACTGACCGGTCCGTACAGCTTCCTGCCCGATATCACACTGACCGGTCCGTACATCTCCCTTCCCAATCTCACACTGACCGGTCCGTACAACTCCCCGATATCACACTCACCAGTCCGTACAGCTCCTTCCCCGATATTACACTGACCGGTTGGAACAGCTCCGTCCCCGATATCACACTGACCGGTCCGTACAGCTCCCCGATATCACACTAACCGGTTCGTACAGCTCCCTGATATCATACTGACCGGTCCGTACAGCTCCCTCCCCGATATAACACTGACCAGTCCGTACAGCTCCCTCCCTGATATCACACTGCCCGGACCGTGCACCACCCTCCCCGATATCACATTGACCGGTCCGTACAGCTCCCTCACCGACATCACACTGACCGGTCCATACAGCTCTCTCCACGATATCACACTGACCGGTCCGTAAAGCTCCTTTCCCGATATCACACTGACCGGTCCGTACATCCCCCTCTCCGATATCACACTGACAGGTCCGTACAGCTCCCTCCCCGAAATCACTCTGACCGGTCCGTACAACTCCCTCCACGATATCACACCGACCGGTCAGTACAGCTCCCTCCCCGAAATCACACTGACTGGTCCGAACAGCACCCTCCCCGATATCACACTGACCGGTCCGTACAGTTCACTCCCCGATATCACACTGACCGGTCCTTATGGACCCCTCCCCGATATTACTCTGACCGGTCCTTACAGCTCCCTCCCTGATATCACACTGACCGGTCTGTACAGCTCTCTCCCCGATATCACACTGACCGGTCCGAACAGCACCCTCCCCGATATCACACTGACCGGTCCGTACAGTTCACTCCCCGATATCACACTGACCGGTCCTTATGGACCCCTCCCCGATATTACTCTGACCGGTCCTTACAGCTCCCTCCCTGATATCACACTGACCGGTTTGTAAAGCTCCCTCCCCGATATCACACTGACCGGTCCTTATGGACCCCTCCCCGATATTACTCTGACCGGTCCTTACAGCTCCCTCCCTGATATCACACTGACCGGTCCGTACTCCTCCCTCCACGATATCACACTGACCGGTCCTTGGAGCTCTCTCTCCCCGATATCACACTGACTGGTCTGTACAGCTCCCTCACCGATATCACAGTGACCGGTTGGTACAGCTCCCTCCCCGATATTACTCTGACCGGTCCATACAGCTCCCTCCCCGATATCACACTGCCTGGTCTGTACAGCACCCTCTCCGACATCACACTGACTGGTCCTTACAACTCCCTCCCCGATATCACACTGACCGGTCTGTACAACACCTTCTCCGACATCACACTGACCGGTCCGTACAGCACACTCCCCGATATCACTCCGACAAGTCCGTACAACTCCCTGCCCGATATCACACTGACCGGTCCGTACAGCTTGCTCCCCGATATCACACTGACCGGTTCGTACAGCTCCCTCCACGATATCACATTAACCGGTCCATACAGCTCCCTCCCAGATATCACACTGACCGGTCCGTACAGCTCCCTCCACGATATCACACTAACCGGTCCGTACAGCTCCCTCCCAGATATCACACTGACCGGTCCATACAGCTCCCTCCCAGATATAACACTGACCGGTCCGTAGTGCTCCCTCCCTGATATAACACTGACCGGTCCGTACAACTCCCTGCCCGATATCACACTGACCGGTCCGTGCAGCTTGCTCCCCGATATCACACTGACCGGTCCATACAGTTCACTCCCCGATATCATACTGACCGGTTCGTACAGCTCCCTCCGTGATATCACACAGACCACTCCGTACAGCTCCCTCCCCGATATCACATTGACCGGTCCGTACAGCACACTCCCCGATATCACACTGACCGGTCCGTACAACACCCTCCCCGAAATCACACCGACCGGTCCTTATAGCTCCCTCCCCGATATCACACTGACTGGTCTGTACAGCTCCCTCCCCGATATCACACTGACCGGTCCATACAACTCCCTCCCAGATATCACACTGACCGGTCCATACAACTCCCTCCCAGATATCACACTGACTGGTCCGTACAGCTCCCTCCCCGATATCACACTGACCGGTCCGTACAGCCCCCTCCACGATATCACACTGACTGGTCCTTAGAGCTCTCTCCCCGATATCACACTGACCGGTCCTTATGGACCCCTCCCCGATATTACTCTGACCGGTCCATACAGCTCCCTCCCGAATATCACACTGACCGGTCCGTACAGCTTCCTGCCCGATATCACACTGACCGGTCCGTACATCTCCCTTCCCAATCTCACACTGACCGGTCCGTACAACTCCCCGATATCACACTCACCAGTCCGTACAGCTCCTTCCCCGATATTACACTGACCGGTTGGAACAGCTCCGTCCCCGATATCACACTGACCGGTCCGTACAGCTCCCCGATATCACACTAACCGGTTCGTACAGCTCCCTGATATCATACTGACCGGTCCGTACAGCTCCCTCCCCGATATAACACTGACCAGTCCGTACAGCTCCCTCCCTGATATCACACTGCCCGGACCGTGCACCACCCTCCCCGATATCACATTGACCGGTCCGTACAGCTCCCTCACCGATATCACACTGACCGGTCCATACAGCTCTCTCCACGATATCACACTGACCGGTCCGTAAAGCTCCTTCCCCGATATCACACTGACCGGTCCGTACATCCCCCTCTCCGATATCACACTGACAGGTCCGTACAGCTCCCTCCCCGAAATCACTCTGACCGGTCCGTACAACTCCCTCCACGATATCACACCGACCGGTCAGTACAGCTCCCTCCCCGAAATCACACTGACTGGTCCGTACAGCTCCCTCCCTGATATCACACTGACCGGTCCGTACAACCCCCAGCCCGATATCACACTGACCGGTCCATACAGCTCCCCCTCCGATATCACACTGACCAGTCTGTACAGCACCCTCCCCGATATCACACTGACCGGTCCGTACAGCTCCCTCCCCGATATCACACTGACCGGTCCGTACAGCACCCTCCCCGGTGTCACACTGACCGGTCCGTACAGCTCACTCTCCGATATCAAATGGACCGGTCCATACAGCTCCATCCACAAAATCACTCTGCGCGTTCCGTACAATACCCTCCCCGATATCACACTGACCGGTCCGTACAGCTCCCTCCCCGATATCTCACTGACCGGTCCGTACAGCTCCCTCCACGATATCACACTAACCGGTCTGTACAGCTCCCTCCCAGATATCACACTGACCGGTCCGTACAGCTCCCTCCCCGATATCACACTGACTGGTCCGTACAGCTCCCTCCCCGATATCACACTGACCGGTCCGTACAGCACCCTCCCCGGTGTCACACTGACCGGTCCGTACAGCTCACTCCCCGATATCACACTGACCGGTCCGTACTGCTCCCTCCCCATTATCACGCTGACCGGTCCGTACAGCTCCCTCCCCGATATCTCACAGACCGGTCCGTACAGCTCCCTCCACGATATCACACTGACCGGTCCGTACAGCTCCCTCCCCGATATCTCACTGACCAGTCCGTACAGCTCCCTCCCCGATATCTCACTGACCGGTCCGTACTGCTCCCTCCCCATTATCACGCTGACCGGTCCGTACAGCTCCCTCCCCGATATCACACTGACCGGTCCGTACAACTCCCTGATATCACACTGACTGGTCCGTACAGGTACCCCCCGATATCACACTGACCGGTCCATAAAACTACCTCCCCGACATCACACGGACCGATCCTTACAACTCCCTGCCCGATATCACACTGACCGGTCTGTACAGCACCCTCTCCGATATCACACTGACCGGTCCGTACAGCTTGCTCCCCGATATCACTCTTACCCGTCCGTACAACTCCCTGCCCGATATCACACTGGCCGGTCTGTACAGCACCCTCCCCGATATCACACTGACCGGTCCGTACAGCTTGCTCCCCGATATCACACTGACCGGTTCGTACAGCTCCCTCCACGATATCACACTGACCGGTCCGTACAGCTTGCTCCACGATATCACACTGACCGGTCCGTACAGCTCACTCCCCGATATCACACTGATCGGTCCGTACAGCTCCCTCCCCGATACCACACTGACCGGTCCGTACAGCTCACTCTCCGATATCAAATGGACCGGTCCATACAGCTCCATCCACAAAATCACTCTGCGCGTTCCGTACAATACCCTCCCCGATATCACACTGACCGGTCCGTACAGCTCCCTCCCCGATATCACAATGACCGGTCCGTACAGCTCCCTCCCCGATATCACACTGACCGGTCCTTACAACTCCCTCCCCGGTATCACACTGACCGGTCCGTACAGCTCCCTCCCTGATATCACACTGACCGGTCCGTACAACCCCCAGCCCGACATCACCCTGACCGGTCCGTAAAGCTCCCTCTCCGATATCACACTGACCAGTCTGTACAGCACCCTCCTCGATATCACACTGACCGGTCCTTACAGCTTGCTCCCTGATATCACACTGACTGGTCCGTACAGCTCCCTCCCCGATATCACACTGACCGGTCTGTACAGCTCCCTGCACGATATCATACTGACCGGTCCGTTCAGCACCCTCCCCGACATCACACTGACCGGTCGTTACAACTCCCTCCAAAGTATCACACTGACCAGTCCGTACAGCTTCCTACCCGATATCACACTGACTGGTCCGTACAACCCCCTGCCCCGATATCACACTGACTGGTCCGTACAACTCCCTGCCCGATATCACACTGACCGGTCCGTACAGCCCCCCGATAACACACTGACCAGTCCGTACCGCTCCCACCCGATATAACACTGACCGGTTCGTACTGCTCCCTCCCCATTATCACATTAACCGCTCTGAACAGCTCCCTCTCTGATATCACGCGAACCGGTCCAAAGAGCTCGCTCCCCGATATCACACTGACCGCTCCTTACAACACCCTGCCCCGATATCACACTGACCGGTCCGTACAGCTCCCTCTCTGATATCACACTGACCGGTCGTACAGCTCCCTCCCTGATATCACACTGCCTGGTCCGTACACCACCCTCCCCCATATCACATTGACCGGTCCGTACACCACCCTCCCCGATATCACACTGACCGGTCCATACAGCTCCCGCCCCGATATCACACTGACCGGTCCATACAGCTCCCTCCCCGGTATCACACTGACCGGTCCATAAAACTACCTCCCCGACATCACACGGACCGATCCTTACAACTCCCTGCCTGATATCACACTGACCGGTCCGTACAGCTCCCTCTCTGATATCACACTGACCGGTCGTACAGCTCCCTCCCTGATATCACACTGCCTGGTCCGTACACCACCCTCCCCCATATCACATTGACCGGTCCGTACACCACCCTCCCCGATATCACACTGACCGGTCCATACAGCTCCCGCCCCGATATCACACTGACCGGTCCATACAGCTCCCGCCCCGATATCACACTGACCGGTCCATACAGCACACTCCCCGATATCACACTGACCGGTCTGTACAGCACCCTCTCCGATATCACACTGACCGGTCCTTACAACTCCCTCCCCGGTAATACACTGACCGGTCCGTACAGCTTGCTCCCCGATATCACTCTGACCGGTCCGTACAACTCCCTGCCCGATATCACACTGGCCGGTCTGTACAGCACCCTCCCCGATATCACACTGACCGGTCCGTACAGCTTGCTCCACGATATCACACTGACCGGTTCGTACAGCTCCCTCCACGATATCACACTGACCGGTCCGTACAGCTTGCTCCACGATATCACACTGACCGGTCCGTACAGCTCCCTCCCCGATACCACACTGACCGGTCCGTACAGCTCACTCTCCGATATCAAATGGACCGGTCCATACAGCTCCATCCACAAAATCACTCTGCGCGTTCCGTACAATACCCTCCCCGATATCACACTGACCGGTCCGTACAGCTCCCTCCCCGATATCTCACTGACCGGTCCGTACAGCTCCCTCCACGATATCACACTGACCGGTCCGTACAGCTCCCTCCCAGATATCACACTGACTGGTCCGTAGTGCTCCCTCCCCGATATCACACTGACCGTTCCGTAGTTCTCCCTTCCCGATATCACACTCACAAGTCCGTACAGCTCCCCTCCCGATATCACACTGACCAGTTCGTACAGCTCCCTGATATCACACTGACCGGTCCGTACAGCTCCCTCCCCGATATCACACTGACCGGTCCTTACAGCTCCCTCCCCGATATCACACTGACCGGTCCGTATAGCACCCTCCCCGACATCACACTGACCGGTCCTTACAACTCCCTGCCCGATATCACAATGACCGGTCCGTACAGCTCCCTCCCCGATATCACACTGACCGGTCCTTACAACTCCCTCCCCGGTATCACACTGACCGGTCCGTACAGCTCCCTCCCTGATATCACACTGACCGGTCCGTACAACCCCCAGCCCGACATCACACTGACCGGTCCGTAAAGCTCCCTCTCCGATATCACACTGACCAGTCTGTACAGCACCCTCCTCGATATCACACTGACCGGTCCTTTCAGCTTGCTCCCTGATATCACACTGACCGGTCTGTACAGCTCCCTGCACGATATCATACTGACCGGTCCGTTCAGCACCCTCCCCGACATCACACTGACCGGTCGTTACAACTCCCTCCAAAGTATCACACTGACCAGTCCGTACAGCTTCCTACCCGATATCACACTGACTGGTCCGTACAACTCCCTGTCCAATATCACACTGACCGGTCCGTACAGCGCCCCGATATCACACTGACCAGTCAGTACAGCACCCACCCGATATAACACTGACCGGTTCGTACTGCTCCCTCCCCATTATCACATTAACCGCTCTGAACAGCTCCCTCTCTGATATCACGCGAACCGGTCCGAAGAGCTCGCTCCCCGATATCACACTGACCGCTCCTTACAACACCCTGCCCCGATATCACACTGACCGGTCCGTACAGCTCCCTCTCTGATATCACACTGACCGGTCGTACAGCTCCCTCCCTGATATCACACTGCCTGGTCCGTACACCACCCTCCCCCATATCACATTGACCGGTCCGTACACCACCCTCCCCGATATCACACTGACCGGTCCATACAGCTCCCGCCCCGATATCACACTGACCGGTCCATACAGCTCCCTCCCCGATATCACGCTGACCGGTCCGTACAGCTCCCTCCCCGATATCTCACTGACCGGTCCATACAGCTCCCTCCCCGATATCTCACTGACCGGTCCGTACAGCTACCCCCCGATATAACACTGACCGGTCCATACAGCTCCGCCCCGATATCACACTGACCGGTCCGTACAGCTCCCTCCCCGATATCACACTGACCGGTCGGTACAGCTCCCTCCCCGATATCACACTGACCGGTTCGTACAGCTCTCTCCCCGATATCACACTGACCGGTCCTTACAGCTCCCGCCCCGATATCACACTGACCGGTCCATACAGCTCCCTCCCCGGTATCACACTGACCGGTCCATACAGCACTCTCCCCGACATCACACGGACCGGTCCTTACAACTCCCTGCCCGATATCACACTGACCGGTCTGTACAGCACCCTCTCCGATATCACTCTGACCAGTCCGTACAACACCCTCCCGGATATCACACTGACCGCTCCGTGCAGCTCCCTTCCCGATATCACACTGACCGGTCCGTACAGCTCCCTCCCAGATACCATACTGACTGGTCCGTAGTGCTCCCTCCCCGATATCACACTGACCGGTCCGGACATCTCCCTTCCCAATCTCACACTGACCGGTCCGGACAGCTCCCTCCACGATATCACACTGACCGGTCCGTACAGCTCCCTCCCTGATATCACACTGACCGGTCCGTACAGCTCCCTCCCCGATATCACACTGACCGGTTCGTACAGCACACTCCCCGATATCATACTGACCGGTCCGTACAGCTCCCGCCCCGATATCACACTGACCGGTCCATACAGCTCCCTCCCCGGTATCACACTGACCGGTCCATACAGCACACTCCCCGACATCACACGGACCGGTCCTTACAACTCCCTGCCCGATATCACACTGACCGGTCTGTACAGCACCCTCTCCGATATCACTCTGACCGGTCCGTACAACTCCCCGATATCACACTGACCGCTCCGTCCAGCACTCTGCGCCCGATATCACAGTGACCGGTCCATACAGCTCCCCAATATCACACTGACCGGTCCCCTCAGCTACCTCCCCGATATCACACTGACCGGTCCGTACAGCACCCTCCCCGATATAACACTGACCGGTTCGTACAGCACTCTCCCCGATATCACACTGACCGGTCCATACAGCTCCCTCTCCGATATCACACTGACCGGTCCGTACAGCTCCCTCCCCGATATCACACTGACCGGTCCATAAAACTACCTCCCCGATATCACACTGACCGGTCCATACAGCTCCCGCCCCGATATCACACTGACCGGTCCATACAGCTCCCTCCCCGGTATCACACTGACCGGTCCATAAAACTACCTCCCCGACATCACACGGACCGATCCTTACAACTCCCTCCCCGATATCACACTGACCGGTCCTTACAACTCCCTCCCCGGTAATACACTGACCGGTCCGTACAGCTCACTCCCCGATATCACTCTGACCGGTCCGTACAACTCCCTGCCCGATATCACACTGGCCGGTCTGTACAGCACCCTCCCCGATATCACACTGACCGGTCAGTACAGCTTGCTCCCCGATATCACACTGACCGGTCAGTACAGCTTGCTCCCCGATATCCCACTGACCGGTTCGTACAGCTCCCTCCACGATATCACACTGACCGGTCCGTACAGCTTGCTCCACGATATCACACTGACAGGTCCGTACAGCTCACTCTCCGATATCACACTGATCGGTCCGTACAGCTCCCTCCCCGATACCACACTGACCGGTCCGTACAGCTCACTCTCCGATATCAAATGGACCGGTCCATACAGCTCCATCCACAAAATCACTCTGCGCGTTCCGTACAATACCCTCCCCGATATCACACTGACCGGTCCGTACAGCTCCCTCCCCGATATCTCACTGACCGGTCCGTACAGCTCCCTCCACGATATCACACTGACTGGTCTGTAGTGCTCCCTCCCCGATATCACACTGACCGTTCCGTACATCTCCCTTCCCGATATCACACTCACCAGTCCGTAC
This sequence comes from Chiloscyllium plagiosum, assembly GCF_037043375.1. NCBI lineage: Eukaryota > Metazoa > Chordata > Chondrichthyes > Orectolobiformes > Hemiscylliidae > Chiloscyllium > Chiloscyllium plagiosum. Next base: position 8,299,802 of record NW_028270184.1, on the reverse strand, counting down.
AGCTCCCCTCCCGATATCACACTGACCAGTTCGTACAGCTCCCTGATATCACACTGACCGGTCCGTACAGCTCCCTCCCCGATATCACACTGACCGGTCCTTACAGCTCCCTCCCCGATATCACACTGACCGGTCCGTACAGCTCCCTCCCCGATATCACACTGACCAGTCCGTACACCACATTCCCCGATATCACACTGACCAGTTCGTACAGCTCCCTGATATCACACTGACCGGTCCGTACAGCTCCCTCCCCGATATCACACTGACCGGTCCTTACAGCTCCCTCCCCGATATCACACTGACCGGTTCGTACAGCTCCCTCCACGATATCACACTGACCGGTCCGTACAGCTTGCTCCCCGATATCACACTGACCGGTCCGTACAGCTTGCTCCACGATATCACACTGACCGGTCCGTACAGCTCCCTCCACGATATCACACTAACCGGTCTGTACAGCTCCCTCCCAGATATCACACTGACCGGTCCGTACAGCTCCCTCCCCGATACCACACTGACCGGTCCGTACAGCTCACTCTCCGATATCAAATGGACCGGTCCATACAGCTCCATCCACAAAATCACTCTGCGCGTTCCGTACAATACCCTCCCCGATATCACACTGACCGGTCCGTACAGCTCCCTCCCCGATATCTCACTGACCGGTCCGTACAGCTCCCTCCACGATATCACACTAACCGGTCTGTACAGCTCCCTCCCAGATATCACACTGACCGGTCCGTACAGCTCCCTCCCAGATATCACACTGACTGGTCTGTAGTGCTCCCTCCCCGATATCACACTGACCGTTCCGTACATCTCCCTTCCCGATATCACACTCACCAGTCCGTACAGCTCCCCTCCCGATATCACACTGACCAGTTCGTACAGCTCCCTGATATCACACTGACCGGTCCGTACAGCTCCCTCCCCGATATCACACTGACCGGTCCTTACAGCTCCCTCCCCGATATCACACTGACCGGTCCGTACAGCTCCCTCCCCGATATCACACTGACCAGTCCGTACACCACATTCCCCGATATCACACTGACCAGTTCGTACAGCTCCCTCCCCGATATCACACTGACCGGTCCTTACAGCTCCCTCCCCGATATCACACTGACCGGTCCGTACAGCTCCCTCCCCGATATCACACTGACCAGTCCGTACACCACATTCCCCGATATCACACTGACCAGTTCGTACAGCTCCCTGATATCACACTGACCGGTCCTTACAGCTCCCTCCCCGATATCACACTGACCGGTTCGTACAGCTCCCTCCACGATATCACACTGACCGGTCCGTACAGCTTGCTCCACGATATCACACTGACCGGTCCGTACAGCTCACTCCCCGATATCACACTGTCCGGTCCGTACAACACCCTCCCCGATATCACACTGATCGGTCCGTACAGCTCCCTCCCCGATACCACACTGACCGGTCTGTACAGCTCCCTGCACGATATCATACTGACCGGTCCATACAGCTCCATCCACAAAATCACTCTGCGCGTTCCGTACAATACCCTCCCCGATATCACACTGACCGGTCCGTACAGCTCCCTCCCCGATATCTCACTGACCGGTCCGTACAGCTCCCTCCACGATATCACACTAACCGGTCTGTACAGCTCCCTCCCAGATATCACACTGACCGGTCCGTACAGCTCCCTCCCAGATATCACACTGACCGGTCCGTACAGCTCCCTCCCAGATATCACACTGACTGGTCCGTAGTGCTCCCTCCCCGATATCACACTGACCGTTCCGTAGTTCTCCCTTCCCGATATCACACTCTCCAGTCCGTACAGCTCCCCTCCCGATATCACATTGACCAGTTCGTACAGCTCCCTGATATCACACTGACCGGTCCGTACAGCTCCCTCCCCGATATCACACTGACCGGTCCTTACAGCTCCCTCCCCGATATCACACTGACCGGTCCGTACAGCTCCCTCCCCGATATCACACTGACCGGTCCGTACAGCTCCCCGATATCACACTGACCGGTCCGTACAGCTCCCTCCCCAATATCACACTGACCAGTCCGTACACCACATTCCACGATATCACACTGACCGGTCCGTACAGCTCCCTCCCCATTATCACATTGACCGGTCCGTACAGCTCCCTCCCCGATATCACACTGACCGGTCTGTACAGCTCCCTGCACGATATCATACTGACCGGTCCGTTCAGCACCCTCCCCGACATCACACTGACCGGTCGTTACAACTCCCTCCAAAGTATCACACTGACCAGTCCGTACAGCTTCCTACCCGATATCACACTGACTGGTCCGTACAACCCCCTGCCCCGATATCACACTGACTGGTCCGTACAACTCCCTGCCCAATATCACACTGACCGGTCCGTACAGCCCCCCGATAACACACTGACCAGTCCGTACCGCTCCCACCCGATATAACACTGACCGGTTCGTACTGCTCCCTCCCCATTATCACATTAACCGCTCTGAACAGCTCCCTCTCTGATATCACGCGAACCGGTCCGAAGAGCTCGCTCCCCGATATCACACTGACCGCTCCTTACAACACCCTGCCCCGATATCACACTGACCGGTCCATACAGCTCCCTCTCTGATATCACACTGACCGGTCGTACAGCTCCCTCCCTGATATCACACTGCCTGGTCCGTACACCACCCTCCCCCATATCACATTGACCGGTCCGTACAGCTCCCTCTCTGATATCACACTGACCGGTCGTACAGCTCCCTCCCTGATATCACACTGACCGGTCCGTACACCACCCTCCCCGATATCACAATGACCGGTCCGTACAGCACCCTCCCCGACATCACACTGACCGGTCCTTACAACTCCCTGCCCGATATCACACTGACCGGTCCATACAACTCCCTCCCAGATATCACACTGACCGGTCCGTACAGCTCCCTCCCCGATATCACACTGACCGGTCCGTACAGCCCCCCCAACGATATCACACTGACCGGTCCTTAGAGCTCTCTCCCCGATATCACACTGACCGGTCCTTATGGACCCCTCCCCGATATTACTCTGACCGGTCCATACAGCTCCCTCCCCAATATCACACCGATCGGTCCGTACAGCTTCCTGCCCGATATCACACTGACCGGTCCGTACAGCTCCCTCCCCGATATCACATTGACCGGTCCGTACAGCCCCCTCCACGATATCACACTGACCGGTCCTTAGAGCTCTCTCCCCGATATCACACTGACCGGTCCTTATGGACCCCTCCCCGATATTACTCTGACCGGTCCATACAGCTCCCTCCCCAATATCACACCGATCGGTCCGTACAGCTTCCTGCCCGATATCACACTGACCGGTCCGTACATCTCCCTTCCCAATCTCTCACTGACCGGTCCGTACAGCTCTCTGCCCGATATCACAATGACCGGTCCGTACAGCACCCTCCCCGACATCACACTGACCGGTCCGTACAGCTTCCTGCCCGATATCACACTGACTGGTCCGTACAACTCCCCGATATCACACTCACCAGTCCGTACAGCTCCTTACCCGATATTACACTGTCCGGTTGGAACAGCTCCGTCCCCGATATCACACTGACCGGTCCGTACAGCTCCTTCCCCGATATTACACTGACCGGTTGGAACAGCTCCGTCCCCGATATCACACTGACCGGTCCGTACAGCTCCCCGATATCACACTAACCGGTTCGTACAGCTCCCTGATATCATACTGACCGGTCCGTACAGCTCCCTCCCCGATATAACACTGACCAGTCCGTACAGCTCCCTCCCTGATATCACACTGCCCGGACCGTACACCACCCTCCTCGATATCACATTGACCGGTCCGTACAGCTCCCTCACCGATATCACACTGACCGGTCCGTACAGCTCTCTCCACGATATCACACTGACCGGTCCGTAAAGCTCCTTCCCCGATATCACACGGACCGGTCCGTACAACCCCCTCTCCGATATCACACTGACAGGTCTGTACAGCTCCCTCCCCGAAATCACTCTGACCGGTCCGTACAGCTCCCTCCCCGATATCACACTGACCGGTCCGCACAACTCCCTCCACGATATCACACCGACCGGTCCGTACAGCTCCCTCCCCGAAATCACTCTGACCGGTCCGTACAGCTCCCTACACGATATCACACTGACCGGTCCGCACAACTCCCTCCACGATATCACACCGACCGGTCCGTACAGCTCCATCCCCGAAATCACACTAACTGGTCCGAACAGCTCCCTCCCCGATATCACACAGACCGGACCGCACCAACTCCCTCCACGATATCACACCGACCGGTCCGTACAGCACCCTCCCCGATATCACACTGACCGGTCCGTACAGCTTGTTCCCCGATATCAAACTGACCGGTCCGTACAACTCCCTCCCCAATATCACACTCTCCAGTCCGTACAGCTTGATCCCCGATATCACACTGACCGGTCCGTACATCTCCCACCCCGATATCACACTGACCAGTCCGTACAGCTCAATCCCCGATATCACACTGACCGGTCCGTACAGCACCCCCTCGCAGATATCACACTGACCGGTCCATACAGCACACTCCCCGATATCACACTGAGCAGTCCTTACAGCTGCCTCCCCGATATCACACTGACCGGTCCGTACAGACCCCTCCCCGATATTACTCTGAACGTTCCGTACAGCACCCTCCCCGATATCACACTGACTGCTCCGTACAGCACCCTCCCCGATATCACACTGACCGGTCCGTACAGCTCCCTCCCCGATATCACACTGACCGGTCCGTACAGCACACTCCCCGATATCACACTGACCGGTCCTTACAACTTCCTCCACGATATCACACCGACCGGTCCGTACAGCTCCATCCCCGAAATCACACTGACCGGTCCGTACATCTCCCTCCCCGATATCACACTGACCGGTCCATACAGCTTGTTCCCCGATATCACACTGACCGGTCCGTACAGCTCCCTCCCCAATATCACACTGACCGGTCCATACAGCTTGTTCCCCGATATCACACTGACCGGTCCGTACAGCTCCCTCCCCAATATCACACTGACCGGTCCGTACAGCTCGATCCCCGATATCACACTTACCGGTCCGTACATCTCCCACCCCGATATCACACTGACCGGTCCGTACAGCTCCATCCCCGATATCACACTGACCGGTCCGTACAGCACCCCCCCCGCAGATATCACACTGACCGTTCCATACAGCACACTCCCCGATATCACACTGAGCAGTCCGTACAGCTCCCTCCCCGATATCACACTGACCAGTCCGTACATCTCCCACCCCGATATCACACTGACCGGTCCGTACAGCCCCCTCCCCGGTATCACACTGACCGGTCCGTACAGCACACTCCCTGATATCACACTGACCGGTCCTTACAACTTCCTCCCCGGTATCACACTGACCGGTCCGTACAGCTCCCTCCCTGATATCACACTGACCGGTCCGTATAACCTCCAGCCCGATATCACACTGACCGGTCCGTACAGGTCCCCCTCCGATATCACACTGACCAGTCTGTACAGCACCCTCCCCGATATCACACTGACCGGTCCATACAGCTCGCTCCCTGATATCACACTGACCGGTCCGTACAGCTCTCTCCCCGATATCACACTGACTGGTCCGTACAGCATCCTCCCCGATATCACACTGACCGGTCCGTACAGCTCCCTTCCCGATATCACACTGACCGGTCCGTACAGCACACTCCCCGATATCACACTGACCGGTCCTTACAACTTCCTCCCCGGTATCACACTGACCGGTCCGTACAACTCCCTCCCTGATATCACACTGACCGGTCCGTACAACCCCCAGCCCGATATCACACTGACCGGTCCGTACAGCTCCCTCACCGATATCACACTGACCGGTCCATACAGCTCCCTCCCAGATATCACACTGACTGGTCCGTAGTGCTCCCTCACTGATATAACACTGACCGGTCCGTACAACTCCCTGCCCGATATCACACTGACCGGTCCGTACAGTTCACTTCCCGATATCATACTGACCGGTTCGTACAGCTCCCTCCGTGATATCACACAGACCACACCGTACAGCTCCCTGCCCGATATCACATTGACCGGTCCGTACAGCACACTCCCCGATATCACACTGACCGGTCCGTACAACACCCTCCCCGAAATCACACTGACCGGTCCTTACAGCTCCCTCCCCGATATCACACTGACCGGTCTGTACAGCTCTCTCCCCGATATCACACTGACCGGTCCGTACTGCTCCCTCCACGATATCACACTGACCGGTCCTTGGAGCTCTCTCTCCCTGATATCACACTGACCGGTCTGTACAGCTCCCTCATCGATATTACTCTGACCGGTCCGTACAGCTCCCTCCCCGATATCACACTGCCTGGTCTGTACAGCTCCCTCACCGATATCACACTGACCGGTCCGTACAGCTTCCTGCCCGATATCACACTGACCGGTCCGTACAGCACCCTCTCCGACATCACACTGACTGGTCCTTACAACTCCCTGCCCGATATCACACTGACCGGTCCGTATAGCACCCTCCCCAATATCACATTGACCGGTCCGAACAGCACCCTCCCCGATATCACACTGACCGGTCCGTACAGCACACTCCCCGATATCACACTGACCGGTCCTTACAACTCCCTCCCCGGTATCACACTGACCGGTCCTTACAGCTCCCTCCACGAAATCACACTGCGCGTTCCGTACAACACCCTCCACGATATCACACTGACCGGTCCGTACAGCTCCCTCTCCGATATCACCAGTCTGAACAGCACCATCCCCGATATCACACTGACCGATCCGTACAGCACTCAGCCCCCGATATCACACTGACCGGTCCTTACAGCTCCCTCCCTGATATCACACTGACCGGTCGGAACAGCTCTCTCCCCGATATCACACTGACCGGTCCGTACTGCTCCCTCCACGATATCACACTGACCGGTCCTTGGAGCTCTCTCTCCCTGATATCACACTGACCGGTCTGTACAGCTCCCTCATCGATATCACAGTGACCGGTCCGTACAGCTCCCTTCCCGATATCACACTGACCGGTTGGTACAGCTCCCTCCCCGATATCACACTGCCCGGTCTGTACAGTTCCCTCCCAGTTATCACAATGACCGATCCGTACAGCTCCCTCTCCGATATCACACTGACCGGTCCGTACAGCTCCCTGCCCGATATCATACTGACCGGTCGTTACAACTCCCTCCCCAGTATCACACTGACCGGTCCGTACAGCTCCTCGATATCACACTGACCAGTCCGTACAGCTCACTCTCCAATATCAAATTGACCGGTCCATACAGCTCCATCCACGAAATCACTCTGCGCGCTCCGTACAACACCCTCCCCGATATCACACTGACCGGTCCTTACAGCTCCCTCCCCGATATCACACTGACCGGTCCGTACAGCTCCCTCCCCGATATCTCACTGACCGGTCTGTACAGCTCCCTCCACGATATCACACTAATCGGTCCGTATTGCTCCCTCCCAGATATCACACTGACCGGTCCATACAGCTCCCTCCCAGATATCACACTGACTGGTCCGTAGTGCTCCCTCCCCGATATCACACTGACCGTTCTGTACATCTCCCTTCCCAATCTCACACTGACCGGTCCGTACAGTTCGCTCCCCGATATCATACTGACCGGTTCGTACAGCTCCCTCCCCGATATCACATCGACCGGTCCGTACAGCACACTCCCCGATATCACACTGAACGGTCCGTACAACACCCTCCCAGAATTCACACTGACCGGTCCTTACAGCTCCCTCCCCGAAATCACACTGACCGGTCTGTACAGCTCCCTCCCCGATATCACACTGACCGGTCCGTACAGCTCCCTCCACGATATCACACTGACCGGTCTGTACAGCTCCCTCCCCGATATCACACTGACAGGTCCGTACAGCACCCTCCCTGATATCACACTGACCGGTCCGTACAGCTCCCTCCCCGAAATCACACTGCGCGTTCCGTACAACACCCTCCCCGATATCACACTGACCGGTCCGTACAGCTCACTCTCCGATATCACACTGATCAGTCTGGACAGCTCCCTCCCCGATATCACACTGATCGATCTGTACAGCACTCTGCCCCCGATATCACAGTGACCGGTCCATACAGATCCCTCCCCGATATCACACTGACCGGTCGGAACAGCTCCCTTCCCGATATCACACTGACCGGTTGGTACAGCTCCCTCCCCGATATCACACTGACTGGTCCGTACAGTTCCCTCCCCGATATCACACTGACCGGTCCTTACAACTCCCTGCCCGATATCACACTGACCGGTCCTTACAGCTCCCTCCCCGATATCACACTGACCGGTCCTTACAAATCCCTGCCCGATATCACACTGACCGGTCTGTACAGCACCCTCTCCAAAATCACACTGACCGGACCTTACAACTCCCTCCCCGGTATTACACTGACCGGTCCGTACAGCACACTCCCCGATATCACTCCGACAAGTCCGTACAACTCCCTGCCCGATATCACACTGACCGGTCCGTACAGCTTGCTCCCCGATATCACACTGACCGGTTCGTACAGCTCCCTCCCCGATATCACATTGACTGGTCCGTACAGCACCCTCCCCGGTATCACACTGACCGGTCCGTACAGCTCCCTCCCTGATATCACACTGACCGGTCCGTATAACCTCCAGCCCGATATCACACTGACCGGTCCGTACAGGTCCCCCTCCGATATCACACTGACCAGTCTGTACAGCACCCTCCCCGATATCACACTGACCGGTCCGTACAGCTCGCTCCCTGATATCACACTGACCGGCCCGTACAGCTCTCTCCCCGATATCACACTGACTGGTCCGTACAGCACACTCCCCGATATCACACTGACCGGTCCGTACAGCTCCCTCCCCGATATCACACTGACCGGTCCGTACAGCACACTCCCCGATATCACACTGACCGGTCCTTACAACTTCCTCCCCGGTATCACACTGACCGGTCCGTACAACTCCCTCCCTGATATCACACTGACCGGTCCGTACAACCCCCAGCCCGATATCACACTGACCGGTCCGTACAGCTCCCTCACCGATATTACACTGACCGGTCCGTACAGCTCCCTCCCCGATATCACACTGCCTGGTCTGTACAGCTCCCTCACCGATATCACACTGACCGGTCCGTACAGCTTCCTGCCCGATATCACACTGACCGGTCCGTACAGCACCCTCTCCGACATCACACTGACTGGTCCTTACAACTCCCTGCCCGATATCACACTGACCGGTCCGTATAGCACCCTCCCCAATATCACACTGACTGGTCCGAACAGCTCCCTTCCTGATATCACACTGACTGGTCCGTACAGTTCCCTCCCCGATATCTCACTGACCGGTTCGTCCAGCTCCCTCCACGATAACACACTAACCGGTCCGTACAGCCCCCTCCCAGATATCACACTGACCGGTCCATACAGCTCCCTCCCAGATATCACACTGACTGGTCCGTAGTGCTCCCTCGCTGATATAACACTGACCGGTCCATACAACTCCCTGCCCGATATCACACTGACCGGTCCGTACAGTTTACTTCCCGATATCATACTGACCGGTTCGTACAGCTCCCTCCGTGATATCACACAGACCACTCCGTACAGCTCCCTGCCCGATATCACATTGACCGGTCCGTACAGCACACTCCCCGATATCACACTGACCGGTCCGTACAACACCCTCCCCGAAATCACACCGACCGGTCCTTACAGCTCCCTCCCCGATATCACACTGACCGGTCTGTACAGCTCTCTCCCCGATATCACACTGACCGGTCCGTACTGCTCCCTCCACGATATCACACTGACCGGTCCTTGGAGCTCTCTCTCCCTGATATCACACTGACCGGTCTGTACAGCTCCCTCATCGATATCATACTGACCGGTTCGTACAGCTCCCTCCATGATATCACACAGACCACTCCGTACAGCTCCCTGCCCGATATCACATTGACCGGTCCGTACAGCTCCCTCCCCGATATTACTCTGACCGGTCGGTACAGCTACCTCCCCGATATCACACTGCCTGGTCTGTACAGCTTCCTGCCCGATATCACACTGACCGGTCCGTACAGCACCCTCTCCGACATCACACTGACTGGTCCTTACAACTCCCTGCCCGATATCACACTGACCGGTCCGTATAGCACCCTCCCCAATATCACATTGACCGGTCCGAACAGCACTCTCCCCGATATCACACTGACCGGTCCGTACAGCACACTCCCCGATATCACACTGACCGGTCCTTACAACTCCCTCCCCGGTATCACACTGACCGGTCCTTACAGCTCCCTCCACGAAATCACACTGCGCGTTCCGTACAACACCCTCCACGATATCACACTGACCGGTCCGTACAGCTCCCTCTCCGATATCACCAGTCTGAACAGCTCCCTCCCTGATATCACACTGACCGGTCGGAACAGCTCCCTTCCCGATATCACACTGACCGGTTGGTACAGCTCCCTCCCCGATATCACACTGCCCGGTCTGTACAGTTCCCTCCCAGTTATCACAATGACCGATCCGTACAGCTCCCTCTCCGATATCACACTGACCGGTCCTTACAGCTCCCTCCCCGATATCACACTGACCGGTCCGTACAGCTCCCTGCCCGATATCATACTGACCGGTCGTTACAACTCCCTCCCCAGTATCACACTGACCGGTCCGTACAGCTCACTCTCCAATATCAAATTGACCGGTCCATACTGCTCCATCCACGAAATCACTCTGCGCGCTCCGTACAACACCCTCCCCGATATCACACTGACCGGTCCTTACAGCTCCCTCCCCGATATCACACTGACCGGTCCGTACAGCTCCCTCCCCGATATCTCACTGACCGGTCTGTACAGCTCCCTCCACGATATCACACTAATCGGTCCGTATTGCTCCCTCCCAGATATCACACTGACCGGTCCATACAGCTCCCTCCCAGATATCACACTGACTGGTCCGTAGTGCTCCCTCCCCGATATCACACTGACCGTTCTGTACATCTCCCTTCCCAATCTCACACTGACCGGTCCGTACAGTTCGCTCCCCGATATCATACTGACCGGTTCGTACAGCTCCCTCCCCGATATCACATCGACCGGTCCGTACAGCACACTCCCCGATATCACACTGAACGGTCCGTACAACACCCTCCCAGAATTCACACTGACCGGTCCTTACAGCTCCCTCCCCGAAATCACACTGACTGGTCTGTACAGCTCCCTCCCCGATATCACACTGACCGGTCCGTACAGCTCCCTCCACGATATCACACTGACCGGTCTGTACAGCTCCCTCCCCGATATCACACTGACAGGTCCGTACAGCACCCTCCCCGATATCACACTGACCGGTCCGTACAGCTCACTCTCCGATATCACACTGATCAGTCTGGACAGCACCATCCCCGATATCACACTGATCGATCTGTACAGCTTCCTGCCCGATATCACACTGACCGGTCCGTACAGCTCACTCTCCGATATCACACTGATCAGTCTGGACAGCACCATCCCCGATATCACACTGATCGATCTGTACAGCTTCCTGCCCGATATCACACTGACCGGTCCGTATAGCACCCTCCCCAATATCACACTGACTGGTCCGAACAGCTCCCTTCCTGATATCACACTGACTGGTCCGTACAGTTCCCTCCCCGATATCTCACTGACCGGTTCGTCCAGCTCCCTCCACGATAACACACTAACCGGTCCGTACAGCCCCCTCCCAGATATCACACTGACCGGTCCATACAGCTCCCTCCCAGATATCACACTGACTGGTCCGTAGTGCTCCCTCGCTGATATAACACTGACCGGTCCATACAACTCCCTGCCCGATATCACACTGACCGGTCCGTACAGTTTACTTCCCGATATCATACTGACCGGTTCGTACAGCTCCCTCCGTGATATCACACAGACCACTCCGTACAGCTCCCTGCCCGATATCACATTGACCGGTCCGTACAGCACACTCCCCGATATCACACTGACCGGTCCGTACAACACCCTCCCCGAAATCACACCGACCGGTCCTTACAGCTCCCTCCCCGATATCACACTGACCGGTCTGTACAGCTCTCTCCCCGATATCACACTGACCGGTCCGTACTGCTCCCTCCACGATATCACACTGACCGGTCCTTGGAGCTCTCTCTCCCTGATATCACACTGACCGGTCTGTACAGCTCCCTCATCGATATCATACTGACCGGTTCGTACAGCTCCCTCCATGATATCACACAGACCACTCCGTACAGCTCCCTGCCCGATATCACATTGACCGGTCCGTACAGCTCCCTCCCCGATATTACTCTGACCGGTCGGTACAGCTACCTCCCCGATATCACACTGCCTGGTCTGTACAGCTTCCTGCCCGATATCACACTGACCGGTCCGTACAGCACCCTCTCCGACATCACACTGACTGGTCCTTACAACTCCCTGCCCGATATCACACTGACCGGTCCGTATAGCACCCTCCCCAATATCACATTGACCGGTCCGAACAGCACTCTCCCCGATATCACACTGACCGGTCCGTACAGCACACTCCCCGATATCACACTGACCGGTCCTTACAACTCCCTCCCCGGTATCACACTGACCGGTCCTTACAGCTCCCTCCACGAAATCACACTGCGCGTTCCGTACAACACCCTCCACGATATCACACTGACCGGTCCGTACAGCTCCCTCTCCGATATCACCAGTCTGAACAGCTCCCTCCCTGATATCACACTGACCGGTCGGAACAGCTCCCTTCCCGATATCACACTGACCGGTTGGTACAGCTCCCTCCCCGATATCACACTGCCCGGTCTGTACAGTTCCCTCCCAGTTATCACAATGACCGATCCGTACAGCTCCCTCTCCGATATCACACTGACCGGTCCTTACAGCTCCCTCCCCGATATCACACTGACCGGTCCGTACAGCTCCCTGCCCGATATCATACTGACCGGTCGTTACAACTCCCTCCCCAGTATCACACTGACCGGTCCGTACAGCTCACTCTCCAATATCAAATTGACCGGTCCATACTGCTCCATCCACGAAATCACTCTGCGCGCTCCGTACAACACCCTCCCCGATATCACACTGACCGGTCCTTACAGCTCCCTCCCCGATATCACACTGACCGGTCCGTACAGCTCCCTCCCCGATATCTCACTGACCGGTCTGTACAGCTCCCTCCACGATATCACACTAATCGGTCCGTATTGCTCCCTCCCAGATATCACACTGACCGGTCCATACAGCTCCCTCCCAGATATCACACTGACTGGTCCGTAGTGCTCCCTCCCCGATATCACACTGACCGTTCTGTACATCTCCCTTCCCAATCTCACACTGACCGGTCCGTACAGTTCGCTCCCCGATATCATACTGACCGGTTCGTACAGCTCCCTCCCCGATATCACATCGACCGGTCCGTACAGCACACTCCCCGATATCACACTGAACGGTCCGTACAACACCCTCCCAGAATTCACACTGACCGGTCCTTACAGCTCCCTCCCCGAAATCACACTGACTGGTCTGTACAGCTCCCTCCCCGATATCACACTGACCGGTCCGTACAGCTCCCTCCACGATATCACACTGACCGGTCTGTACAGCTCCCTCCCCGATATCACACTGACAGGTCCGTACAGCACCCTCCCCGATATCACACTGACCGGTCCGTACAGCTCACTCTCCGATATCACACTGATCAGTCTGGACAGCACCATCCCCGATATCACACTGATCGATCTGTACAGCACTCTGCCCCCGATATCACAGTGACCGGTCCATACAGATCCCTCCCCGATATCACACTGACCGGTCGGAACAGCTCCCTTCCCGATATCACACTGACCGGTTGGTACAGCACCCTCCCCGATATCACACTGACTGGTCCGTACAGTTCCCTCCCCGATATCACACTGACCGGTCCGTACAGCTCCCTCCCCGATATCACACTGACCGGTCCTTACAACTCCCTGCCCGATATCACACTGACCGGTCCTTACAGCTCCCTCCCCGATATCACACTGACCGGTCCTTACAAATCCCTGCCCGATATCACACTGACCGGTCTGTACAGCACCCTCTCCAAAATCACACTGACCGGACCTTACAACTCCCTCCCCGGTATTACACTGACCGGTCCGTACAGCACACTCCCCGATATCACTCCGACAAGTCCGTACAACTCCCTGCCCGATATCACACTGACCGGTCCGTACAGCTTGCTCCCCGATGTCACACTGACCGGTTCGTACAGCTCCCTCCACGATATCACATTAACCGGTCCATACAGCTCCCTCCCAGATATCACACTGACCGGTCCGTACAGCTCCCTCCCCGATATCTCACTGACCGGTCCGTACAGCTCCCTCCACGATATCACACTAACCGGTCCGTACAGCTCCCTCCCAGATATCACACTGACCGGTCCATACAGCTCCCTCCCAGATATCACACTGACCGGTCCGTAGTGCTCCCTCCCTGATATAACACTGACCGTTCCGTACAACTCCCTGCCCGATATCACACTGACCGGTCCGTACAGCTTGCTCCCCGACATCACACTGACCGGTCCATACAGTTCACTCCCCGATATCATACTGACCGGTTTCTACAGCTCCCTCCCTGATACCACACAGACCACTCCGTACAGCTCCCTCCCCGATATCACATTGACCGGTCCGTACAGCACACTCCCGATATTACACTGACCGGTCCGTACAACACCCTCCCCGAAATCACACCGACCGGTCCTTACAGCTCCCTCCCCGATATCACACTGACTGGTCTGTACAGCTCCCTCCCCGATATCACACTGACCGGTCCATACAACTCCCTCCCAGATATCACACTGACCGGTCCGTACAGCACACTCCCCGATATCACACTGACCGGTCCGTACAGCCCCCTCCACGATATCACACTGACCGGTCCTTAGAGCTCTCTCCCCGATATCACACTGACCGGTCCTTATGGACCCCTCCCCGATATTACTCTGACCGGTCCGTACAGCTCCCTGCCCGATATCATACTGACCGGTCGTTACAACTCCCTCCCCAGTATCACACTGACCGGTCCGTACAGATCCCTCTCCGATATCACCAGTCTGTACAGCACCATCCCCGATATCACACTGACTGATCCGTACAGCACTCTGCCCCCGATATCACAGTGACCGGTCCATACAGCTCCCTCCCTGATATCACACTGACCGGTCGGAACAGCTCCCTTCCCGATATCACACTGACCGGTCCATACAGCTCCCTCCCTGATATCACACTGACCGGTCCGTACAGCTCCCTCCCCGATATCACACTGACCGGTCTGTACAGCTCCCTCCCCGATATCACACTGACCGGTCCGTACAGCTCCCTCCCAGATATCACAATGACCGATCCGTACAGCTCCCTCTCCGATATCACACTGACCGGTCCTTACAGCTCCCTCCCCGATATCACACTGACCGGTCCGTACAGCACCATCCCCAATATCACACTGACCGGTCCTTACAACTCCCTCGCCGGTATCACACTGACCGGTCCGTACAGCTCCCTCCCTGATATCACACTGACCGGTCCGTACAACCCCCAGACCAATACCGCACTGACCGGTCCGTACAGCTCCCTTTCCGATATCACACTGACCAGTTTGTACAGCAGCCTCCCCGATATCACACTGACTGGTCCGTACAGCTCACTCCCTGATATCACACGGCCCGGTCCGTACAACACCCTCCCCGATATCACATTGAGCGGTCCGTACAGCTACCTCACAGATATCACACTGACCGGTCCGTACAGCTCTCTCCACGATATCACACTGACCGGTCCGTAAAGCTCCTTCCTCGATATCACACTGACCGGTCCGTACAGCTCCCTCCCCGAAATCACAATGACTGGTCCGTACAGCTCCCTCCCTGATATCACACTGACCGGTCCGTACAACCCCCAGCCCGATATCACACTGACCGGTCCGTACAGCTCCCCCTTCAATATCACACTGACCAGTCTGTACAGCACCATTCCCGATATCACACTGACCGGTCCGTACAGCTCGCTCCCTGATATCACACTGACCGGTCTGTACAGCTCCCTCCCCGATATCACACTGACCGGTCCGTACAGCCACCTGCCTGATATCATACTGACCGGTCCGTACAACTCCCTGCCCGATATCACACCGACCGGTCCGTACAGCTTGCTCCCCGATATCACACTGCCCGGTCCGTGCAGTTCACTCTCCGATATCATACTGACCGGTTCGTACAGCTCCCTCTGTGATATCACACAGACCACTCCGTACAGCTCCATCCCCGATATCACATTGACCGGTCCGTACAGCACACTCCCCGATATCACACTGACCGGTCCATACAACACCTTCCCCGAATTCACACTGACCGGTCTGTACAATTCCCTCACCGATATCACACTGACCGGTCCGTACAGCTCCCTCCCCGATATCACGCTGACCGGTCCGTACAGCTCCCTCCCCGATATCACACTGACCGGTCCGTACAGCACCCTTCCCGATATCACACTGACCGGTCCGTACAGCACCCTGCCCGATGTCACACTGACCAGTCCATACAGCTCCCTCCACAATATAACACTGACCGGTCCTTACAGCTCCCTCCCCGATATCACACTGACCGGTCCTTACAGCTCCCCCCCCCCGATATCACACTGACCGGTCCGTACAGCTTCCCGATATCACACTAACCGCTCCCTACAGCTCCCTCCCCGATATCACACTGACTGGTCCGTACAGCTCACTCCCCATTATCACACTGACCGGTCCGTACAGCTCCGTCCCCGATATCACACTGACCGGTCCGTACAGCTCCCTCCCCGCTATCACACTGACCGGTCCGTACAGCTCCCTCCCCGATATCACACTGACCGGTCCGTACAGCGCCCCGATATCACACTGACCGGTCCGTACAGCTCTCTCACTGATATCACACATTTCGGTCCGTACACACTCTCCCCAATGTCACACTGACCGGTCCATACAGCACCCTCCCCAATATCACACTAACCAGTCCGTACACCCCCCTCCCCGATATCACACTGACCAGTCCTTACAGCTCCCCCGCTCCGATATCACACTGACCGGTCCGTACACCTCCCTCCCTGATATCACACTGACCGGTCCGTACAGCTCCCTCCCCGATATCACACTGACCTGTCCGTACAGCACCCTCCCCGATATCATACTGACCGGTCCGTACAGCTCCCCGATATCACACTGACCCGTCCGTACAGCTCCCCCCCCAATATAAAATTGACCGGTCCATACAGCATCCTCCAGAAAATCACACTGACCGGTCTGTACAGCTCGCTCCCCAATATCGCACTGACCGGTCCATACAGTTCTCTCCCCTCCCTCATATCACACTGACCGGTCTGTACAGCTGCCTCCCCAATATCACACTGACCGGTCCGTACACCTCCTCCCCACCCCGATATCACACTGACTGGTCCGTACAGCATCCTCCCAGATATCACACTGACCGGTCCATACAGCTCCCCGATATCACACTGACCGGTCCGTACAGCTCCGTCCCCGATATCACACTGACCGGTCTGTACAGTTCCCTCCCCGATATCACACTGTCCGGGCCGTACAGCTCCCTCCCCGATATCACACTGACCTGTCCGTACAGCTCACTCCCCAATATCACACTGACCGGTCCGTACAACTCCTCCTCGATATCACACTGACCGGGCCGTATAGCTCCCTCCTCGATATCACACTGACCGGTCTGTACAGCACCCTCCCCGAAATCACACTGACCGGTCCGTATATATCCCCGATATCACACTGACCGGTCCGTACAGCTCCCCGATATCACACTGACTGGTCCGTACAACTCCTCCTCCCTCCGCGATTTCACACTGACCGGTCCGTAAAGCTCTCTCACTGATATCACACATATCGGTCCGTACATTCCCCTCCCCGATGTCACACTGACCGGTCCATACAGCACCCTCCCCAATATCACACTGACCAGTCCGTACACCTCCCTCCCCGATATCACATTGTCCGGTCCGTACGCCTCCCTCCCTGATATCACACTGACCGGTCCGTACTGCTCCCTCCCTGATATCACACTGACCGGTCCGTACAGCTCCCTCCCCGATATCACACTGACCTGTCCGTACAGCACCCTCCCCAATATCAACTGACCGGTCCGTACAGCTCCCCGATATCACACTGACCGGTCCGTACAGCTCTCCCCCCAATATAAAATTGACCGGTCCATACAGCATCCGCCAGAAAATCACACTGACCGGTCTGTACACTCGCTCCCCAATATCACACTGACCGTTCCATACAGTTCTCTCCCCGAAATCACACTGACCGGTCCGTACAGCTCCCTCCTCGATATCACACTGACCGTTCCGTACAGCTCCCTCCCTGATATCACACTGACTGGTCCATACAGCTCCCTCCCCGATATCACACTGACCGGTCCGTACACCTCCTCCCCACCCCGATATCACACTGACCGGTCCGTACAGCTCCCACAACATTATAACACTGACCGGTCTGTACAGCATCCTCCCAGATATCACACTGACCGGTCCATACAGCTCCCAGATATCACACTGACCGGTCTGTCCAGCTCCCTCCCCGATCACACTGACTGGTCCGTACAGCTCCCTCCCCAAAATAACACTGACTGGTCCGTACAGCATTCTCCCCAAAATCACACTGACCGGTCCATACAGTTTTCTCCCCGATATCACACTGACCGGTCCGTACAGCTCCCTCCTCGATATCACACTGACCTGTCCGTACAGCTCCCTCCCCGATATCACACTGACCGGTCCGTACTGCTCCCCCCCCCCCCCGATATCCCACTGACCGGTGCATATAGCACCCACCCCGATATCACACTGACCTGTCCGTATGACTCCCTCTCCGATATCACACTGACCGGTCCGTACAGCACACTCCCTGATACCACACTGACCGGTTCGGACAGCTCCCTCTCCGATATCACACTGACCGGTCCGTACTGCTCCCTCTCCGATATCACACCGAACGATCCTTACAGCCCCCTCCCAGATATCACACTGACCAGTCCGTACTGCGCCCTCCCCGATATCACACTGACCGGTCCGTACAGGTCCCTCCCTGATATCACACTGACCGGTCCGTACAGCTCCCTCCCGAAATCACACTGACCGGTCCTTACAGCTCCCTCCCCGATATCACACTGACCGGTCCGTACAGCTCCCTCCCCGATATCACACTGACTGGTCCGTACAGCTCCCCGATATCACACTGACCGGTCCGTACTGCGCCATCCCCGATATCACACTGACCGGTCCGTACAGCTCCCTTCCCGATATCACACTGACCGGTCCGTATAGCTCCCTCCCCGATATCACACTGACCGGCCCGTACAGCTCCCTCCCGATATCACACTGACCGGTCCGTATAGCTCCCGCCCCCCCCCGATATCATACTGACCGGTCCGTATAGCTCCCTCCCCGATATCACACTGAACAGTCCGTACAGCTCCCCCCCGATATCATACTGACCGGTCCGTATAGCTCCCCCCCCCCACCCAATATCACACTGACATGTCAGTATAGCCCCCTCCCCGATATCACACTGACCCGTCCGTGCAGCTCCCTCCCCGATATCACACTGACCGGTCCGTACAGCTCCCTCCCCGATATCACACTGACTGGTCCGTACAGCTCCCCGATATCACACTGACCGGTCCGTACTGCGCCATCCCCGATATCACACTGACCGGTCCGTACTGCGCCATCCCCGATATCACACTGACCGGTTCGTACAGCTCCCTTCCCGATATCACACTGACCGGTCCGTATAGCTCCCTCCCCGATATCACACTGACCGGCCCGTATAGCTCCCCCCCCCCACCCAATATCACACTGACATGTCAGTATAGCCCCCTCCCCGATATCACACTGACCGGTCCGTATAGCTCCCTCCCCGATATCACACTGACCGGCCTGTATAGCTCCCCCCCCCCCACCCAATATCACACTGACATGTCAGTATAGCCCCCTCCCCGATATCACACTGACCCGTCCGTGCAGCTCCCTCCCCAATATCACTGACCGGTCTTTACAGCTCCCTCCCCGATTTCACACTGACCGGTCCGTACAGCTCCCTCCCCGATATCACACTGACCGATCCATACAGCTCCCTCCCCGATATCACATTGACCGGTCTGTACAGCTCCCCCCCCCCCCCGGTGTCACACTGACCGGTCCATACAGCTCCCTGATATCACACTGACCGGTCCATACAGCTCCCTCCCCGATATCACATTGACCGGTCTGTACAGCTCCCCCCCCCCCCCTGGTGTCACACTGACCGGTCCATACAGCTCCCCGATATCACACTGACCGGTCCGTACAGTTCCCCCCCCCCCCCCGGTATCACACTGACCGGTCCATACAGCTCCCCGATATCACACTGACCGGTCCGTACAGCTCCCCATGCATGTCCAAGTGCGGAGTTTTTCCTCAGCTCCCTGACCTTTGTTTGTCGATGGTGGACAGAGTTTGGGGATTCCGGAGGTGTGTTACAACAGATACTTCACCACATTGCCCCTCTGACAGTGGCGTGGACTCTCCACCATTATCTGGAGGGCGTTACGACAATAAGGACAACTTGCATTTATCTGGTGCCTTTAATCAAATCAAACGTTGCAATGCTTTTCAGGAAATATTATCAAACAACAGTTGACACTAAAGCACCTAAGGAGATATTCGTGGTTTATATAATGTTAGTTGTTCACAGTCCCCATAGCCATAGTTACACGACTGGACAGAACATTAAGTAGCAGCATAGCTGAAGTTTATAACAAAAGCAATGTAATAATCTTGATGAACTTTAATCTTCATTCAGACTGGAATGAAATTGGCAAATGCAGTTTGAAAGATGAGATGGCTACAGAATTCACAATAGTTTCCTGCAGCGATATGTTCTGAACTGACTGAGTACAAAACGGTTTTGGATTTAGTGCAGCGTAATAAAGCGGGGTTAATTAGCAAACTCACAATGCAAAACAAAAACCCATTGGGAAAGAGTGATCATAATGCAGTTAAACCCCATAGTTGGCAAGAGAGACACGTCTTCCAATCCCAAATGTGAACCTCAGATGCAAACAAAGCCAATTACGTGGTTGAGAGCTGGTCAAGGTTGGTTGGATAAATGGATTAAAAGACACAAACTTAACTATGTTCGAGAAAGAAAAGCAGGCATAATGTCCAGGGAAAATTAAAAAATTCCCTGAGAATGATCCATCCGTGGCTTGCGAGGGAAGGAAAGGATGACATCAGGTTAAAACAGAACTCTTGGAATCCTGGGAGGTTGAGAAGGTTCGAGAAGCTAGCAAAGGTAAAGGAGAAAGGACAGAATTTGAGAGTGGAAAAGCTGATTATATAAAAGGAGGAGAGTAGCTAAATTAGTCCTTTAGCAAGCAGAGATGGAGAAACTATCCTGGGAAACGAGAAAACAAGGGAACAAATATCTTGTACCTCCTTTCATAATAAAAACATGGTGCATGCAAGAAATCGAGGGTAAAGAAAGGACAAAAGAGTTAGGGTCAATAACGTTGTGTGGAGAAAATGTCAGGGGTAAAACACCGAGAAACATCCGGAACTTGACAGTTACACACTAGGGTTTTGAAAGAAGCCGCTGTTGAGCTAATGGAGACCCCTGGTTACGATTTTCCAGAGCGCCCTGGGTTCAGCAATCAGCCCGGCAGTTCGGAAGTCAGCAAATGTACAAATATTATCTCAGAAGAGAGTGAAGAGGGAATCAACATCAGGACAAAGGAAGTCACTAGATTCAATTATTAAGGCAGCCTGAAGAGCCACAGTTTGACCAAAGTCAATGTGGTGTTTGACAAATTCAGTGACCCATCTTGAGGCGTAGGAACAGAAACCAGTAGATGTAAACGTTTGGATTTCCAAACAGAAAAAAAAAAGCCTTTGAGGCCAAGTTATTGAATATTTCAGTCCGAGGTTTTTGACAAAGCACAAAGAAAATTTCCAGTCCAGGAACAAGCCCTTCGGCCCTCCAAGCCTGGGCCGATCCAAATCTACTGTCTAAGCCTGTTGCCCAATTCATAAGTATCTGTTTCCCTCTGCTCCCCACCTCCTCATGCATCTGTCCAGACACACATTAAATGAATCTACCGTGCCTGCCTCTACTACCTCTGCTGGCAACGCGTTCCAGACACCCACCACCCTCTGTGTGAAGTACTGGCCGCGTGTATCCCTCTTAAACTTTTCACCTCTCACCTTGAATACGTGACCTCTCATCATTGAATCCTTCACTCTGGGAAAAAGCTTCTCTCTATCCACCCTGTCTATATCCTTCATGATTTTGTAAACCTCCATCAGGTCCCCCCTCAATCTCCTTTTTTCTAATGAAAACAATCCTAACCTACTCAACCTCTCTTCATTGCTAGCCCCTTCCATACCAGGCAACATCCTCGTAAACCTTCTCTGCACCCTCTCCAAAGCGTCCACATCCTTTTGCCAGGTAAAAACAAGGACTGCAGATGCTGGAAAAGCACAGCAGGTCAGGCAGCATCCGAGGAGCAGGAAAATCAACGTTTCAGGCAAAAGCCCTTCATCAGGAATAAAGGCAGAGAGCCTGAAGGGTGGAGAGATAAGCTAGAGGAGGGTGGGGGTGGGGAGAAAGTAGCAGAGAGTACAATAGGTGAGTGGGGGTGGGGATAGAGGTGATAGGTCAGGACATGGTTGAAGAGCTTCAGGGCAGAGGAAATGACCTGGGAGTTGCAGTGGGACTCCCTGAGATTCTTGGAGAGAGAGAAGGAAAACTTCAAGGCAGGCATCCTTGCAAGAGGATTCGCAGGAGGGTTAAAATCAACGAGGTAGAAACAAGGGCTGCAGATGCTGGAACTTTTAGTAATGTTGCACCCAGAACTGTACACAGTATTCTAAATGCAGCCGAACCAAAGTCTTGTACAATTTTAACATGACCTGCCAGCTTTTATACTCAATACCCCGTCCAGTGAAGGCAAGCATACCATATGCCTTCTTGACCACTCTATCCGCCTGTGCAGCAACCTTCAGAGTACAATGGACCTGAACTCCCAGATCTCTCTGCCCATCAACTTTTCCCAAGCCTCTTCCGTTAACAGTATAGTTTGCTCTAGAATTAGGCTTCCCAAAATGCATCACCTCACATTTGCCCAGATTGAACTCTATCTGCCACAGCTCCGCCCAACTCTCCAGTCTATCTACATTCTCCTGTGTTCTTTGACAGTTCCCTAGGCTTTCTGCTACTCCACCAATCTTCGTGTCATCTGCAAACTTCCTGATCAGACCACCAATGCCCTCTTCCAGATCATTGACTGGGAGAGGGTGGCCTGTAGTGCAAGGTTGGAGTCGAGTCTGGGAGGGAGTTACGAGCGTCAGTTTGGTGGGTGAGGAGGGGAGGCGCTGGGCGG
This sequence comes from Chiloscyllium plagiosum, assembly GCF_037043375.1. Lineage (NCBI taxonomy): Eukaryota > Metazoa > Chordata > Chondrichthyes > Orectolobiformes > Hemiscylliidae > Chiloscyllium > Chiloscyllium plagiosum. The sequence continues at coordinate 8,276,218 of NW_028270184.1, read as the reverse complement.
AATACAAGGTGGGGAGGGGGCAGGCGCGTGTCTCAGGGTGGGAGTAGTGGTCATACCTCTGGGCTGGCACCCCAGAGGACTGGTGTCGGAGATCCGGGGGGAGAGTGGCCTCCAAAGCACGGAGTGTCTGGCGAATCCCTTGGCCCACTCGGGGGTTTAATACGCTCGGAAGCGAACCCTGCGGTGGGCGTACAAACCACGGGCCGGTCACCGCCGACACCACGCGAGGGGGAGGGGCAGATCCTCCGACACAAACCTCCACGTGACTCCAAGCCCCGCCCCGCAGCTGCTTGGGCTGAATCTCAACTGCCACCCCCCACCCGGGTAGGGCTGCTCAGTTCGATGGGCAGTGCCCACTTCAAACGAGGTATAGCACGGAAACAGGCCCTTCGGCCCCTCCAGGCCTGTGCCGATCGTCGTGCCCTGACTAAACAAACCTCCTGCCCTTATTCGGTCCGTCTCCCTCTATTCCCTCCCTGTTCCTGGAACCATCTTCAATGTGGCCCGGGTGCCTGCTTCCCCCACCTCTCCTGACAGTGCGTTCCAGGCTCCTACCACTCTCTGCGTGAAAACCTTCCCTCCCTTAAACTGTCCCCCCTCTCACCTTGAACCTGTGACCCCCTCGGAATTGACCCTTTGACCCTGGGGAGGGGAGAGCCTCTGACTATCCGCCCTATCGATTCCTCTCAGAATTGTGTCGGCCTCTATCGGGCCTCCTCTCAGCCTGCGTCTTTCCCGGTGAAAACAATCCCAGTCTCTTTAACCTTTCCTCGTAGCCAGGGGCCTCTCGAGATCAGGCAATGTCCCGGTGAACCTCCTCTGGCGCTCGCTCTACAAAACTTCCACCTCCTTCTGGTAGGCGGAGCGCCCAAAACTGTACACAATCCTCCGAACGCGGCCTAGCGAGGGTGTTATATTGCTGCAACTACATAATTCTCCTGAGTGAGAATTAAACAAAGGCACTCAATTGTAAGGAAAGCCAAACTGACTGGACAGGCGCTAGGGAGTGAAATGGAGTCAGATGTACAATTTTTTACGACTAACGAGAAAAGAACTCGAACACTTTTCCACCAGGGCTGGCTGAATGCTGCCAACCAGGAGTCATTTCGTGCAGGGTGTGTGGTCACCGAGGGGTCTGTTCCTGTGCTGTATGATTCTATAACTCTAATAGGAAGGTTTTACAGGGTTATGGGGCCAAGTGCTGGCAAATGGGACTGGATCAATTTAGGACATCTGGTCGGCATGGACGAGGTGGGCCGAAGGGTCTGTTTCTGTGCTGTATGACTCTATAATGGGAAGGGTTTAGAGGGATATGGGCCAAATGCTGGCAAATGGGACTGGATTAATTTAGGATATCTGGGTCAGCATGGATGAGATGGGCTGAAGGGTCTGTTTCCGTGCTGTACATCTCTATGTCTCTCTGACTGAATGGTGCTCTGTAATGAGAAAGTAGCAGTCAATTAACTGCTCGTATCTCAGGGCAAAATAACACAATGACTGACTGACTGACTCTGATAAAACAAAACCCTTTTGATAAACGATTGGCTGGATTGCACAGCCTAGTGCAGACTTCAAGGCGATGTGTTTGTTCTTGTGTCTTCCAATGTCCTGGAGCAGTTATCTAATTCCCTCGCCTGCGTAATAACTGACTCAGCTCCCTCTGGTCATCTCAGGCCCCAACGTCCCACATCGGCCGTCCTTCCCCTCCCACCTCCTCCCTTCCCGGCCGCGGTGCTAATCCACACTTCCCCCCCCACCCAAGGCTGACGTCTCCAAGGTAACCAGTTCGCTGGCCGGTGGGAATAATCCCTTCCTCCAGTCTCCCTTGCTAATTCAGCTCTGGTCAGTCCAGACGCAGAGGAGACTGGGATTTGCTGAGCCCTGGTTGGAATTTCTGAGGAATCGGTGTTGCTTCAGTGTCTGCACTGTGGAGCCAGGCCATTCTGCCCATCCTCCTGAGCCTGTTCCGCCATTCAATCTGACCTTAGCAAATCCTCTACCTCACCGCCATGTCCCCATACCCCTCGCTGCGTTGGGAATTCCCCCACACTCTCTCTGTCTCATTCTGGAATAATAAGTGGCCTCCAGCGCTACAGAATTCTCATGTTGTGAAGAGGAGTCGTACCTGACTCAAAACATTAGCTTGGTTTTTCTCTCTCTCTCCCTCTTGCCAGACCTGCTGAGTTTCTCCAGCGCTTGCTGTGTTTGTCTGAGAGTGCCATGTGTTCCCCCCCCCCCCCACCCTACGAGGGAAGAATGGCTTCCGCACCTCACTCTGAAATTAGCTAGCCCCTACCCTGAGATTGCATACCCTAGTTCCAATCACCGCCAACTGGGCGGGTTGGGGTAGGGGGCACTCATCCTCACTGCATCTAAACGATCCAGCTTAATTAGAATTTTGTACATTTCACTGAGATCTCCATTTTAATATGCATGGGTTTGTGTGTGTGCATTGCAATGTACATGTGCGTATTTGTATTTGTGTGTATCTGTGTTTGTGTGTGTGTACATTTTAATGTACATTTGTGTACGTGTGTCTCTGTGTGTGTGTTAATGTGTGTAACTGTGTTTGTGTGTCTACGTGTGTCTCTATGTGTGTATGTACTAATGTACATGTGTGTATCTGTGTTTGTGTGTGTGTTAATGAACATGCTTGTATCTGTGTTTGTGTGTGTTAATGTACATGTGTATAACTGTGTGTGTGTTAATGTACATGTGTGTAACTGTGTTTGTGTGTGCATACCAATGTACATGTGTGCATCTATGTTTGTGTGTATATTTTAATGTACATGTGTGTATGTGAATTTTAATGTACATTTTAATGTATCTGTGTGTATCTGTGATCATATGTTTTAACATACATGTATGTATATGTGTTTGTGTGTGTGCATTTGAATGTACATGTGTTTATCTGTGTCCGTATGAGTGTTTGAATGTGCATGGGTTTATCTGTGTTTGTGTGTGTGCATTTTAATGTACCTGTGTGTATCTGTGTTTGTGGTGTGTTTTAATGTACATGCGTGTATCTGTGTTTGTGTGTGGCGTGTTTTAATGCACATGCATGTATCTGTGTTTGTGTGTAGTGTATTTTAATGTACATGTGTGTATCTGTGTTTGTGTGTGGTGTATTTTAATGTACATGTGTATATCTGTGTTTGTGTGTGGTCGTATTTTAATGTACATGCGTGTGTATCTGTGTTTGTATGTGGTATATTTTAATGTACATGTGTGTATCTGTGTTTGTGTGTGGTGTATTTTAATGTACATGCGTGTATCTGTGTTTGTGTGTGGCGTATTTTAATGTACATGCGTGTATCTGTGTTTGTGTGTGGCGTATTTTAATGTACATGCGTGTATCTGTGTTTGTGTGTGGTGTATTTTAATGCACATGCATGTATCTGTGTTTGTGTGTAGTGTATTTTAATGTACATGTGTGTATCTGTGTTTGTGTGTGGTGTATTTTAATGTACATGTGTATATCTGTATTTGTGTGTGGTCGTATTTTAATGTACATGCGTGTGTATCTGTGTTTGTATGTGGTATATTTTAATGTACATGTGTGTATCTGTGTTTGTGTGTGGTGTATTTTAATGTATGTGTGTATCTGTGTTTGTGTGTGGTGTATTTTAATGTACATGCACGTATCTGTGTTTGTGTGTGGTGTATTTTAATGTACATGTGTACCTGTGTTTGTGTGTGGTGTATTTTAATGTGCATGTGCGTATCTGTGTTTGTGTGTGGTGTAATTTAATGTATGTATCTGTTTGTGTGTGGTGTATTTTAATGTATGCATCTGTGTGTGTGTGGTGTATTTTAATGTACATGCGTGTACGTGTGTTTCTGTGTGTGTGTTAATGTACATGTGTGTAACTGTGTTTGTGTGTCTACGTGTGTACGTACTAATGTACATGTGTGTATCTGTGTTTGTGTGTTAATGTACATGTGTGTAACTGTGTGTGTGTTAATGTACATGTGTGTAACTGTGTTTGTGTGTGTGCATACCAATGTACATGTGTGCATCTATGTTTGTGTGTATGTTTTAATGTACATGTGTGTATCTGCGTGTGTATGTGAATTTTAATGTACATTTTAATGTATCTGTGATCATATGTTTTAACATACATGTGTGTATATGTGTTTGTGTGTGTGCATTTGAATGTACATGTGTTTATTTGTGTCCGTGTGAGTGTTTGAATGTGCATGGGTTTATCTGTGTTTGTGTGTGGTGTATTTTAATGTACGTGTGTATCTGTGTTTGTGTGTGGTGTATTTTAATGTACGTGTGTATCTGTGTTTGTGTGTGGTGTATTTTAATGTACATGCGTGTGTATCTGTGTTTGTGTGTGGTGTATTTTAATGTACGTGTGTATCTGTGTTTGTGTGTGGTGTATTTTAATGTACGTGTGTATCTGTGTTTGTGTGTGGTGTATTTTAATGTACATGTGTACCTGTGTTTGTGTGTGGTGTATTTTAATGTACGTGTGTATCTGTGTTTGTGTGTGGTGTATTTCAATGTACGTGTGTATCTGTATTTGTCTGTGCACATTTTCATGTATCTGTGTGTACATGCGTGTGTCCATGGATGGGGGGGTTGGGGTGTGACACTGGTGAATCTCACATGGCATTGGTCCGACAGACACAGGGAAACCAGCAGGAAGTGCTCTGTCAGGCAGCCCAGGAGATGCAGCTGGGTTCCCGCAGAGCTGCAGTACTCCAGTGGAATGTCAGTGCCCAGAGTGGATCAAAGTGATGGAACACGATATCAAATATTAATTCACCGTGGGTGAAAAGATTTCCTTTCAACTCAAACATCTGTTATAGAAAATAAAACCCGTCTCTTATTGAAAAGAAAATCCAATCTTGGTGCTTTTTTTTAACCAATCAATTTGGTGCTGAAACCTGCTGCAGGGGCAGAAATCACATGGGCACGGAAAGTTCCAGCAATTCAACTGCAATCATTTTCTCCTCATCTGCTCCTAGCATTTGGCAGGAACTCAGTAACTCCATCCCCTACACCTCCCTCCCTGTCTCTTTAACCCCCTCCAGCCCCTACACCCCCTCCCTATATGTGTAACCCCCTCCAGCCCCTACACCCCCTCCCTGTCTCTGTAACCCCCTCCAGCCCCTACACCCCCCCATCTCTGTATCTTCCTCCAGCCCTACACCCCCTCCCTATCTCTGTAATCCCCTACAGCCCCTCCCTATCTCTGTAACCCCCCTCCAGCCCCTACACCCCCTATATCTGTAACACCCCCCTCCAGCCCCTCCCTATCTCTGTAACCCCCCTCCAGCCCCACACCCCCTCCCTATCTCTGTAACCTCCTCCAGCCCCTACACCCACTCCCTATCTCTGTAACCCCCCTCCAGCCCCTACACCCCCTATCTCTGTAATTCCCCCTCCAGCCCCTATACCCCCTCTCTATCTTTGTCCAGAACTAGAGGGGCATAGGTTTAGGGTGAGAGGGGAAAGATATAAAAGGGACCTAAGGGGGCAACTTTTTCACACAGAGGGTGGTACGTGCATGGAATGGGCTGCCAGAGGAAGTGGTGGAGGCTGGTACAATGACAACATTTAAAATCGATGGGTATATGAAGAGAAAGAGTTTGGAGGGGTATGGGTCGGGTGCTGGCAAATGGGACTAGATTGGGTTGGGATATCTGGTCGGTATAGACGGGTTGGACCGAAGGGTCTATTTCCGTGCTGTACATCTCTATGGCTCTATAATACATCTGTCCAAACCAGGAACAGCACAGGTCTCCCTTGTGGAAACCACGCCTCGAGGGTAGGCTCCCAAACCAGCAGGTGATTGGTTAAATGCTAGATTTGTAATGCATTAGTGTCAAACTGTGCTGGGTACGTCGGTTTCTGATTGGTCGAAATCGAGAGCCCGGTGCCAAAGCTCGGATGATGGTTGTGGGTGATTGGCTCTCACTGGGCATGCCCGCTGTGGGACTCCCAATCACGGGTCCATTTTTGTCCAAACATGAGTCCATTCTGTCCAATCGTGTCCGTTTTGTCCAATCATGTGTCCATTTTGTCTTTGCAGATGGGCAAGGGGTGGGGTGGGAGGGTGTGTCGGAGCTGTCAATGATATCCTCAATAAATATTCCAGGAGACATATCTCTGTAACAAGGTGCCATTAGAGAGTGTGCTGTTGCGTTTTTCCATATTTTAATGGTGCATTAAAATTATATTATTGTTTTTGGATGGCAACAGGATTGCAGGACAGCAAGAAATCTGACACTCATTGTAAGTGTTGTTTACACAGCTGCTGACTCCAACACGCACTGCAGGTGAAGGGCTGTGTACAAATGCAGATTTCAAGCAGAGATTAGGGACAACTCAGCAATGACAAACACCTCCTGATAGCTGTCAATGATGCGACTGGATCCCAGGTTCAGACCTTCATTATGGACTAGGTCAGAAACACCCCTCAAAACGTTTCAAGAAGGTAGCTCGAACCCCCTAACATTTCAGGTTGGTTTAAGCAGATGTCAGGTGGATGTTCTAGGAGTGACGCACGCTGTTCAGTTTTAAACGTTTATTGACAGGCTACTGATCTGGGTGGCAGACTGGCTCAGCGACTGTCTGTGTGAAGTTTGTACATTCTCCCCCCAACTCCCGGATCTGTGTGGGGGTTTTAAACGGGTGCTCCAGTTTCCTCCCACAGTCCAAAGATGTGGGATTGGCCATGCTAAATTGTGAGGAGAAAGTGAGGTCTACAGATGCTGGAGATCAAAGTTGAAACTTTATTGCTGGAACAGCACAGCAGGTCAGGCAGCATCCAGGGAACAGGAGATTCGACGTTTCGGGCACAGGCCCTTCTTCAGGAATCAAATTGTCCCATAGTGCCCAGGGATGTGCAGATTAGGGTGGATTGGCCGTGCTAAATTGTCCTATAGTGCCCAGGGATGTGCAGATTAGGGTGGATTGGCCGTGCTAAATTATCCTATAGTGCCCAGGGATGTGCAGATTAGGGTGGATTGGCCGTGCTAAATTGTCCTATAGTGCCCAGGGATGTGCAGGTTAGGGTGGATTGGCCGTGCTAAATTGTCCCATAGTGCCCAGAGATGTGCAGGTTAGGGTGGATTGGCCGTGCTAAATTGTCCCATAGTGCCCAGGGATGTGCAGGTTAGGGTGGATTGGCCATGCTAAATTGTCCCATAGTATCCAGGGATGTGCAGGTTAGGGTGGATTGGCCATGCTAAATTGTCCCATAGTGCCCAGGGATGTGCAGATTAGGGTGGATTGGCCATGCTAAATTACCCATCGTACCCAGGGATGTGCAGGTTAGTGTGGATTGGCTGTGCTAAATTACCCATAATGCCCAGGGATGTACAGGTTATGGTGGATTGACCATGCTAAATTGTCCCATAGTGCCCAGGGATGTGCAGGTTAGGGTGGATTGGCCGTGCTAAATTGTCCCATAGTGCCCAGGGATGTGCAGGTTAGGGTGGAATGGCCGTGCTAAATTGTCCCATAGTGCCCAGGGATGTGCAGGTTAGGGTGGATTGGCCATGCTAAATTGCCCCATAGTGTCCATGGGTGTGCAGGTTAGGGTGGATTGGCCATGCTAAATTGACAAATAGTGCCCAGGGACGTGCAGGTTAGGGTGGATTGGCCGTGCTAAATTGTCCCATAGTGTCCAGGGATGTGCAGATTAAGGTGGATTGGCCGTGCTAAATTGTCCCATAGTGCCCAGGGATGTGCAGGTTAGGGTGGATTGGCCGTGCTAAATTGTCCCATAGTGCCCAGGGATGTGCAGGTTCGGGTGGATTGGCCTTGCTAAATTGTCCCATAGTGTCCAGGGATGTGCAGGTTAGGGTGGATTGGCCGTGCTAAATTGTCCCATAGTGTCCAGGGATGTGCAGGTTAGGGTGGGTTGGCCGTGCTAAATTGTCCCATAGTGTCCAGGGATGTGCAGGTTAGGGTGGGTTGGCCGTGCTAAATTGTCCCATAGTGCCCAGGGATGTGCAGGTTAGGGTGGGTTAAAAAATGAGAAATGTAGTCTTACAGGGTCTGGGTGGGATGCTCTTTGGAGAGGCCGTGTGGACTGAATTATCCCTTTCTAAACAGGAGGGAGTCTCTGAAAAAATAGATTTCAGTGAACCATTCACCAAATCTGATTGACATTGTTTATCTCAGACAGACAGCAGTCCTGCTGATGTAACCCATACAGACATGATGAGAGTCAGGCGCTGGAGACCACGAATCAAGTCAGCCTGGTTCGAAACAAAAAAATCATCCCTTCTCACCGTGTGTCACTTCTGAACATGCCAACGCAGCTACACAAATTTAATTTTAGACCATGTCTCTCCAGTGCTCAGCTCAGAATGAGCTGGATGCTATTAAAGAGAATTTCACAGTTCGCATTAAGTGACCAACAAATCGAAGGCAGGAGTTGCAGAGTCACAGAGATGTACTGCACGGAAACAGACCCTTCGGCCCAACCCCTCCATACTGACCATAGAGTCATAGAGATGTACAGCACGGAACAGACCCTCCGGCCCAACCCCTCCATACTGACCATAGAGTCATAGAGATGTACAGCATGGAAACAGACCCTCCGGCCCAACCCCTCCATACTGACCATAGAGTCATAGAGATATACAGCACGGAAACAGACCCTTCAGCCCAACCCCTCCATACTGACCATAGAGTCATAGAGATGTACAGCACGGAAACAGACCCTTCGGCCCAACCCCTCCATACTGACCATAGAGTCATAGAGATGTACAGCATGGAAACAGACCCTTCGGTCCAACCCGTCCATGCCGACCAGATATCCCAACCCAATCTAGTCCCACCTGCCAGCGCCCGGCCCATATCCCTCCAAACCCTTCCTATTCATGTCCCCATCCAGATGCCTTTTAAATGTTGTCATTGTACCAGCCTCCACCACTTCCTCGGGCAGCTCATTTCATACACGCACCACCCTCTGTGTGAAAACGTTGCCCCTCAGGTTCCTTTTATATCTTTCCCCTCTCACCCTAAACCTATACCCTATAGTTCTGGACTCCCCCACCCCAGGGAAAAGACTTTGTCTATTTATCCTATCCATGCCCCTCATGATTTTGTAAACCTCTATAAGGTCCCCCCTCAGCCTCCAATGCTCCAGGGAAAACAGCCCCAGCCTGTTCAGCCTCTCCCCGTAGCTCAAACCATCCAACCCTGGCAACATCCTTGTAAATCTTTTCTGAACCATTTCAAGTTTAACAATATCCTTCCTATAGCAGGGAGACTAGAATTGCATGCAATATACCAACAGTGGCCTAACCAATGTCCTGTACAGCCGCAACATGACCTCCCAACTCCGATACTCAGTGCACTGATTCAATCTAATTTTTGTGGGATGTGGGTGTCACTGGCTGGGCCCGTCATTTATTACCCCATCCCTAATTGCCCCCCCCCCCCCCACCACTTGAGGAGGTGGTCACCTCACACCTTCTTGTAGCACTGCAGTCCATGTGTACGTGGAAAATGATAATGGCTGACCATCTGACTCAATCCCCCCCTGTTCCCCGCTGTCTCCCTTTAGCCCCAAAAACTAGATCCAACTCCTTCCTGAAAACATACGATGTTTTGGTCCCAACCCCCTTCTGTGTCAGAGAATCTCACAGGCTCCCCCCTCACCACTCTCTGGGGGAAGACATTTCTCCCCATCTCAGTCTGAATCGGCCCCATCCCACAATCCTTAGACTGTGAACCCTCCCACCCCCCGGTTCTGGGCTCCCCAGGTCATCAGGAACATCCTTGACCCTGTCTGGTCCTGGTGGAATTTTACAGGTTTCTCTGAGATCCCCCTCCTCATTCTCCTGAACCCCCCGCAGTGAGTACAGTCCGAACTGATCAAGTCTCTCCTCATACGTCTGTCCCACCATCCCGGGAAGCAGGCTGGGAAACCCTACCCTGCACTCCCTCTGTCGCCAGAACATCCGTCCTCAGATACAGAGACCCCCCCAAACTCTCAAAATACCCTCACCAATTAACTTGGATCTCTGGATTACACTAATTCACTTACAAAGTGCATTTACATAGTGGACCACAAGGGTTAGTCTGTGTTTATTAGTTTAAATGCTAATTCTCATAAAATTCTCCCAGACACACACACACACACAGACACAAACACAGAGGAGACAGTACATTCACGTTTCTGTTCCAAGTCATTAATATGTATTAATACACAATAAAACATAAGGGGGAAGTGATGGCCGAGTGGTATTATCACTGAATTGTTAATCCAGAAACCCAAGGAATGTTCTGGGGACTTGCCTTCGAATTCTGCCACAGCAAATGGTGGAATGTGAATTCAATACAAATCTAGATGTAAGAATCTAATGATGACAAGGAATCCATTGCTGCTTATCAGAAACTCCATCCCGTTCACTTTTGCCCGGTCTGGGCTATCATGTGACTCCAGACCCACAGCAATGTTGCTGATTCGAAACTGGCCTCTGGGCTAGTCGGGATGAGGTAACACATGCAGGTCAGTGATTCTTCAGGACTGGGGTAGGCCAGAACACTGACCCATCGACAGTGCGGCACTCCCTCAGTACTGACCCTCCCACAGTGCGGCACTCCCTCAGTACTGACCCATCGACAGTGCTGCACTCCCTCAGTACTGACCCTCCCACAGTGCGGCACTCCCTCAGTACTGACCCTCCCACAGTGCGGCACTCCCTCAGTACTGACCCATCGACAGTGCTGCACTCCCTCAGTACTGACCCATCGACAGTGCTGCACTCCCTCAGTACTGACCCTCCCACAGTGCGGCACTCCCTCAGTACTGACCCATCGACAGTGCAACGCGCCCTCAGTACTGACCCTCTGACAGTGCAGTACTCCCTCAGTACTGACCCTCCAACAGTGCTGCACTCCCACAGTACTGACTCTCCGACAGTGCGGCACTCCCTCAGTACTGACCCTCCCACAGTGCGGCATTCCCTCAGTACTGACCCTCCGACAGCGCAGCACTCCCTCAGTGCTGACCCTCCGACAGTGCGACACTCCCTCAGTACTGACCCTCCGACAGTGCAGCACTCCCTCAGCACTGACCCTCCGACAATGCAGCGCTCTCTCACCTAGAAAACTGCAGGGCTGTGTCTATCATGGATTCAGAGGAACAACAGTAGGCCATTCAGCCCCTCGAGCTTGTTCCACCATTCAGTGAGATCATGATTGATCTCTGGCCTAGCTCCACATCCATGCCTTTGTCCCAAGTCCCTTATTACTTTGCTGAACAATAAATCTGCGTCCAATTTAAAATAAATAACTGATCTAGCATCTACTGGTAGAGAGTTCCACCCCTCCATCACAGCGACGTGACTAATGGTAGCGAGCACATTGCTTCTGCTATCCTCTGATACTGATAGATACCACCCTGAACAGTTTAATAACAAACAGCTCAAGCACAGCTAAATTAAATGATGGTTTTAAGTGAAAGGCCTGAAATAACCTCCCCACCACCACACCCTCCACTTTCGCTCTGGCTTCCATCTTTTAGAAATGTGGCTCACACTCATGAAAATCCCAAAATGCAGAAAAGGCCTCCCTCACCGCGAGAGGGGTGAGAGGAAGCGTTTGTGTCTCCACCATGCGTAAAGATCTTACAGAAAGAATAGTGCCTCACTGCTAGGTCCGGCCTGGAGAAAAGGCTCTGGTCTCTCAAACTGGATTAGGCCTGGAATAAAGGCTGTGTCTCTCAGACTGGATTAGGCCTGGAGTAAAGGCAGTGTCTCCCAAACTGGATTAGGCCTGGAGTGAAGGCCTTACCTACCAAACTGGATCAGGCCTGCAGTAAAGACACTGTCTCTCAAACTGGATTAGGCCTGGAATAAAGGCAGTGTCTCTCAAACTGGATTAGGCCTGGTGTAAAGGCCCTGTATCTCAAACTGGAATAGGCCTGGACTAAAGGCCTTACCTCCCAAACTAGATTAAGCCTGAAGTAAAGGCAGTGTCGAACAAACTGGATTAGGCCTAGAGTAAAGGCTGTGTCTTACAAACTGGATTAGGCCTGGAGTAAAAGCCTTGTCTCCCAAATTGGATTAGGCCTGGAGTAAAGACTTATAACACAAATTGATTGGACCTGGACCAAATGCCATGTCTTCCAAACTGGTTTGGGCCTGGAGTAAAGGCAGTGTCTCCCAAAGTGCACCATGCCTACAGTAAAGGCTGTTCCTCCCAAACTGTCAGAGGCCCAGCGAAAAAGGCTGTTCCCAACGGAAGGCTATATACCCCTCACTGGTCCCCTCACTGTTAGGGGACAGCACTGCTTCAGTGAGTGAGGCCAAGGAGCAGGGGAAAGAAAAACACAAATGCGAATGAGACATACTGGCCCGGCTTGTCTTGTGGACTTCAAAATGTTGGTCCAGCTGTGTTTGTGCCCCAAGTACGACCTTTGGTACTTTGACTGTTTCTCTCTCCCTCTGAAGTCTCTCTCTCTTGCTCTGTCTGTCACAGCCCAACCTGGAGCAGTTTAGGTCGCCTTATTTAAGCAGAGATCTCGACACAGCATAAGGCCTGGTCGTGAAGGCTGTGTCTTCCTCACAGAGAAAGACCGGGGTCTCCCTCACAAATCTTTAAGACCCCATCACTTCTGGATTACGACAGGATTTTGACTACATTCCAATGATGCAACAGGTAGGAGGGACCACGGCAGGAGAAATCTATCCTTATTTAAAGGTCCTCAGGGTAAAATGTAAAGAGTATGGTGGTGATGTAGTGTCTAATTAAACATTAAGCACTGAACAGATTACAGGAACAGTATTCGTTAATTTTTAATTTTAATTTAGTATAACATGGATACATTATGCACTTATCCCTCCAGTGGTGTTTTCTTTTGTAAAAGACCTGTTTTATTTATCGGCAGGGGCCCTCTCTCGTGGCTCCATTCCCAACCCTTGACGTCAGTTTGATGCTCCCGGGAGAGGCACCGAGGGGATGTGACACTGTCGGAGCCACAGGCTTTCTGGGAGGGATGTTACATGGAGCGCCACCTCCCCCACTCCCGTTCTGACACACACATACACACTCACACACACAGACACACACACACTCACACAATCGTGCACACACGCACTCAGATGCGCACGCGCACATACACACACATGCACTCACACTCAGACACATACACTCACTCACACACGTGCACACACATGCGCATCACATACGCACACACACACTCACTCATACACACACACACTCACAGACACACACACCAACTCACTCACTTCCACACATTCTCACACAAACACACACTCACACACACACACTCACATACACATACACATGCACTCACACTCATACACACACACAGATACACACACACTTTCACACATACAGACACACACACACACCCACACTCACAGACACGCACACTCTCACGCACATTCACACAATCACAGATACACATACACTCTCACACAGAGACACAAACACAGACACACACACACTCACAGACACAGACTCTCATATACAGACAAACACACAGACTCACACACAGAGAGACAAACACACATTCACACACAGACACATGCTCAGATACACATGCACTCTCACACAGAGACACAAACACAGACACACACACTCACAGACACAGACTCACACACACACACAGACACAAACACCCACACACTCACTTACACACACACACTCACTCACATACACTCACACACTCACACACACACACTCAGAGACAGTTGATGAGCAGGTATCCACTCTGCACTTGCTGTCATGTAATTCCTCATTCACAATTCTGTCTAATTCCCTTTTCGCAGAGTACCCCTCCTGGTGTAGGATTAATGACTGCAGGAGGTCCAAACCCTAGGCCCCTCCCCTTCCCCCGCAGTGACCATTCTGCCTTCGTGCCTATCTGTGCTGGCCCACTGACAGATGGAACCCTACTCCCTAAAGCCCGGAAAACCATCAGCCAGTAAGGGTCTGATTGACAGAATGGCCTCCCCCTGCACTGTCCGAGGCTGTGGGTTAGGGAGCTCCGATCCTAATTGCCCCCTCAAACACAAGGATCTCGTCAGCCCATCCTGAAGGGGCAGGGCAGTTGAGAATTAAGCACGTCGCCATGGTGGTCTGGAGTCACGTGTAGGCCCAGACCGGGTAAGAATGGGCAGATTTCCCTATCTCCGGGGGCATTAGTGAACCCAGGTCAGGTATTTACGACAAATATGCTTATAAAGATTTATCATATTTTTGGGGTATAGTCACTGAATTCAAGTTGCCTCAGCTATCACCGTGCGGTTGGGACATTTGTCATTCAAGACTTAGACTGTAAAATATAGCAGCAGATAAGGCCATTCTGCTCCACCGTTTGATCATGGCTAAAGTGTTTCTCAACCCAATTCTCCCACCTTCTCCCCGTCACCCTTGACCCACTCACCAATCAGGACCCCATCTCTCTCGATCTCAGTGACTCCCCCTCCACAGCCCTCTGTGACAATCAGCCCCACAGATTCACTCCCCACTCCGGCCGGAGAAATTCCTCCTCATCTCAGTCCCTTCCCTCTGAGGCTGTGCCCTCGGGTCCACATCCCTCCTAAACATCTTCCCCACGCCCACTCTATCCAGGCCCCTCAGTATTCTGGATGTTTCTATCAGATCCACCCTTCCCCTCCCCCCCAATCCTTCTCGACCTACAGACCTAGAGTCCTCACCCGCTCCTCATACGACAAACCCCTCATCCCCGGGATCGTTCTTGTAAACCTCCTCTGGACCCTCCCACCCCCACCCCTCCAGGGCCAGCGGCATCCTTCCTTAGATAGGGGGCCCGAAACTGCTCACAATCACAGCCAAGGGCTATGGATCACTGACCTACACACATCAACAATGTGCTGCTCCAACTCTCCTTCTCAACAGCCAATTCCATTTGGGATGTCAGACAGTCATAGAGATGTACAGCATAGAAACAGACCCTTCGGTCCAACCCTTGCATGCTGACTAGATATCCCAACCCAGTGTAATCCCACCTGCTAGAACCCAGCCCATTTCCCAACTAACGTGTTCAGGGATCTTTATAGAACACCTCTGGAGCACAGGTGAGATTCTGTCTTCTAGCTCAGAGGGTGGGACACTACCCCTTGTACCCATAAGAGCACTTCCAATTTTGGAAAGGCAAATCAGGGTAGGACTTATGCACTCAATGTTAGGGTCCTGGGGAGTGTTACTGAACAAAGACACCTTGGAGTGCAGGTTCATAGCTCCTTGAAAGTGGAATCACAGGTGGATAGGATAGTGGAGAAGGCGTTTGGTATGCTTTCCTTTATTGGTCAGAGTATTGAGTACAGGAGTTGGGAGGCCATGTTGAAGTTATACAGGACATTGGTTAGGCCACTGTTGGAATATTGTGTGCAATTCTGGTCTCCTTCCTATCGTAAGAATGTTGTGAAACTTGAAAGGGTTCAGAAACGACTAACAAGGATGTTGCTAGAGTTGGAGGATTCGAGCTCCAGGGAGAGGCTGAATAGGCTGGGGTTGTTTTCCCTGGAGTGTCGATGGCTGAGGGGTGACTTTATAGAGATTTATAAAATTATGAGGGGCATGGATAGGGTAAATAGACAAGGTCTTTTTCCCTCGGGTGGGGGAGTCCAAAACTAGAGGGGCATAGGTTTAGGGTGAGAGGGGAAAGATTTAAAAGGGATCTAAGGGACAATTTTTTCACACAGAGGGTGGTACGTGTGTGGAATGAGCTGCCAAAGGAAGTGGTGGAGGCTGGTACAATGACAACATTTAAAGGCATCTGGATGGGGACATGAATAGGAAGGGTTTAGAGGGATATGCTGGCAAATAGGATGACATTAATTTAGGATATCTGGTCGGCATGGACGAGTTGGACTAAAGGGTCTCTTTCTGTGCTTTCTCTGATTCTATAATTTATGAAGAGTCCAGGCTGTTATTTTGTTGTCCTTATTTATAACAAAGTTTTGCTATGGGGATACAGGCTAGGGCCCAGGGCTGAAGATAACAGGGGCCAGCCTGCCCAACTAGGCCTCATGCCTGCAGTAGGCCCAAATCAGAGAGAAATCTGAACCTCACTGGTCTTTCATGATTAAAGACAATGGAGCTGCCTCAGAGAGAGGGAAAGAGGGAGGGAGACAGTGAGGAAAAGGCAGAAGGATACAGCCATGAAACCTTCAACTGTGACAACTGAACAAAATATATTCAGAAATATAACCAGAAGCAAATAAACATGACAAGGGAGCTAGCTAATTGGAGAAATATTACGATTTCATTCTTTGCGAGGTAATTAATTCAGAAAGGAATGCCAATTTTCCAGCTTTCTGTTGTGACGGCAAATTGTTCGAACCAATTAGGACTGATTGCTCTCTTTATTTTCTCGTTTTCTTCCCCTCTTGCGACCGTGGAGACTCCTGATTAATTGTCAACAACCTTAAGGGTGATTGTGACGTCAGTGTCCCTCAGGTCCCCAGGATTAGATCAATTTAGGATATCTGGTCAGCATGGACGAGTTGGGTTGAAGGGTCTGTTTCTTACAGCTCTCTGAGCTATTTTCGGAATATTTGCCAGAGCTAAGACAGCTGAAGGGCTCATTCCCATTTCCAATGGTCACTCAACTGCCAACGCCTGAACATCCTTGGCTGAGCGCAAATTTTTTTCTCCTCAACTTGAACCTCTCCCTGACCTCCCTTCCTGCCGTTTTCCAAAAGCTCGACTCAGTAAACGTTCTGTCGATTTTCCCACCAGGTCGCTAGTTGAGCAATTTATCTTCAGCCACACCAATGCTGGGGCCCTGATGAGAAAGTAAAGGAGTTTCTGACCCTCAAGAAAGCAGGTATCCTGAACAAAGCTCAAACCGAAACCCGTTTACCTCCACCTTCAGTTCCAAGTGTCACTAACCGTCAACACAAGGCAACAAACTACACCTTGTCATGTCAGGTAAATGCCTTTCACATGAAGACTCTCTTGAGGGTCCAGTATCCGCCACTGATAACGACAGACTGTGCCCTCCCCACCGCGTCTAGGCATACGGCACAGAAACACACCTTTCTGCCCAACCTATCCATGCCGATCAGATATCCCAACCTAATCTAGTCCCATTTTCCAGCACTTTGGCCCATATCCCTCTAAACCCTTCCTATTCATGTCCCCATCCAGATGCCTTTTAAATGTTGTCATTGTACCAACCTCCACCACTGTTGGAATATTGTGTGCAATTCTGGTCTCCTTCCTATCGGAAAGATGTTGTGAAACTTGAAAGGGTTCAGAAAAGATTTACAAGGATGTTGCCAGGGTTGGAGGATCTGAGCTACAGGGAGAGGCTGAACAGGCTGGGGCTGTTTTCCCTGGAACGTCGGAGGCTGAGGGGTGACCCTATAGAGGTTTATAAAATCATGAGGGGCATGGACAGGGTAAATAGACAAGGTCTTTTCCCTGGTGTGGGGGAGTCCAGAACTAGAGGGGCATAGGTTGAGGGTGAGAGAGGAAAGGTATACAAGAGACCTAAGGGGCAACCTTTTCACACAGAGGGTGGTGTGTGTGTGGAATGAGCTGCCAGAGGAAGTGGTGGAGGCTGGTACAATGACAACATTTAAAAGGCATTTGGATTCTCCTTATTCCTCAGGCCCACCATTCCCAGCAACATCCTGGTAAATCTTTTCTGCACCCTCTCTAACTTAATAATGGCCTTCCTATCACCAGGAGACCAGGATGGGACACAGTAGCCTGAATGTGGCCTCACCAATGTCATGTACAAACGCAACATAGAGCCATAGAGATGTACAACACGGAAACAGACCCTTCGGCCAAACCCCTCCATACTGACCATAGAGTCATAGAGATGTACAGCACGGAAACAGACCCTTCGGCCCAACCCCTCCATACTGACCATAGAGTCATAGAGATGTACAGCACGGAAACATACCCTTCAGCCCATTCCCTCCATACTGACCTTAAGAGTCAGAGAGATGTACAGCACGGAAACATACCCTTCGGCCCAACTCATCCATGCCGACCATAGAGTCATAGAGATGTACAGCACGGAAATAGACCCTTCAGCCCAACCCCTCCATGCTGACCATAGAGTCATAGAGATGTACAGCACGGAAACATACCCTTCGGCCCAACTCCCTCATACTGACCATAGAGTCATAGAGATGTACAGCACGGAAACATACCCTTCGGCCCAACTCCTCCATACTGACCATAGAGTCATAGAGATGTACAGCACGGAAATAGACCCTTCAGCCCAACCCCTCCATGCTGACCATAGAGTCATAGAGATGTACAGCACGGCAACAGACCCTTCAGCCCATTCCCTCCATACTGACCATAAGAGTCAGAGAGATGGACAGCACGGAAACATACCCTTCGGCCCAACTCATCCATGCCAACCAGTTATCCCAAGTTAATCTATTCTCATTTGCCAGCACTTGGCCCATATCCCTCTGAACCCTTCCTATTCATGTCCCCATCCAGATGCCTTTGAAATGTTGTCATTGTACCAGCCTCCACCACTTCCTCTGGCAGCTCATTCCACACACGCACCACCCTCTGTGTGAAAAAGTTGCTCCTTAGGTTCCTTTTATATCTTTCCCCTCTCACCCTCTAGTTCTGGACTCCCCCACCTTGTCTATTTGTCCTACACATACCCTCATGATTTTATAAACCTCTATAAGGTCACCCCTCAGCCTCCGATACTCCAGGGAAAACAGGCCCAGCCTATTCAACCTCTCCCTGTAGTTCAAACCCTCGAACCCTGGCAACATCCTTGTTAATCTTTTCTGAACCCTTTCAAATTTCACAACATCCATCCTATAGAAGGGAGACCAGAATTGCACACAATCTTCTAAAAGTGGCCTAACCAATGTCCTGTATAGCCGCAATGGTACAGAAGCCTGAACACACGCACCAGCCGGTTTCCAAAAGTTTCTACCCGACTGTTGACATGATTTGGAGACACCGGTTTTTTACTGGGGTGGACAAAGTTAAAAATCACCCAACACCAGGTTATAGTCCAACAGGTTTACTTGGCAGCGCTAGCTTTCAGACAACCATCTGATGAAGGAGCGGCGCTCCGAAATCTAGTGCTTCCAATTAAACCTGTTGGACTATAACCTGGTGTTGGGTGATTTTTAACTTTGTCCACCCTACTGTTAGAATAATGAATGGACTCACAAACTCTTAACATTCGCCTGTCCCTGTGTTTTTGTTGTTGCCGCTGTTTCCCTATTATTTACTATCGATGCTGCTTAACTCTGTGAGCTGCCTGGATCGCTCGCTAGACAAAGCTTTTCACTGTGCCTCGGTACACGGGACAATCAATTCAATTCAACATGACCTCCCAACTCCTGTACTCAATGCTCTGACCAATAAAGGAATGCATACCAAACGCCTTCTCCACTATCCTGTCTACCTGCGACTGATGTGATTCCATTTGTTAGTCGGACATTTCTAAACCTCCACCCTGCCCCCACCCCGGATTTGAGATTGTCACGTTGAAAATGTAGTCGTTTTGTTTTGGCATTGTGGAAGGGAGTGGAGTTCTTTGATTCAGCGATGTTAGTCAGTTACAAACCTCCTCGAATCCCGACAGTGTGGAAGCAGACCACTCAGCCAGTCGAGTCCATGCCGACCCTCCGGAGAGCATCCAATCCAGACCCAACCTCATCCCCCAACACAAGCCCTGCAGATCCCCATGGGCGACCCACCCAAACCTACACATCGTTGCACAGTGGTGGAACATGGATGAAGCAGAAGTGATGGCCCAGTGGCATTATCGCTGGACTGTTGATCCAGGTGCCAAGTTCCGGGGTCCCATGTTCAGATCATGGAATTTAAATTTAGTTATAAAATCTGGAATTAAGGGCCCAGTGATGACCATTGTTGGGATAAACCCATCTGGTTCACTAATGCCCTGTAGGGAAGGACACTGCCATCTTTACCCGGTCGGGGCCTACACGGGACTCCAGACCCACAGTGATGTGGTTGACTCTTAACTGCCCCTCTGGGCAATTAGGAATGGGCAATAAATGCTGGAGTCATAGAGTCATACAGCACAGAAAAAGGCCCTTCGGCCCATCAAGTTGGTGCCAATTTGTGCCAACCCACCTCCCTGTCCAAGCCCCTTCCCCCAGAACTTGACCCATCGCCTTGCCATCGCGTGTGCCCGTCTAAATCCTTCTTCAATGCGATGGGGGGGGTTCTGCCTCTCCCACCCCTCAAAGGCATCACGTTCCAGACTCCCACCACCCTCTGGGTGAAAACATTTCCCCTCATGTTCCCCTCGAAACCTCCTGCCTCTTCCCTTCAACCATTCCCCCCCTCCCCCGGTCACTGACCCTCCCCACCAAGAGGGTAACGTTCCTTCCTGTCTATCTAAACCCCCCCATCATTTTACCCATCTCAGTCACATTCCCCCTCTCAGTCTCCTCTGCTCTAAGGAAAGCGACCCCAGTCTGTCCAATCTCTCTCCATCGCTGAAACTCTCCAGCCCCAGGTAACATCCTGGGAAATCTCCCTCTGCCCCCTCTCCCAGCGCTACCCCATCCCTCCGATAGTGTGGATTCGGGAACTGCACACGGTCCCCTAGCTGTGGTCTAACCAGTGGGTTGTATGGTTCCAGTATCTGGAATGAATGACTGACAGAGTACCTACACCCACTGTCAGCACCAATCCACCTGCTTTACCTCACCCAAACCACAGGCCTGTGTCCGGACATAGGACATGTCAATATCCACCACACTCAGTCACAGTACACTCACACACACACACAGACACAGACACACACACACACAGACTCACACACAGAGATACACACAGACTCACACACACACACAGATACACACAGACTCACACACACAGACACACACACACACACACACAGAGATACACACAGACTCACACACACACACAGAGATACACACAGACTCACACACACAGACACACACACACAGACTCACACATAGATTCACACACAGACTCACACACAGGCTCACACACAGACACACATACAGACACACACACACACAGACTCACACACACAGACACACACACACACACAGACTCACACACAGGCTCACACACAGACACACATACAGACACACACACACACAGACTCACACACACAGAGACAGACACACAGACTCACACACACACCATACACCCCCTCCCTATCTCTGTCACCCCCGCCAGCCCCTACACCCCCTCCCTATCTCTGTAACCCCCTCCAGCCCCTACACCCCCTCCCTATCTCTGTAACCCCCTCCAGCCCCTACACCCCCTCCCTATCTCTGTAACCCCCTCCAGCCTCTACACCCCCTCCCTATCTCTGTAACCCCCTCCAGCCCCTACACCCCCTCCCCATCTCTGTCACCCCCAACACCTCCTCCCTATCTCTGTAACCCCCTCCATCCCCTACACCCCCTCCCTATCTCCGTAACCCCCTCCAGCCCCTACACCCCCTCCCTATCTCTGTCACCCCCTCCTGCCCCTACACCCCCTCCCTATCTCTGTCACCCCCTCCTGCCCCTACACCCCCTCCCTATCTCTGTCACCCCCGCCAGCCCCTACACCCCCCCCCTATCTCTGTCACCACCTCCAGCCCCTACACCCCCTCCGTATCTCTGTCACCACCTCCAGCCCCCACACCCCCTCCCTATCTCTGTCACCACCTCCAGCCCCTACACCCCCTCCCTATCTCTGTCACCCCCTCCAGCCCCTACACCCCCTCCCTATCTCTGTCACCACCTCCAGCCCCCAAAACCCCTCGCGACCTCTGTCACCTGTCAGTGCCATATATTTTGCTAGTACATTTCATGAGTTATGATTGAAATTCACAAATAATTTGATATGGAGCAGCAACAAAATAAAACACTGATTATGAAAAAGGAGCAATTATGCATTAGCATAATAATGAGGTGGTTTTGACATCTCATTGCACATTTGTCCCTGTTATTAATCCCTGAACGTACCGTTTCTCCAGGCATGAATAAACTGGTGAGTTGTCACTGAGCTGTGTGCAGGCTTACTGGGGCAGCAGGGTGATGGGCCTCACTATCAACAACTGCTGGTTCAACCAAATCGGCCTGGACACTACACTGTGTCAAACAACCAATTCCGAGGGAGGGCCGCACTGTCGGAGCGTCAGTACCGAGGGAGGGCCGCACTGTCGGAGGGTCAGTACCGAGGGAGGGCCGCACTGTCGGAGGGTCAGTACTGAGGGAGTGCTGCACTGTCGGAGGGTCAGTACTGAGGGAGTGCCGCACTGTCGGAGGGTCAGTACCGAGGGAGGGACGCACTGTCGGAGGGTCAGTGCTGAGGGAGTGCCGCACTGTTGGAGGGTCAGTACTGAGGGAGGGCTGCACTATTGGAGGGTCAGTGCTGAGGGAGGGCCGCACTGTCGGAGGGTCAGTACTGTGGGAGCTCCGCACTGTCGGAGGGTCAGTACTGAGGGAGGGCTGCACTGTCGGAGGGTCAGTACTGAGGGGAGGGCCGCACTGTCAGAGAGTCAGTACTGAGGGAGTGTCGCACTGTCGGAGGGTCAGAAATGAGGGAGCATTGCACTGTCGGAGGGTCAGTACTGAGGGAGTGCCGCACTGTTGGAGGGTCAGTACTGAGGGAGGGCCGCACTGTTGGAGGGTCAGGACTGAGGGAGGGCCCCACTGTCAGAGGGTCAGTACTGAGGGAGCGCTGCACTGTCGGAGGGTCAGTGCTGAGGGAGTGCCGCACTATCGGAGGGTCAGTACTGAGGGAGTGCTGCGCTGCTGGAGGATCAGTACAGAGGGAGGGCCGCACTGTCTGAGGGTCTGTACTGAGGGAGTGCTGCGCTGTCGGAGGATCAGTACTGAGGGACTGTTGCACAGTCGGAGGGTCCACATTAACGGAGGGTTGCTGCCTCTCACAGAATGAAGCGAGTTCTGGAAGATTCTAACAGAGAGTATCTCGGGTGAGAACAGCAATGTGCATAGACTGCAAATGTGCAGTGAGACAGGAGCTGCACATGAGCAAACAGCCTTAATTGAAACATTCCGTGTTTATGTGGCATGACAGATGCAGCAGCTTAGCTCAGTGGGATAGAGTGACCCAGACCATGTACAGCTAGCTCAATCCAACAGCAAACACGCCCAGGATCACACAGCAATCAGAAAGTTCCGCTCATAAACATCACACAGCAGTGACAGACGCATTCTCTCTCTCTCTCTCTCTGAAAAAATCCAGATCTATTTCTCTCTCTCTCCCTCTCTGTCTGATCCTGAAACAGTGCAGCTCTCTCTCTCTCACACACTGTCTGATCCTGAAACAGGGTAGCTCTCTCTCTCTCTGTCTGATCCGGAAATGGTGTAGCTCTCTCTCGTTCTCTCTGTGCCTGATTCTGAAACAGTGCAGCTCCCTCTCTCTCTCACACTGTCTGATCCTGAAACAGTGCAGCTCTCTCTCTCACACACACACTGTCTGATCCTGAAACAGTGCATCTCTCTCTCTCTGTGACCCTGAGACAGTGCAGCTCTCTCTCTGTGTGTCTGATCCTGAAACAGTGCAGCTCTCTCTCTCTCTCTCTGTGTCTGATCCTGAAACAGTGCAGCTCTCTCTCTCTCTGTCTGACCCTGAAACAGTGCAGCTCTCTCTCTCTCTGTCTGACCCTGAAACAGTGCAGCTCTCTCTCTCTCTCTGTGTCTGATCCTGAAACAGTGCAGCTCTCTCTCTCTGCCTGACCCTGAAACAGTGCAGCTCTCTCTCTCTCTCTGTGTCTGATCCTGAAACAGTGCAGCTCTCTCTCTGTCTGATCCTGAAACAGTGCAGCTCTCTCTCTCTCTGTCTGATCCTGATACAGTGCAGCTCTCTCTCTCTCTGTCTGACCCTGAAACAGTGCAGCTCTCTCTCTCTCAGTCTGACCCTGAAACAGTGCAGCTCTCTCTATCTCTCTGTGTCTGATCCTGAAACAGTGCAGCTCTCTCTCTCTCTCTCTCTCTGTCTGACCCTGAAACAGTGCAGCTCTCTCTCTCTCTGTGTCTGACCCTGAAACAGTGCAGCTCTCTCTCTCTCTCTGTGTCTGATCCTGAAACAGTGCAGCTCTCTCTCTGTCTGATCCTGAAACAGTGCAGCTCTCTCTCTCTCTGTCTGATCCTGATACAGTGCAGCTCTCTCTCTCTATCTGACCCTGAAACAGTGCAGCTCTCTCTCTCTCTCTCTGTCTGACCCTGAAACAGTGCAGCTCTCTCTCTCTCTCTCTCTGTCTGATCCTGATACAGTGCAGCTCTCTCTCTCTCTCTGATCCTGAAACAGTGCAGCTCTCTCTCTCTCTGTCTGACCCTGAAACAGTGCAGCTCTCTCTCTATATCTGACCCTGAAACAGTGCAGCTCTCTCTCTCTCTCTCTGTGTCTGATCCTGATACAGTGCAGCTCCCTCTCTCTCTGTCTGACCCTGAAACAGTGCAGCTCTCTCTCTCTGTCTGACCCTGAAACAGTGCAGCTCTCTCTCTCTCTGTCTGACCCTGAAACAGTGCAGCTCTCTCTCTCTCACAAACTGTCTGATCCTGAAACAGTGCAGCTCTCTCTCTCTCTATCTGATCCTGAAACAGTGCAGCTCCCTCTCTCTCTGTCTGATCCTGAAACAGTGCAGCTCCCTCTCTCTCTATCTGACCCTGAAACAGTGCAGCTCTCTCTCTCTCTGTCTGATCCTGAAACAGTGCAGCTCTCTCTCTCTATATCTGACCCTGAAACAGTGCAGCTCCCTCTCTCTATATCTGACCCTGAAACAGTGCAGCTCCCTCTCTCTCTGTCTGACCCTGAAACAGTGCAGCTCTCTCTCTCTCTGTCTGACCCTGAAACAGTGCAGCTCCCTCTCTCTCTGTCTGACCCTGAAACAGTGCAGCTCCCTCTCTCTATATCTGACCCTGAAACAGTGCAGCTCCCTCTCTCTCTGTCTGACCCTGAAACAGTGCAGCTCTCTCTCTCTCTGTCTGACCCTGAAACAGTGCAGCTCCCTCTCTCTCTGTCTGACCCTGAAACAGTGCAGCTCTCTCTCTCTCTGTCTGACCCTGAAACAGTGCAGCTCTCTCTCTATATCTGACCCTGAAACAGTGCAGCTCTCTCTCTCTGTCTGACCCTGAAACAGTGCAGCTCCCTCTCTCTCTGTCTGACCCTGAAACAGTGCAGCTCTCTCTCTCTGTCTGACCCTGAAACAGTGCAGCTCCCTCTCTCTCTGTCTGACCCTGAAACAGTGCAGCTCTCTCTCTCTCTGTCTGACCCTGAAACAGTGCAGCGCTCTCTCTCTCTCTGTCTGACCCTGAAACAGTGCAGCTCTCTCTCTATCTGACCCTGAAACAGTGCAGCTCCCTCTCTCTCTGTCTGACCCTGAAACAGTGCAGCTCCCTCTCTCTCTGTCTGACCCTGAAACAGTGCAGCTCCCTCTCTCTCTGTCTGATCCTGAAACAGTGCAGCTCCCTCTCTCTATCTGACCCTGAAACAGTGCAGCTCTCTCTCTCTCTGTCTGACCCTGAAACAGTGCAGCTCCCTCTCTCTATATCTGACCCTGAAACAGTGCAGCTCCCTCTCTCTCTGTCTGACCCTGAAACAGTGCAGCTCTCTCTCTCTCTGTCTGACCCTGAAACAGTGCAGCTCTCTCTCTCTCTATATCTGACCCTGAAACAGTGCAGCTCCCTCTCTCTATATCTGACCCTGAAACAGTGCAGCTCTCTCTCTCTCTATATCTGACCCTGAAACAGTGCAGCTCCCTCTCTCTATATCTGACCCTGAAACAGTGCAGCTCCCTCTCTCTATATCTGACCCTGAAACAGTGCAGCTCTCTCTCTCTCTGTCTGACCCTGAAACAGTGCAGCTCTCTCTCTCTCTCTGTCTGACCCTGAAACAGTGCAGCTCCCTCTCTCTCTGTCTGACCCTGAAACAGTGCAGCTCTCTCTCTCTCTCTCTATATCTGACCCTGATACAGTGCAGCTCTCTCTCTCTATCTGACCCTGAAACAGTGCAGCTCTCTCTCTCTCTGTCTGACCCTGAAACAGTGCAGCTCCCTCTCTCTCTGTCTGACCCTGAAACAGTGCAGCTCTCTCTCTCTCTGTCTGACCCTGAAACAGTGCAGCGCTCTCTCTCTCTGTCTGACCCTGAAACAGTGCAGCTCTCTCTCTATCTGACCCTGAAACAGTGCAGCTCCCTCTCTCTCTGTCTGACCCTGAAACAGTGCAGCTCCCTCTCTCTCTGTCTGACCCTGAAACAGTGCAGCTCTCTCTCTCTCTGTCTGACCCTGAAACAGTGCAGCGCTCTCTCTCTCTGTCTGACCCTGAAACAGTGCAGCTCTCTCTCTATCTGACCCTGAAACAGTGCAGCTCCCTCTCTCTCTGTCTGACCCTGAAACAGTGCAGCTCCCTCTCTCTCTGTCTGACCCTGAAACAGTGCAGCTCCCTCTCTCTCTGTCTGATCCTGAAACAGTGCAGCTCCCTCTCTCTCTGTCTGACCCTGAAACAGTGCAGCTCTCTCTCTCTCTGTCTGACCCTGAAACAGTGCAGCTCTCTCTCTCTCTATATCTGACCCTGAAACAGTGCAGCTCCCTCTCTCTATATCTGACCCTGAAACAGTGCAGCTCTCTCTCTCTCTATATCTGACCCTGAAACAGTGCAGCTCCCTCTCTCTATATCTGACCCTGAAACAGTGCAGCTCTCTCTCTCTCTGTCTGACCCTGAAACAGTGCAGCTCTCTCTCTCTCTCTGTCTGACCCTGAAACAGTGCAGCTCCCTCTCTCTCTGTCTGACCCTGAAACAGTGCAGCTCTCTCTCTCTCTCTCTATATCTGACCCTGATACAGTGCAGCTCTCTCTCTCTGTCTGATCCTGATACAGTGCAGCTCTCTCTCTCTATCTGACCCTGAAACAGTGCAGCTCTCTCTCTCTCTGTCTGACCCTGAAACAGTGCAGCTCCCTCTCTCTCTGTCTGACCCTGAAACAGTGCAGCTCTCTCTCTCTCTCTGTGTCTGACCCTGAAACAGTGCAGCTCTCTCTCTCTCTGTCTGACCCTGAAACAGTGCAGCTCCCTCTCTCTCTGTCTGACCCTGAAACAGTGCAGCTCTCTCTCCCTCTCTCTCTGTCTGACCCTGAAACAGTGCAGCTCTCTCTCTCTCTCTCTCTCTGTGTCTGACCCTGAAACAGTGCAGCTCTCTCTCTGTCTGACCCTGAAACAGTGCAGCTCCCTCTCTCTCTGTCTGATCCTGATACAGTGCAGCTCTCTCTCTCTATCTGACCCTGAAACAGTGCAGCTCTCTCTCTCTCTCTGTGTGTCTGACCCTGAAACAGTGCAGCTCTCTCTCTCTCTCTCTCACAGTGTCTGACCCTGAAACAGTGCAGCTCTCTCTCTCTGTCTGATCCTGATACAGTGCAGCTCTCTCTCTCTATCTGACCCTGAAACAGTGCAGCTCCCTCTCTCTCTGTCTGACCCTGAAACAGTGCAGCTCTCTCTCTCTCTCTGTGTCTGACCCTGAAACAGTGCAGCTCTCTCTCTCAGTCTGACCCTGAAACAGTGCAGCTCCCTCTCTCTCTGTCTGACCCTGAAACAGTGCAGCTCTCTCTCTCTCTCACTTTGTCTGACCCTGATACAGTGCAGCTCGATCTCTCTGTCTGATCCTGAAACAGTGCACGTCTCTCTCTCTCTCTGTCTAATCCTGAAACAGTGCACCTCTCTCTCTCTCTCTCTCTCTGTCTCTATCACTCCGTGTGTCTCTCTCGGTTTCTCTCCCTCGCTGTGTCTATCGCTGTGTCTCTCTCTGTCACACTCTCTTTCTCTCTCCCTGTCTCTATCACTCTGTGTATATCTCTCTCTGTCAAAAGCTCTCTCTCCCTGGCTCTTTCACTCTGTGCGTGTCTCTCTCTCTCTCTCTGTCATAATCTCTCTCTCTCCCTCCCTGTCTCTGTCACTCTGTGTGTGTCTCTCTCTCTCTCTGTCGCTGTCTCTATCATTCTGTGTGAGTCTCTCTCGGTCACAATCTCTTTCACGCTGTCTCTCCCTTTCACTCTCTCTCCCGGTCTATCACTCTGTATCCCTGATTTACACTCTCTGTCTCACTCATTCTGTCTCTCAATCTCCCTATCTCTGATACACACACTGTAAATGGCTACATCTCTCAGACAGAGGTATCCATTTGCAGTGTGTCTGTCAGTCTGGGATGGGTAGCCATTTGCAGTGTGTCTGTTTGACTGGGATGGGTAGCCATTTGCAGTGTGTCTGTCGCCCTGGGATGGGTAGCCATTTGCAGTGTGTCTATCTCCCTGGGGTGGGTAGCCATTTGCAGTGTGTCTGTCTGTCTGGGACGGGTAGCCATTTGCAGTGTGTCGATCTGTCTGGGATGGGTAGCCATTTGCAGTGCATCTATCTGTCTGGGATGTGTAGCCATTTGCAATATGTCTATCCCCCTGGGATGGGTAGCCATTTGCAGTGTGTCTGTCTGGGATGGGTAGCCATTTGCAGTGCGTCTGTCTGTCTGGGATGGGGAGCCATTTGCAGTCTGTCTGTCTGGGATGGGGAGCCATTTGCAGTGTGTCTGTCTGTCTGGGATGGGTCGCCATTTGCAGTGTATCTATCTCCCGGGCTGTGTAGCCATTTGCAGTGTGTCTGTCTCCCTGGGATGGGTAGCCATTTGCAGTGTGTCTGTCTGTCTGAGATGGGGAGCCATTTGCAGTGTGTCTGTCTCCCTGGGATGGGTAGCCATTTGCAGTGTATCTATCTCCCGGGCTGTGTAGCCATTTGCAGTGTGTCGATCTGTCTGGGATGGGTAGCCATTTGCAGTGTGTCTATCTCGCGGGCTGTGTAGACATTTGCAGTGTGTCTGTCTGTCTGGGATGGGTAGCCATTTGCAGTGTGTCTATCTCCCTGGGATGGGTAGCCATTTGCAGTGTGTCTGTCTGGGATGGGTAGCCATTTGCAGTGTGTAGATCTGTCTGGGATGGGTAGCCATTTGCAGTGTGTCTATCTCCCTGGGATGGGTAGCCATTTGCAGTGTGTCTGTCTGGGATGGGTAGCCATTTGCAGTGTGTCGATCTGTCTGGGATGGGTAGCCATTTGCAGTGTGTCTATCTCTCTGGGATGGGTAGCCATTTGCAGTGTGTCGATCTGTCTGGGATGGGTAGCCATTTGCAGTGTGTCTATCTCCCTGGGATGGG
The DNA here is from genome assembly GCF_037043375.1 of Chiloscyllium plagiosum. Lineage (NCBI taxonomy): Eukaryota > Metazoa > Chordata > Chondrichthyes > Orectolobiformes > Hemiscylliidae > Chiloscyllium > Chiloscyllium plagiosum. The sequence goes on along the minus strand of NW_028270184.1, from coordinate 8,247,092 downwards.
TAGCCATTTGCAGTGTGTCTGTCTGTCTGGGATGGGTAGCCATTTGCAGTGTGTCTGTCTGGGATGGGTAGCCATTTGCAGTGTGTCTGTCTGTCTGGGATGGGGAGCCATTTGCAGTGTGTCTGTTTGACTGGGATGGGTAGACATTTGCAGTGTATCTATCTCCCGGGCTGTGTAGCCATTTGCAGTGTGCCTGTCTGTCTGGGATGGGTAGCCATTTGCAGTGTGTCTGTCTCTCTGGGATGGGTAGCCATTTGCAGTGTGTCTATCTCCCTGGGGTGGGTAGCCATTTGCAGTGTGTCTGTCTGTCTGAGATGGGTAGCCATTTGCAGTGTGTCTGTCTGTCTGAGATGGGTAGCCATTTGCAGTGTGTCTATCTCCCTGGGATGGGTAGCCATTTGCAGTGTGTCTGTCTGTCTGAGATGGGTAGCCATTTGCAGTGTATCTGTCTGTCTGAGATGGGTAGCCATTTGCAGTGTATCTATCTCGCGGGCTGTGTAGACATTTGCAGTGTGTCGATCTGTCTGGGATGGTTAGCCATTTGCAGTGTGTCTATCTCTCTGGGACGGGTAGCCATTTGCAGTTTGTCGATCTCCCTGGGATGGGTTTCCATATGCAGTGTGTCTGTCTCCCTGGGATGGGGAGCCATTTGCAGTGTGTCTGACTGTCTGGGATGGGTAGCCAATTGCAGTGTGTCTATCTCCCTGAGATGGGGAGCCATTTGCAGTGTGTCTGTCTGTCTCGGATGGGTAGCCAATTGCAGTCTGCCTGTCTCCCTGGGCTGGGTAGCCATTTGCAGTGTGTCTGTCTGTTTGGGATGGGTAGCCATTTGCAGTGTGTCTGTCTCCCTGAGATGGGTCGCCATTTGCAGAGTGTCAATCTGCCTGGGATGGGTAGCCATTTGCAGAGTGTCTATCTCCCGTGTTGTGTCGCCATTTGCAGTGTGTCGATCTCCCTGGGATGGGTAGTAATTTGCAGTGTGTGTATCTGTCTAGGACGGGTAGCCATTTGCAGTTTGTCTATCTCCCTGGGATGGGTAGCCACTTGCAGTTTGTCTATCTCCCTGGGATGGGTAGCCACTTGCAGTGTGACTATCTCCCTGGGATGGGTAGCCATTTGCAGTGTGTCAACTCCCTGGGCTGTGTAGCCATTTGCAGTGTGTCTATCTCCCTGGGATGGGTAGCCATTTGCAGTGTGTCAACTCCCTGGGCTGTGTAGCCATTTGCAGTGTGTCTATCTCCCTGGGATGGGTAGCCATTTGCAGTGCGTTTGTCTCCATGAGACGGGGAGCCATTTGCAGTGTGTCTGTCTAGGATAGGTAGCCATTTGCAGTTTGCCCATCTCCGTATGTCTGTCTCGGATGGGTAGCCAATTGAAGTCTGCCTGTCTCCCTGAGATGGGGAGCCTTTTGCAGTGTGTCTGTCTGTCTCGGATGGGTAGCCAATTGCAGTCTGCCTGTCTCCCTGGGATGGGTAGCCATTTGCAGTGTGCCCATCTCCGTATGGAATGGGTCGCCATTTGCGATGTGTCTGTCTTTCTGGGATGGGTAGCCATTTGCAATGCGTCTATCTCCCTGGAGTGGATAGCCATTTGCAATGTGTCTGTCGGGGACGGGTAGCCATTTGCAGTGTGTCTGTCTCTCTGGGATGGGTAGCCATTTGCAGTGTGTCTATCTCTCTGGGATGGGTAGCCATTTGCAATGTGTCTATCTCCCTCGGATGGTAGCCCTTTGCAGTGTGTCTGTCTGTCTGGGATGGGTAGCCATTTGCAGTGCGTCTATCTCCCTAGAGTGGGTAGCCATTTGCAATGTGTCTCTGGGATGGGGAGCCATTTGCATTGTGTCTGTCTCTCTGGATGGGTAGCCATTTGCAGTGTGTCTATCTCCCTGGGGTGTGTAGCCACTTGCAGTGTGTCGATCTGTCTGGGATGGGTAGCCATTTGAAGTGTGTCTATCTCCCTGGGATGGGTAGCCATTTGCAGTGTGTCTGTCTGTCTGGGCTTGGTAGACATTTGCAGTGTGTCTATCTCCCTGGGATGGGTAGCCATTTGCAGTGTATCTATCTCCCGGGCTGTGTAGCCATTTGCAGTGTGTCGATCTGTCTGGGATGGGTAGCCATTTGCAGTGTGTCTATCTCCCCGGGATGGGTAGCCATTTGCAGTGTGTTTGTCTCCCTGGTATGGGTAGCCATTTGCAATGTGTCTATCTCCCTCGGATGGGTAGCCATTTGCAATGTGTCTATCTCCCTCGGATGGTAGCCCTTTGCAGTGTGTCTGTCTGTCTGGGATGGGTAGCCATTTGCAGTGCGTCTATCTCCCTAGAGTGGGTAGCCATTTGCAATGTGTCTCTGGGATGGGGAGCCATTTGCATTGTGTCTGTCTCTCTGGGATGGGTAGCCATTTGCAGTGTGTCTATCTCCCTGGGGTGTGTAGCCACTTGCAGTGTGTCGATCTGTCTGGGATGGGTAGCTATTTGCAGTGTGTCTATCTCCCTGGGATGGGTAGCCATTTGCAGTGCCTGTCTGTCTGAGATGGGTAGCCATTTGCAGTGTATCTATCTCCCGGGCTGTGTAGCCATTTGCAGTGTGTCTGTCTGTCTGAGATGGGTAGCCATTTGCAGTGTGTCTATCTCCCTGGGATGGGTAGCCATTTGCAGTGTGTCTGTCTGTCTGAGATGGGTAGCCATTTGCAGTGTATCTATCTCGCGGGCTGTGTAGACATTTGCAAAGTGTCGATCTGTCTGAGATGGGTAGCCATTTGCCGTGCATCTATCTGTCTGGGATGTGTAGCCATTTGCAATATGTCTATCCCCCTGGGATGGGTAGCCATTTGCAGTGTGTCTATCTCCCTGGGATGGGTAGCCATTTGCAGTGTGTCTGTCTGTCTGGGATGGGTAGCCATTTGCAGTGTGTCTATCTCCCTGGGGTGTGTAGCCACTTGCAGTGTGTCGATCTGTCTGGGATGGGTAGCCATTTGCAGTGTGTCTATCTCCCTGGGATGGGTAGCCATTTGCAGTGCCTGTCTGTCTGAGATGGGTAGCCATTTGCAGTGTATCTATCTCCCGGGCTGTGTAGCCATTTGCAGTGTGTCGATCTGTCTGGGATGGGTAGCCATTTGCAGTGTGTCTATCTCCCTGGGATGGGTAGCCATTTTCAGTGTGTCTGTCTGGGATGGGTAGCCATTTTCAGTGTGTCTGTCTGTCTGTCTGAGATGGGTAGCCATTTGCAGTGTATCTATCTCGCGGGCTGTGTAGACATTTGCAGTGTGTCGATCTGTCTGAGATGGGCAGCCATTTGCCGTGCATCTATCTGTCTGGGATGTGTAGCCATTTGCAATATGTCTATCCCCCTGGGATGGGTAGCCATTTGCAGTGTGTCTGTCTGTCTGAGATGGGTAGCCATTTGCAGTGTGTCTATCTCTCTGGGACGGGTAGCCATTTGCAGTTTGTCGATCTCCCTGGGATGGGTTTCCATATGCAATGTGTCTGTCTCCCTGGGATGGGGAGCCATTTGCAGTGTGTCTGACTGTCTGGGATGGGTAGCCAATTGCAGTGTGTCTATCTCCCTGAGATGGGGAGCCATTTGCAGTGTGTCTGTCTGTCTCGGATGGGTAGCCAATTGCAGTCTGCCTGTCTCCCTGGGCTGGGTAGCCATTTGCAGTGTGTCTGTCTGTTTGGGATGGGTAGCCATTTGCAGTGTGTCTGTCTCTCTGAGATGGGTCGCCATTTGCAGAGTGTCAATCTGCCTGGGATGGGGAGCCGTTTGCAGAGTGTCTATCTCCCGTGTTGTGTCGCCATTTGCAGTGTGTCGATCTCCCTGGGATGGGTAGCCAGTTGCAGTGCGTTTGTCTCCCTGAGACGGGGAGCCATTTGCAGTATGTCTGTCTGTCTAGGATAGGTAGCCATTTGCAGTTTGCCCATCTCCGTATGTAATGGGTCGCTATTTGCAGTGTGTCTGTCTCCCTGGGATGGGTAGCCATTTGCAGTGTGTCTGTCTGTCTCGGATGGGTAGCCAATTGAAGTCTGCCTGTCTCCCTGAGATGGGGAGCCTTTTGCAGTGTGTCTGTCTGTCTCGGATGGGTAGCCAATTGCAGTCTGCCTGTCTCCCTGGGATGGGTAGCCATTTGCAGTGTGCCCATCTCCGTATGGAATGGGTCGCCATTTGCGATGTGTCTGTCTGTCTGGGATGGGTAGCCATTTGCAATGCGCCTATCTCCCTGGAGTGGATAGCCATTTGCAATGTGTCTGTCGGGGACGGGTAGCCATTTGCAGTGTGTCTGTCTCTCTGGGATGGGTAGCCATTTGCAATGTGTCTGTCGGGGACGGGTAGCCATTTGCAGTGTGTCTATCTCTCTGGGATGGGTAGCCATTTGCAGTGCGTCTATCTCCCTGGGATGGGTAGCCATTTGCAATGTGTCTATCTCCCTCGGATGGTAGCCCTTTGCAGTGTGCCTGTCTGTCCGGGATGGGTAGCCATTTGCAGTGCGTCTATCCCCTTCGGATGGTAGCCCTTTGCAGTGTGCCTGTCTGTCTGGGATGGGTAGCCATTTGCAGTGCGTCTATCTCCCTAGAGTGGGTAGCCATTTGCAATGTGTCTCTGGGATGGGGAGCCATTTGCATTGTGTCTGTCTCTCTGGGATGGGTAGCCATTTGCAGTGTGTCTGTCTGTCTGGGATGGGTAGCCATTTGCAGTGTGTCTATCTCCCTGGGGTGTGTAGCCACTTGCAGTGTGTCGATCTGTCTGGGATGGGTAGCCATTTGCAGTGTGTCTATCTCCCTGGGGTGTGTAGCCATTTGCAGTGCCTGTCTGTCTGGGATGGGTAGCCATTTGCAGTGTGTCTATCTCCCGGGCTGTGTAGCCATTTGCAGTGTGTCGATCTGTCTGGGATGGGTAGCCATTTGCAGTGTGTCTATCTCCCTGAGATGGGTAGCCATTTGCAGTGTGTCTGTCTGTCTGGGATGGGTAGCCACTTGCAGTGTGTCTGTCTGTCTGGGATGGGTAGCCATTTTCAGTGTGTCTATCTCCCTGGGATGGGTAGCCATTTGCAGTGCCTGTCTGTCTGAGATGGGTAGCCATTTGCAGTGTATCTATCTCCCGGGCTGTGTAGCCATTTGCAGTGTGTCGATCTGTCTGGGATGGGTAGCCATTTGCAGTGTGTCTATCTCCCTGGGATGGGGTATCCATTTGCAGTGTGTCTATCTCCCTGGGATGGGTAGCCATTTGCAGTGTGTCGATCTGTCTGGGGTGTGTAGCCATTTGCAGTTTGTCGATCTCCCTGGGATGGGTTTCCATTTGCAGTGTGTCTGTCTCCCTGGGATGGGTAGCCATTTGCAGTGTGTCTATCTCCCTGGGATGCGGAGCCATTTGCAGTGTGTCTATCTCCCTGGGATGGGTAGCCATTTGCAGTGTATCTATCTCGCGGGCTGTGTAGACATTTGCAGTGTGTCGATCTGTCTGGGATGGTTAGCCATTTGCAGTGCGTCTATCTGTCTGGAATGTGTAGCCATTTGCAATATGTCTATCCCCCTGGGATGAATAGCCATTTGCAGTGTGTCAATCTCTCTGGGACGGGTAGCCATTTGCAGTTTGTCGATCTCCCTTGGATGGGTTTCCATATGCAGTGCGTCTATCTCCCTCGGATGGGGAGCCATTTGCAGTGTGTCTGTCTCTCTGGGATGGGTAGCCATTTACAGTGTGTCTATCTCCCTCGGATGGTTAGCCATTTGCAGTGCGTCTATCTCCCTCGGATGGGGAGCCATTTGCAGTGTGCCTGTCTCTCTGGGATGGGGAGCCATTTGCAGTGCGTCTATCTCCCTCGGATGGGGAGCCATTTGCAGTGTGTCTGTCTCCCTGGGATGGGTAGCCATTTGCAGTGTGTCTATCTCCCTGGGATGGGTAGCCATTTGCAGTGTGTCTATCTCCCTGGGATGTGCAGCCATTTGCAGTGTGTCTATCTCTCTGGGATGGGTAGCCATTTGCAGTGTGTCTATCTCCCTAGGATGGGTAGCCATTTGCAGTGTGTCTATCTCCCTCGGATGGGTAGCCATTTGCAGTGTGTCTGTCTGTCTGGGATGGGTAGCCATTTGCAGTGTGTCTATCTCCCTGGGATGGGTAGCCATTTGCAGTGTGTCTGTCTCTCTGGGATGGGTAGCCAATAGCAGTGTGTCTATCTCCCTGGGATGGGTCGCCATTTGCAGTGTGTCTGTCTATTTCGGATGGGTAGCCATTTGCAGTGTGTCTGTCTCTCTGGGATGGGGAGCCATTTGCAGTGTGTCTATCTCCCTGGGATGGGTCGCCATTTGCAGTGTGTCTCTCTCCCTGGGATGGGTAGCCACTTGCAGTGTGTCTATCTCCCTGGGATGGGAAGCCATTTGCAGTGTGTCGATCTGTCAGGGATGGCTAGCCATTTGCAGTGTGTCTATCTCCCTGAGATGGGGAGCCATTTGCAGTGTGTCTGTCTGTCTCGGATGGGTAGCCAATTGCAGTCTGCCTGTCTCCCTGGGCTGGGTAGCCATTTGCAGTGTATCTATCTCCCAGGCTGTGTAGCCATTTGCAGTGTGTCGATCTGACTGGGATGGGTAGCCATTTGCAGTGCGTCTATCTCCCTGGGATGGGTAGCCATTTGCAGTGTGTCTGTCTCCCTGGGATGGGTAGCCATTTGCAGTGTGTCTATCTCCCGTGTTGTGTCGCCATTTGCAGTGTGTCTATCTCCCGTGCTGTGTAGCCATTTACAGTGTGTCTGTCTCCCTGGGATGGGTAGCCATTTGCAGTGTGTCTGTCTCCCTGGGATGGGTAGCCATTTGCAGTGTGTCTGTCTCCCTGGGATGGGTAGCCATTTGCAGTGTGTCTATCTCCCGTGCTGTGTCGACATTTGCAGTGTATCTATCTCCCGTGCTGTGTAGCCATTTGCAGTGTGTCGATCTGACTGGGATGGGTAGCCATTTGCAGTGCGTCTATCTCCCTGGGATGGGTAGCCATTTGCAGTGTGTCTGTCTCCCTGGGATGGGTAGCCATTTGCAGTGTGTCTGTCTCCCTGGGATGGGTAGCCATTTGCAGTGTAATCTATCTCCCGACTGTGTAGCCATTTGCAGTGTGTCTGTCTGTCGGGGATGGGTAACCATTTGCAGTATATCTATCTCCCGGGCTGTGTAGCCATTTGCAGTGTGTCTGTCTGTCTGGGATGGGGAGCCATGTGCAGTGTGTCTATCTCCCTGGGGTGGGGAGCCATTTGCACTTTGTCTATCTCCCTGGGATGGGTAGCCATTTGCAGTGTGTCTATCTCCCTGGGATGGCTATCCATTTGCAGTGTGTCTATCTCTCTGGGATGGGGAGCCATTTGCAGTGTGTCTGTCTGTCTGGGATGGGTAGCCATTTTCAGTGTGTCTATCTCCCTGGGGTGGGTAGCCATTTGCAGTGTGTCTGTCTCCCTGGGATGGTAGCCATTTGCAGTGTGTCTATCTCCCTGGGATGGGAAGCCATTTGCAATGTGTCTATCTCCCTCGGATGGTAGCCCTTTGCAGTATGTCTGTCTGTCTGGGATGGGTAGCCATTTGCAGTTCGTCTATATCCCTAGAGTGGGTAGCCATTTGCAATGTGTCTCTGGGATGGGGAGCCATTTGCAGTGTGTCTGTCTGTCTGGGATGGGTAGCCATTTGCAGTGTATCTATCTCCCGGGCTGTGTAGTCATTTGCAGTGTGTCTGTCTGTCTGGGATGGGTAGCCATTTTCAGTGTGTCTATCTCCCTGGGGTGGGTAGCCATTTTCAGTGTGTCTATCTCCCTGGGGTGGGTAGCCATTTGCAGTGTGTCTGTCTCCCTGGGGTGGGTAGCCATTTGCAGTGTGTCTGTCTGTCTGAGATGGGTAGCCATTTGCAGTGTATCTATCTCGCGGGCTGTGTAGACATTTGCAGTGTGTCTATCTGTCTGAGATGGGTAGCCATTTGCCGTGCATCTATCTGTCTGGGATGTGTAGCCATTTGCAGTGTGTCTATCTCCCTGGGATGTGTAGCCATTTGTAGTGTGTCTGTCTGTCTGAGATGGGTAGCCATTTGCAGTGTGTCTGTCTCCCTGGGATGGGTAGCCATTTGCAGTGTGTCTATCTCCCTGGGATGGGGTATCCATTTGCAGTGCGTCTATCTCCCTCGGATGGGTAGCCATTTGCAGTGCGTCTATCTCCCTCGGATGGGGAGCCATTTGCAGTGTGTCTGTCTCTCTGGGATGGGGAGCCATTTGCAGTGTGTCTGTCTCTCTGGGATGGGTAGCCATTTGCAGTGCGTCTATCTCCCTTGGATGGGGAGACATTTGCAGTGTGTCTGTCTCCCTGGGATGGGTAGCCATTTGCAGTGTGTCTATCTCCCTGGGATGGGTAGCCATTTGCAGTGTGTCTATCTCCCTGGGATGTGTAGACATTTGCAGTGTGTCGATCTCCCTGGGATGTGTAGCCATTTGCAGTGTGTCTATCTCTCTGGGATGGGTAGCCATTTGCAGTGTGTCTATCTCTCTGGGATGGGTAGCCATTTGCAGTGTGTCTATCTCTCTGGGATGGGTAGCCATTTGCAGTGTGTCTGTCTCCCTGGGATGTGTAGACATTTGCAATGTGTCGATCTCCCCGGGCTGTGTAGCCATTTGCAGTGTGTCTGTCTGGGATGGTAGCCATTTGCAGTGTGTCTGTCTCCCTGGGACGGGTAGCCATTTGCAGTGTGTCTGTCTCCCTGGGACGGGTAGCCATTTGCAGTGTGTCTATCTCCCTGGGATGTGTAGCCATTTGCAGTGTGTCTATCTCCCTGGGATGTGTAGACATTTGCAGTGTGTCGATCTCCCTGGGATGTGTAGCCATTTGCAGTGTGTCTATCTCCCTGGGATGGGTAGCCATTTGCAGTGTGTCTATCTCCCTGGGATGGGTAGCCATTTGCAATGTGTCTATCTCCCTGGGATGGGTCGCCATTTGCAGTGTGTCTGTCTCCCTGGGATGGGTCGCCATTTGCAGTGTGTCTGTCTCTCTGGGATGGGTAGCCATTTGCAGTGTGTCTGTCTCCCTGGGATGGGTAGCCAGTTGCAGTGCGTCTATCTCCCTGGGATGGGTAGCCATTTGCAGTGTGTCTGTCTCCCTGGGATGGGCTGCCATTTGCAGTGTGTCTGTCTCCCTGGGCTGGGTCGCCATTTGCAGTGTGTCTGTCTCTCTGGGATGGGTAGCCAGTTGCAGTGCGTCTATCTCCCTGGGATGGGTAGCCACTTGCAGTGTGTCTATCTCCCTGGGATGTGTAGCCATTTGCAGTGTGTCGATCTGTCTGGGATGGCTAGCCATTTGCAATGTGTCTATCTCCCTGGGATGGGTAGCCATTTGCAGTGTGTCTATCTCCCTGGCATGTGTAGCCATTTGCAGTGTGTCGATCTGTCTGGGATGGCTAGCCATTTGCAGTGTGTCTATCTCCCTGGGATGGGTAGCCATTTGCAGTGTGTCTATCTCCCTGAGATGGGGAGCCATTTGCAGTGTGTTGTCTGTCTCGGATGGGTAGCCAATTGCAGTCTGCCTGTCTCCCTGGGCTGGGTAGCCATTTGCAGTGTGTCTGTCTGTCTGGGATGGGTAGCCATTTGCAGTGTGTCGATCTGACTGGGATGGGTAGCCATTTGCAGTGCGTCTATCTCCCTGGGATGGGTAGCCATTTGCAGTGTGTCTGTCTCCCTGGGATGGGTAGCCATTTGCAGTGTGTCTATCTCCCGTGTTGTGTCGCCATTTGCAGTGTGTCTATCTCCCGTGCTGTGTAGCCATTTGCAGTGTGTCTGTCTCCCTTGGATGGGTAGCCATTTGCAGTGTGTCTATCTCCCGTGCTGTGTCGCCATTTGCAGTGTGTCTATCTCCCGTGCTGTGTAGCCATTTGCAGTGTGTCTGTCTCCCTGGGATGGGTAGCCATTTGCAGTGTGTCTATCTCCCGTGCTGTGTCGCCATTTGCAGTGTGTCTGTCTCCCTGGGATGGGTAGCCATTTGCAGTGTGTCTGTCTACCTGGGATGGGTAGCCATTTGCAGTGTAATCTATCTCCCGACTGTGTAGCCATTTGTAGTGTGTCTGTCTGTCGGGGATGGGTAGGCATTTGCAGTATATCTATCTCCCGGGCTGTGTAGCCATTTGCAGTGTGTCTGTCTCCCTGGGATGGGTAGCCATTTGCTGTGTGTCTATCTCCCTGGGGTGGGGAGCCATTTGCAGTGCGTCTATCTCCCTGGAGTGGATAGTCATTTGCAATATGTCTGTCTCCCTGAGGTGGGTAGCCATTTGCAGTGTGTCTGTCTGTCTCGGATGGGTAGCCAATTGCAGTGTGTCGATCTGACTGGGATGGGTAGCCATTTACAGTGTATCTATCTCTCTGGGACGGGTAGCCATTTGCAGTGTGTCTATCTCCCTGGGGTGTGTAGCCACTTGCAGTGTGCCTGTCTGTCTGAGATGGGTAGCCATTTGCAGTGTATCTATCTCGCGGGCTGTGTAGCCATTTGCAGTGTGTCTGTCTGTCTGGGATGGGTAGCCACTTGCAGTGTGTCTGTCTGTCTGGGATGGGTAGCCATTTTCAGTTTGTCGATCTCCCTGGGATGGGTTTCCATATGCAGTGCGTCTATCTCCCTGGGATGGGTAGCCATTTGCAGTGTGTCTGTCTCCCTGGGATGGGGAGCCATTTGCAGTGTGTCTGTCTCCCTGGGATGGGGAGCCATTTGCAGTGTGTCTGTCTGTCTGGGATGGGTAGCCATTTGCAGTGTATCTATCTCGCGGGCTGTGTAGACCTTTGCAGTGTGTCGATCTGTCTGGGATGGTTAGCCATTTGCAGTGCGTCTATCTGTCTGGAATGTGTAGCCATTTGCAATATGTCTATCCCCCTGGGATGGGTAGCCATTTGCAGTGTGTCTGTCTGTCTGGGATGGGTAGCCATTTGCAGTGTATCTATCTCGCGGGCTGTGTAGACATTTGCAGTGTGTCGATCTGTCTGGGATGGTTAGCCATTTGCAGTGCGTCTATCTGTCTGGAATGTGTAGCCATTTGCAATATGTCTATCCCCCTGGGATGAATAGCCATTTGCAGTGTGTCAATCTCTCTGGGACGGGTAGCCATTTGCAGTTTGTCGATCTCCCTTGGATGGGTTTCCATATGCAGTGCGTCAATCCCCCTCGGATGGGGAGCCATTTGCAGTGTGTCTGTCTCTCTGGGATGGGTAGCCATTTGCAGTGCGTCTATCTCCCTCAGATGGGTAGCCATTTGCAGTGCGTCTATCTCCCTCGGATGGGGAGCCATTTGCAGTGTGTCTGTCTCTCTGGGATGGGGAGCCATTTGCAGTGTGTCTGTCTCTCTGGGATGGGTAGCCATTTGCAGTGCGTCTATCTCCGTCGGATGGGGAGCCATTTGCAGTGTGTCTGTCTCCCTGGGATGGGTAGCCATTTGCAGTGTGTCTATCTCCCTGGGATGGGTAGCCATTTGCAGTGTGTCTATCTCCCTGGGATGTGTAGACATTTGCAGTGTGTCGATCTCCCTGGGATGTGTAGCCATTTGCAGTGTGTCTATCTCTCTGGGATGGGTAGCCATTTGCAGTGTGTCTGTCTCCCTGGGATGTGTAGACATTTGCAGTGTGTCGATCTCCCCGGGCTGTGTAGCCATTTGCAGTGTGTCTGTCTCGGATGGTAGCCATTTGCAGTGTGTCTGTCTCCCTGGGATGGGTAGCCATTTGCAGTGTGTCTATCTCCCTGGGATGGGTAGCCATTTGCAGTGTGTCTATCTCCCTGGGATGTGTAGACATTTGCAGTGTGTCGATCTCCCTGGGATGTGTCGCCATTTGCAGTGTGTCTATCTCCCTGGGATGGGTAGCCATTTGCAGTGTGTCTATCTCCCTGGGATGGGTAGCCATTTGCAGTGTGTCTATCTCCCTGGGATGGGTCGCCATTTGCAGTGTGTCTGTCTCCCTGGGATGGGTAGCCATTTGCAGTGTGTCTGTCTCCCTGGGATGGGTCGCCATTTGCAGTGTGTCTGTCTGTCTGGGATGGGTAGCCATTTTCAGTGTGTCTATCTCCCTGGGGTGGGTAGCCATTTTCAGTGTGTCTGTCTGTCTGAGATGGGTAGCCATTTGCAGTGTATCTATCTCGCGGGCTGTGTAGACATTTGCAGTGTGTCGATCTGTCTGAGATGGGTAGCCATTTGCCGTGCATCTATCTGTCTGGGATGTGTAGCCATTTGCAGTGTGTCTATCTCCCTGGGATGTGTAGCCATTTGCAGTGTGTCTGTCTGTCTAAGATGGGTAGCCATTTGCAGTGTGTCTGTCTCCCTGGGATGGGTAACCATTTGCAGTGTGTCTATCTCCCTGGGATGGGGTATCCATTTGCAGTGTGTCTATCTCTCTGGGACAGGTAGCCATTTGCAGTGTGTCTATCTCTCTGCGACGGGTAGCCATTTGCAGTGTGTCTATCTCCCTGGGGAGTGTAGCCACTTGCAGTGTGCCTGTCTGTCTGAGATGGGTAGCCATTTGCAGTGTATCTATCTCCCGGGCTGTGTAGCCATTTGCAGTGTGTCTATCTCCCTGGGATGGGTAGCCATTTGCAGTGTGTCTGTCTGTCTAAGATGGGTAGCCATTTGCAGTGTGTCTGTCTCCCTGGGATGGGTAACCATTTGCAGTGTGTCTATCTCCCTGGGATGGGGTATCCATTTGCAGTGTGTCTATCTCTCTGGGACAGGTAGCCATTTGCAGTGTGTCTATCTCTCTGCGACGGGTAGCCATTTGCAGTGTGTCTATCTCCCTGGGGAGTGTAGCCACTTGCAGTGTGCCTGTCTGTCTGAGATGGGTAGCCATTTGCAGTGTATCTATCTCCCGGGCTGTGTAGCCATTTGCAGTGTGTCTATCTCCCTGGGATGGGTAGCCATTTGCAGTGTGTCTACCTCTCTGGGACGGGTAGCCATTTGCAGTATGTCTATCTCCCTGGGGTGTGTAGCCACTTGCAGTGTGCCTGTCTGTCTGAGATGGGTAGCCATTTGCAGTGTATCTATCTCGCGGGCTGTGTAGACATTTGCAGTGTGTCTGTCTGTCTGGGATGGGTAGCCACTTGCAGTGTGTCTGTCTGTCTGGGATGGGTAGCCATTTTCAGTGTGTCTATCTCCCTGGGACGGGTAGCCATTTGCAGTTTGTCGATCTCCCTGGGATGGGTTTCCATATGCAGTGCGTCTATCTCCCTGGGATGGGTAGCCATTTGCAGTGTGTCTGTCTCCCTGGGATGGGGAGCCATTTGCAGTGTGTCTGTCTCCCTGGGATGGGGAGCCATTTTCAGTGTGTCTGTCTGTCTGGGATGGGTAGCCATTTGCAGTGTATCTATCTCGCGGGCTGTGTAGACATTTGCAGTGTGTCTATCTGTCTGGGATGGTTAGCCATTTGCAGTGTGTCTGTCTGTCTGGGATGGGTAGCCATTTGCAGTGTATCTATCTCGCGGGCTGTGTAGACATTTGCAGTGTGTCGATCTGTCTGGGATGGTTAGCCATTTGCAGTGCGTCTATCTGTCTGGAATGTGTAGCCATTTGCAATATGTCTATCCCCCTGGGATGAATAGCCATTTGCAGTGTGTCAATCTCTCTGGGACGGGTAGCCATTTGCAGTTTGTCGATCTCCCTTGGATGGGTTTCCATATGCAGTGTGTCTGTCTCTCTGGGATGGGTAGCCATTTGCAGTGCGTCTATCTCCCTCGGATGGGGAGCCATTTGCAGTGTGTCTGTCTCTCTGGGATGGGGAGCCATTTGCAGTGTGTCTGTCTCTCTGGGATGGGTAGCCATTTGCAGTGCGTCTATCTCCCTCGGATGGGGAGCCATTTGCAGTGCGTCTATCTCCCTCGGATGGGGAGCCATTTGCAGTGTGTCTGTCTCCCTCGGATGGGTAGCCATTTGCAGTGCGTCTATCTCCCTCGGATGGGGAGCCATTTGCAGTGTGTCTGTCTCTCTGGGATGGGTAGCCATTTGCAGTGCGTCTATCTCCCTCGGATGGGTAGCCATTTGCAGTGCGTCTATCTCCCTCGGATGGGGAGCCATTTGCAGTGTGTCTGTCTCTCTGGGATGGGGAGCCATTTGCAGTGTGTCTGTCTCTCTGGGATGGGTAGCCATTTGCAGTGCGTCTATCTCCCTCGGATGGGGAGCCATTTGCAGTGTGTCTGTCTCCCTGGGATGGGTAGCCATTTGCAGTGTGTCTATCTCCCTCGGATGGGGAGCCATTTGCAGTTTGTCGATCTCCCTTGGATGGGTTTCCATATGCAGTGCGTCAATCTCCCTCGGATGGGGAGCCATTTGCAGTGTGTCTGTCTCTCTGGGATGGGTAGCCATTTGCAGTGCGTCTATCTCCCTCAGATGGGTAGCCATTTGCAGTGCGTCTATCTCCCTCGGATGGGGAGCCATTTGCAGTGTGTCTGTCTCTCTGGGATGGGGAGCCATTTGCAGTATGTCTGTCTCTCTGGGATGGGTAGCCATTTGCAGTGCGTCTATCTCCGTCGGATGGGGAGCCATTTGCAGTGTGTCTATCTCCCTGGGATGGGTAGCCATTTGCAGTGTGTCTATCTCCCTGGGATGGGTAGCCATTTGCAGTGTGTCTATCTCCCTGGGATGTGTAGACATTTGCAGTGTGTCTATCTCCCTGGGATGGGTCGCCATTTGCAGTGTGTCTGTCTCCCTGGGATGGGTAGCCATTTGCAGTGTGTCTGTCTCCCTGGGATGGGTCGCCATTTGCAGTGTGTCTGTCTGTCTGGGATGGGTAGCCATTTTCAGTGTGTCTGTCTCCCTGGGATGTGTAGCTATTTGCAGTGTGTCTATCTCTCTGGGATGGGTAGCCATTTGCAGTGTGTCTATCTCTCTGGGATGGGTAGCCATTTGCAGTGTGTCTATCTCTCTGGGATGGGTAGCCATTTGCAGTGTGTCTGTCTCCCTGGGATGTGTAGACATTTGCAGTGTGTCGATCTCCCCGGGCTGTGTAGCCATTTGCAGTGTGTCTGTCTGGGATGGTAGCCATTTGCAGTGTGTCTGTCTCCCTGGGACGGGTAGCCATTTGCAGTGTGTCTATCTCCCTGGGATGTGTAGCCATTTGCAGTGTGTCTATCTCCCTGGGATGTGTAGACATTTGCAGTGTGTCGATCTCCCTGGGATGTGTAGCCATTTGCAGTGTGTCTATCTCCCTGGGATGGGTAGCCATTTGCAATGTGTCTATCTCCCTGGGATGGGTCCCCATTTGCAGTGTGTCTGTCTCCCTGGGATGGGTCGCCATTTGCAGTCTGTCTGTCTCTCTGGGATGGGTAGCCATTTGCAGTGTGTCTGTCTCCCTGGGATGGGTAGCCAGTTGCAGTGCGTCTATCTCCCTGGGATGGGTAGCCATTTGCAGTGTGTCTGTCTCCCTGGGATGGGTAGCCATTTGCAGTGTGTCTGTCTCCCTGGGGTGGGTCGCCATTTGCAGTGTGTCTGTCTCTCTGGGATGGGTAGCCATTTGCAGTGTGTCTATCTCCCTGAGATGGGGAGCCATTTGCAGTGTGTCTATCTGCCTGGGATGTGTAGTCATTTGCAGTGTGTCGATCTGTCTGGGATGGCTAGCCATTTGCAATGTGTCTATCTCCCTCGGATGGGTAGCCATTTGCAGTGTGTCTATCTCCCTGGGATGTGTAGCCATTTGCAGTGTGTCGATCTGTCTGGGATGGCTAGCCATTTGCAGCGTGTCTATCTCCCTGGGATGGGTAGCCATTTGCAGTGTGTCTATCTCCCTGAGATGGGGAGCCATTTGCAGTGTGTTGTCTGTCTCGGATGGGTAGCCAATTGCAGTCTGCCTGTCTCCCTGGGCTGGGTAGCCATTTGCAGTGTGTCTGTCTGTCTGGGATGGGTAGCCATTTGCAGTGTGTCTGTCTCCCTGAGATTGGTCGCCATTTGCAGAGTGTCAATCTGCCTGGGATGGGTAGCCATTTGCAGTGTGTCGATCTGACTGGGATGGGTAGCCATTTGCAGTGCGTCTATCTCCCTGGGATGGGTAGCCATTTGCAGTGTGTCTGTCTCCCTGGGATGGGTAGCCATTTGCAGTGTGTCTATCTCCCGTGTTGTGTCGCCATTTGCAGTGTGTCTATCTCCCGTGCTGTGTAGCCATTTGCAGTGTGTCTGTCTCCCTGGGATGGGTAGCCATTTGCAGTGTGTCTAGCTCCCGTGCTGTGTCGCCATTTGCAGTGTGTCTATCTCCCGTGCTGTGTAGCCATTTGCAGTGTGTCTGTCTCCCTGGGATGGGTAGCCATTTGCAGTGTGTCTATCTCCCGTGCTGTGTCGCCATTTGCAGTGTGTCTGTCTCCCTGGGATGGGTAGCCATTTGCAGTGTGTCTGTCTCCCTGGGATGGGTAGCCATTTGCAGTGTAATCTATCTCCCGACTGTGTAGCCATTTGTAGTGTGTCTGTCTGTCGGGGATGGGTAGCCATTTGCAGTATATCTATCTCCCGGGCTGTGTAGCCATTTGCAGTGTGTCTGTCTCCCTGGGATGGGTAGCCATTTGCTGTGTGTCTATCTCCCTGGGGTTAGGAGCCATTTGCAGTGCGTCTATCTCCCTGGAGTGGATAGTCATTTGCAATATGTCTGTCTCCCTGAGATGGGTAGCCATTTGCAGTGTGTCTGTCTGTCTCGGATGGGTAGCCAATTGCAGTGTGTCGATCTGACTGGGATGGGTAGCCATTTACAGTGTATATATCTCTCTGGGACGGGTAGCCATTTGCAGTGTGTCTGTCTGTCTCGGATGGGTAGCCAATTGCAGTGTGTCGATCTGACTGGGATGGGTAGCCATTTACAGTGTATCTATCTCTCTGGGACGGGTAGACATTTGCAGTGTGTCTATCTCCCTGGGGTGTGTAGCCACTTGCAGTGTGCCATTCTGTCTGAGATGAGTAGCCATTTGCAGTGTATCTATCTCGCGGGCTGTGTAGACATTTGCAGTGTGTCTGTCTGTCTGGGATGGGTAGCCACTTGCAGTGTGTCTGTCTGTCTGGGATGGGTAGCCATTTTCAGTGTGTCTATCTCCCTGGGACTGGTTGCCATTTGCAGTTTGTCGATCTCCCTGGGATGGGTTTCCATATGCAGTGCGTCTATCTCTCTGGGATGGGTAGCCATTTGCAGTGTGTCTGTCTCCCTGGGATGGGGAGCCATTTGCAGTGTGTCTGTCTCCCTGGGATGGGGAGCCATTTGCAGTGTGTCTGTCTCCCTGGGATGGGTAGCCATTTGCAGTGTATCTATCTCGCGGGCTGTGTAGACCTTTGCAGTGTGTCGATCTGTCTGGGATGGTTAGCCATTTGCAGTGCGTCTATCTGTCTGGAATGTGTAGCCATTTGCAATATGTCTATCCCCCTGGGATGGGTAGCCATTTGCAGTGTGTCTGTCTGTCTGGGATGGGTAGCCATTTGCAGTGTATCTATCTCGCGGGCTGTGTAGACATTTGCAGTGTGTCGATCTGTCTGGGATGGTTAGCCATTTGCAGTGCGTCTATCTGTCTGGAATGTGTAGCCATTTGCAATATGTCTATCCCCCTGGGATGAATAGCCATTTGCAGTGTGTCAATCTCTCTGGGACGGGTAGCCATTTGCAGTTTGTCGATCTCCCTTGGATGGGTTTCCATATGCAGTGCGTCAATCTCCCTCGGATGGGGAGCCATTTGCAGTGCGTCTGTCTCTCTGGGATGGGTAGCCATTTGCAGTGCGTCTATCTCCCTCAGATGGGTAGCCATTTGCAGTGCGTCTATCTCCCTCGGATGGGGAGCCATTTGCAGTGTGCCTGTCTCTCTGGGATGGGGAGCCATTTGCAGTGTGTCTGTCTCTCTGGGATGGGTAGCCATTTGCAGTGCGTCTATCTCCGTCGGATGGGGAGCCATTTGCAGTGTGTCTGTCTCCCTGGGATGGGTAGCCATTTGCAGTGTGTCTATCTCCCTGGGATGGGTAGCCATTTGCAGTGTGTCTATCTCCCTGGGATGTGTAGACATTTGCAGTGTGTCGATCTCCCTGGGATGTGTAGCCATTTGCAGTGTGTCTATCTCTCTGGGATGGGTAGCCATTTGCAGTGTGTCTGTCTCCCTGGGATGTGTAGACATTTGCAGTGTGTCGATCTCCCCGGGCTGTGTAGCCATTTGCAGTGTGTCTGTCTGGGATGGTAGCCATTTGTAGTGTGTCTGTCTCCCTGGGATGGGTAGCCATTTGCAGTGTGTCTATCTCCCTGGGATGGGTAGCCATTTGCAGTGTGTCTATCTCCCTGGGATGTGTAGACATTTGCAGTGTGTCGATCTCCCTGGGATGTGTCGCCATTTGCAGTGTGTCTATCTCCCTGGGATGGGTAGCCATTTGCAGTGTGTCTATCTCCCTGGGTTGGGTAGCCATTTGCAGTGTGTCTATCTCCCTCGGATGGGGAGCCATTTGCAGTGTGTCTGTCTCTCTGGGATGGGGAGCCATTTGCAGTGTGTCTGTCTCTCTGGGATGGGTAGCCATTTGCAGTGCGTCTATCTCCCTCGGATGGGGAGCCATTTGCAGTGTGTCTGTCTCCCTGGGATGTGTAGCCATTTGCAGTGTGTCTATCTCCCTGGGATGTGTAGACATTTGCAGTGTGTCGATCTCCCTGGGATGTGTAGCCATTTGCAGTGTGTCTATCTCTCTGGGATGGGTAGCCATTTGCAGTGTGTCTGTCTCCCTGGGATGTGTAGACATTTGCAGTGTGTCGATCTCCCCGGGCTGTGTAGCCATTTGCAGTGTGTCTGTCTGGGATGGTAGCCATTTGCAGCGTGTCTGTCTCCCTGGGATGGGTAGCCATTTGCAGTGTGTCTATCTCCCTGGGATGTGTAGCCATTTGCAGTGTGTCTGTCTGGGATGGTAGCCATTTGCAGTGTGTCTGTCTCCCTGGGATGGGTAGCCATTTGCAGTGTGTCTATCTCCCTGGGATGGGTAGCCATTTGCAGTGTGTCTATCTCCCTGGGATGTGTAGACATTTGCAGTGTGTCGATCTCCCTGGGATGTGTAGCCATTTGCAGTGTGTCTATCTCCCTGGGATGGGTAGCCATTTGCAATGTGTCTATCTCCCTGGGATGGGTAGCCATTTGCAGTGTGTCTATCTCCCTGGGATGGGTCGTCATTTGCAGTGTGTCTGTCTCCCTGGGATGGGTAGCCATTTGCAGTGTGTCTGTCTCCCTGGGATGGGTCGCCATTTGCAGTGTGTCTATCTCTCTGGGATGGGTAGCCATTTGCAGTGTGTCTATCTCCCTGGGATGGGTCGCCATTTGCAGTGTGTCTGTCTCCCTGGGATGGGTAGCCAGTTGCAGTGCGTCTATCTCCCTGGGATGGGTAGCCACTTGCAGTGTGTCTATCTCCCTGGGATGGGTCGCCATTTGCAGTGTGTCTGTCTCCCTGGGATGGGTAGCCATTTGCAGTGTGTCTATCTCCCTGGGATGGGTAGCCATTTGCAGTGTGTCTGTCTCCCTGGGATGGGTAGCCATTTGCAGTGTGTCTGTCTCCCTGGGATGGGTCGCCATTTGCAGTGTGTCTATCTCCCTGGGATGGGTAGCCATTTGCAGTGTGTCTATCTCCCTGGGATGTGTAGACATTTGCAGTGTGTTGATCTCCCCGGGCTGTGTAGCCATTTGCAGTGTGTCTGTCTGGGATGGTAGCCATTTGCAGTGTTTCTGTCTCCCTGGGATGGGTAGCCATTTGCAGTGTGTCTATCTCCCTGGGATGGGTAGCCATTTGCAGTGTGTCTATCTCCCTGGGATGTGTAGACATTTGCAGTGTGTCGATCTCCCTGGGATGTGTAGCCATTTGCAGTGTGTCTATCTCCCTGGGATGGGTAGCCATTTGCAGTGTGTCTATCTCCCTGGGATGGGTAGCCATTTGCAGTGTGTCTATCTCCCTGGGATGGGTCGCCATTTGCAGTGTGTCTGTCTCCCTGGGATGGGTAGCCATTTGCAGTGTGTCTGTCTCCCTGGGATGGGTCGCCATTTGCAGTGTGTCTGTCTCTCTGGGATGGGTAGCCATTTGCAGTGTGTCTATCTCCCTGGGATGGGTCGCCATTTGCAGTGTGTCTGTCTCCCTGGGATGGGTAGCCAGTTGCAGTGCGTCTATCTCCCTGGGATGGGTAGCCACTTGCAGTGTGTCTATCTCCCTGGGATGGGTCGCCATTTGCAGTGTGTCTGTCTCTCTGGGATGGGTAGCCAGTTGCAGTGCGTCTATCTCCCTGGGATGGGTAGCCACTTGCAGTGTGTCGATCTCCCTGGGATGTGTAGCCATTTGCAGTGTGTCTATCTCCCTGGGATGGGTCGCCATTTGCAGTGTGTCTGTCTCCCTGGGATGGGTAGCCATTTGCAGTGTGTCTGTCTCCCTGGGATGGGTCGCCATTTGCAGTGTGTCTGTCTCTCTGGGATGGGTAGCCATTTGCAGTGTGTCTGTCTCCCTGGGATGGGTCGCCATTTGCAGTGTGTCTGTCTGTCTGAGATGGGTAGCCATTTGCAGTGTGTCTATCTCCCCGGGCTGTGTAGCCATTTGCAGTGTGTCGATCTGTCTGGGATGGCTAGCCATTTGCAATGTGTCTATCTCCCTGGGATGGGAAGCCATTTGCAGTGTGTCGATCTGTCTGGGATGGGTAGCCATTTGCAGTGTGTCTATCTCCCTGGGATGGGTAGCCATTTGCAGTGTGTCTATCTCCCTGAGATGGGGAGCCATTTGCAGTGTGTTGTCTGTCTCGGATGGGTAGCCAATTGCAGTCTGCCTGTCTCCCTGGGCTGGTTAGCCATTTGCAGTGTGTCTGTCTGTCTGGGATGGGTAGCCATTTGCAGTGTGTCTGTCTCCCTGAGATGGGTCGCCATTTGCAGAGTGTCAATCTGCCTGGGATGGGTAGCCATTTGCAGAGTGTCTATCTCCCGTGTTGTGTCGCCATTTGCAGTGTGTCGATCTGACTGGGATGGGTAGCCATTTGCAGTGCGTCTATCTCCCTGGGATGGGTAGCCATTTGCAGTGTGTCTGTCTCCCTGGGATGGGTAGCCATTTGCAGTGTGTCTATCTCCTGTGTTGTGTCGCCATTTGCAGTGTGTCTATCTCCCGTGCTGTGTAGCCATTTACAGTGTGTCTGTCTCCCTGGGATGGGTAGCCATTTGCAGTGTGTCTGTCTCCCTGGGATGGGTAGCCATTTGCAGTGTAATCTATCTCCCGACTGTGTAGCCATTTGCAGTGTGTCTGTCTGTCGGGGATGGGTAGCCATTTGCAGTATGTCTATCTCCCTGGGGTGGGGAGCCATTTGCAGTTTGTCTATCTCCCTGGGATGGGTAGCCATTTGCAGTGTGTCTGTCTCCCTGGGATGGGTATCCATTTGCAGTGTGTCTATCTCTCTGGGATGGAGAGCCATTTGCAGTGCGTCTATCTCCCTGGAGTGGATAGTCATTTGCAATATGTCTGTCTCCCTGAGATGGGTAGCCATTTGCAGTGTGTCTGTCTGTCTCGGATGGGTAGCCAATTGCAGTGTGTCTATCTCCCTGGGATGGGTAGCCATTTGCAGTGTGTCTATCTCCCCGGGATGGGTCGCCATTTGCAGTGTGTCTGTCTCCCTGGGATGGGTAGCCATTTGCAGTATATCTATCTCCCTGGGATGGGTAGCCATTTGCAGTGTGTCTATCTCCCTGGGATGGGGAGCCATTTGCAGTGTGTCTGTCTCCCTGGGATGGGTTTCCTTTTGCAGTGTGTCTGTCTCCCTGGGATGGGGAGCCATTTGCAATGTGTCTGACTGTCTTGGATGGGTAGCCATTTGCAGTGCGTCTATCTCCCTGGGGTGGGTAGCCATTTGCAGTGTGTCTGTCTGTCTGGGATGGGTAGCCATTTGCAGTGTGTCTGTCTCCCTGGGATTGGTAGCCATTTGCAGTGTGTCAATCTGCCTGGGATGGGTATCCACTTGCAGTGTGTCTGTCTCTCTGGGATGGGTATCCATTTGCATTGTGTCTGTCTGTCTGGGATGGGTAGACATTTGCAGTGCGTCTATCTCTCTGGGATGTGGTATCCATTTGCAGTGTGTCTGTCTCTCTGGGATGGGTAGCCATTTGCAGTGTGTCTGTCTCCCTGGGATGGGTAGCCATTTGCAGTGTGTCTGTCTCCCTGGGATGGGTAGCCATTTGCAGTGTGTCTATCTCCCTGGAATGGGTTTCCATTTGCAGTGTGTCTGTCTCCCTGGGATGGGGAGCCATTTGCAGTGTGTCTGTCTCCCTGGGATGCGGAGCCATTTGCAGTGTGTCTGTCTCCCTGGGATGGGGAGCCATTGGCAGTGTATGTATCTCCCTGGGATGGGTTTCCATTTGCAATGTGTCTATCTCCCTGGAATGGGTTTCCATTTGCAGTGTGTCTGTCTCCCTGGGATGGGTAGCCATTTGCAGTGCGTCTATCTTCCTGGGATGGGTAGCCATTTGCAGTGTGTCGATCTCCCTGGGTTGGGTAGCCATTTGCAGTGTGTCTATCTGCCTCGGATGGGTAGCCATTTGCAGTGTGTCTGTCTGTCTGGGATGGCTAGCCATTTGCAGTATGTCTGTCTCCCTGAGATGGGTAGCCATTTGCAGTGTGTCTGTCTCCCTGGGATGGGGAGCCATTTGCATTGTGTCAATCTGCCTGGGATGGGGAGCCATTTGTAGTGTCTGTTTGACTGGGATGGGTAGCCATTTGCAGTGCGTCTATCTCTCTGGGATGTGGTATCCATTTGCATTGTGTCTGTCTGTCTGGGCTTGGTAGCCATTTGCAGTGTGTCTATCTCTCTGGGATGTGGTATCCATTTGCAGTGTGTCGATCTGTCTGGGATGGGTAGCCTTTGCAGTGTGTCTGTCTCCCTGGGATGGGTAGCCATTTGCAGTGTGTCTATCTCTCTGGGATGGGTAGCCATTTGCTGTGTGTCTGTCTCCCTGGAATGGGTTTCCATTTGCAGTGTGTCTGTCTCCCTGGGATGGGGAGCCATTTGCAGTGTGTCTGTCTCCCTGGGATGGGGAGCCATTGGCAGTTTATGTATCTCCCTGGGATGGGTTTCCATTTGCAGTGTGTCTATCTCCCTGGAATGGGTTTCCATTTGCAGTGTGTCTATCTCCCTGGGATGGGTAGCCATTTGCAGTGCGTCTATCTTCCTGGGATGGGTAGCCATTTGCAGTGTGTCTATCTCCCTGGGATGGGTAGCCATTTGCAGTGTGTCTATCTACCGGGCTGTGTAGCCATTTGCAGTGTGTCGATCTTCCTGGGATGGGTAGCCATTTGCAATGTGTCTGTCTGTCTGGGATGGGTAGCCATTTGCAGTGTGTCTATCTCCCTGGGATGGGTAGCCATTTGCAATGTGTCGGTCTGTCTGGGATGGGTAGCCATTTGCAGTGTGTCTATCTCCCTGGGACGGGTAGCCATTTGCAATGTGTCTGTCTGTCTGGGATGGGTAGCCATTTGCAATCTGTCCATCTCCTCGGATGGGTAGCCATTTGCAGTGTGTCTGTCTGTCTGGGACGGGTAGCCATTTGCAGTGTGTCTGTCTGTCTGGGATGGGTAGCCATTTGCAGTGCGTGTATCTCCCTGGAGTGGATAACCATTTGCAATGTGTCTGTCTCCCTGGGATGGGTAGCCATTTGCAGTGTGTCTGTCTGTCTGGGATGGGTAGCCATTTGCAGTGCGTCTATCTCCCTGGAGTGGATAACCATTTGCAATGTGTCTGTCTCTCTGGGATGGGTAGCCATTTGCAGTGTGTCTGTCTCCCTGGGATGGGTAGCCATTTGCAGTGTGTCTGTCTCCCTGGGATGGGTAGCCAATTGCAGTGTGTCTGTCTCCCTGGGATGGGTAGCCATTTGCAGTGAGTCTGTCTCCCTGGGGTGGGTAGCCATTTGCAGTGTGTCTGTCTGTCTGAGATGGGTAGCCATTTGCAGTGTATCTATCTCCCGGGCTGTGTATCCATTTGCAGTGTGTCTATCTGTCTGGGATGGGTAGCCATTTGTAGTGTGTCTATCTCTCTGCAATGGGTAGCCATTTGCAGTGTGTCTATCTCCCTGGGATGGGTAGCCATTTGCAGTGTGTCTGTCTGTCTGGGCTTGGTAGACATTTGCACTGTATCTATCTCCCGGGCTGTGTATCCATCTGCAGTGTGTCTATCTGTCTGGGATGGGTAGCCATTTGCAGTGTGTCTGTCTCCCTGGGATGGGTAGCCATTTGCAGTGTGTCTGTCTGTCTGGGCTTGGTAGACATTTGCAGTGTGTCTATCTCCCTGGGATGGGTAGCCATTTGCAGTGTATCTATCTCCCGGGCTGTGTATCCATTTGCAGTGTGTCTATCTGTCTGGGATGGGTAGCCATTTGCAATGTGTCTATCTCTCTGGGATGGGTAGCCATTTGCAGTGTGTCTGTCTCTCTGGGATGGGGAGCCATTTGCAGTGTGTCTATCTCCCTGGGATGGGGAGCCATTTGCAGTGTGTCTGTCTCCCTGGGATGGGGAGCCATTGGCAGTGTGTCTATCTCCCTGGAATGGGTTTCCATATGCAGTGTGTCTATCTCCCTGGGATGGGTAGCCATTTGCAGTGCGTCTATCTTCCTGGGATGGGTAGCCATTTGCAGTGTGTCTATCTCCCTGGGATGGGTAGCCATTTGCAGTGTGTCTATCTCCCGGGCTGTGTAGCCATTTGCAGTGTGTCGATCTTCCTGGGATGGGTAGCCATTTGCAGTGTGTCTATCTCCCTGGGATGGGTAGCCATTTGCAATGTGTCTGTCTGTCTGGGATGGGTAGCCATTTGCAGTGTGTCTATCTCCCTCGGATGGGTAGCCATTTGCAGTGTGTCTGTCTGTCTGGGATGGGTAGCCATTTGCAGTGTGTCTGTCTGTCTGGGATGGGTAGCCATTTGCAGTGCGTCTATCTCCCTGGCGTGGTTAACCATTTGCAATGTGTCTGTCTCTCTGGGATGGGTAGCCATTTGCAGTGTGTCTGTCTCCCTGGGATGGGTAGCCATTTGCAGTGTGTCTGTCTCCCTGGGATGGGTAGCCAATTGCAGTGTGTCTGTCTCCCTGGGATGGGTAGCCATTTGCAGTGTGTCTGTCTCCCTGGGGTGGGTAGCCATTTGCAGTGTGTCTGTCTGTCTGAGATGGGTAGCCATTTGCAGTGTATCTATCTCCCGGGCTGTGTATCCATTTGCAGTGTGTCTATCTGTCTGGGATGGGTAGCCATTTGTAGTGTGTCTATCTCTCTGCAATGGGTAGCCATTTGCAGTGTGTCTGTCTGTCTGGGCTTGGTAGACATTTGCAGTGTGTCTATCTCCCTGGGATGGGTAGCCATTTGCAGTGTATCTATCTCCCGGGCTGTGTATCCATTTGCAGTGTGTCTATCTGTCTGGGATGGGTAGCCATCTGCAGTGTGTCTATCTCTCTGGTATGTGTAGCCATTTGCAGTGTGTCTGTCTCCCTGGGATGGGTAGCCATTGCAGTGTGTCTGTCTCCCTGGGATGGGTAGCCATTGCAGTGTGTCTATCTCCCTGGGATGGGTAGCCATTGCAGTGTGTCTGTCTCCCTGGGATGGGTAGCCATTGCAGTGTGTCTATCTCCCTGGGATGTGTAGCCATTTGCAGTGTGTCTGTCTCCCTGGGCTGTGTATCCATTTGCAGTGTGTCTGTCTCCCTGGGATGGGTAGCCATTGCAGTGTGTCTATCTCTCTGGGATGGGTAGCCATTTGCAGTGTGTCTATCTCCCGGGCTGTGTAGCCATTTGCAGTGTGTCTATCTGTCTGGGATGGATAGCCATTTGCAGTGTGTCTATCTCCCTGGCATGGGTAGTAATTTGCAGTGTTTGTATCTGTCTGGGACGGGTAGCCATTTGCAGTGTATCTATCTCCCTGGGATGGGTAGCCATTTGCAGTGTGACTATCTCCCTGGGATGGGTAGCCATTTGCAGTGTGTCTATCTCCCTGCCATGGGTCGTAAATTGCAGTGTGTGTATCTGTCTGGGACGGGTAGCCACTTGCAGTGTGACTATCTCCCTGGGATGGGTAGTAATTTGCAGTGTGTGTATCTGTCTGGGATGGGTAGCCACTTGCAGTGTGACTATCTCCCTGGGATGGGTAGCCATTTGCAGTGTGTCTATCTTCCTGGGATGGGGAGCCATTTGCAGTGTGTCTATCTCCCTGGGGTGGGTAGCCATTTGCAGTGTGTCTATCTCCCTGGGATGGGTAGCCATTTGCAATGTGTCTGTCTGTCTCGGATTGGTAGCCATTTGCAGTGTGTCTGTCTGGGATGGATAGCCATTTGCAGTGTGTCTGTCTCCCTGGGATGGGGAGCCATTTGCAGTCTGTCTGTCTCCCTGGGGTGGGGAGCCATTTGCAATGTGTCTGTCTCCCTGGGATGGATAGCCATTTGCAATGTGTCTGTCTCCCTAGGATGGGGAGCCATTTGCAGTCTGTCTGTCTCCCTGGGATGGGGAGCCATTTGCAATGTGTCTGTCTCCCTGGGATGGATAGCCATTTGCAATGTGTCTGTCTCCCTGGGATGGGGAGCCATTTGCAGTCTGTCTGTCTCCCTGGGATGGGGAGCCATTTGCAATGTGTCTGTCTCCCTGGGATGGATAGCCATTTGCAATGTGTCTGTCTCCCTGGGATGGGGAGCCATTTGCAGTCTGTCTGTCTCCCTGGGATGGGGAGCCATTTGCAATGTGTCTGTCTCCCTGGGATGGATAGCCATTTGCAATGTGTCTGTCTCCCTGGGATGGATAGCCATTTGCAATGTGTCTGTCTCCCTGGGATGGGGAGCCATTTGCAGTCTGTCTGTCTCCCTGGGATGGGGAGCCATTTGCAGTCTGTCTGTCTCCCTGGGATAGGGAGCCATTTGCAGTCTGTCTGTCTCCCTGGGATGGATAGCCATTTGCAATGTGTCTGTCTGGGCTGGGGAACCATTTGCAGTGTGTCTGTCTGTCTGAGATGGGTAGCCATTTGCAGTGTGTCTATCTCCCTGGGATGGGTAGCCATTTGCAGTGTCTGTCTGTCTGAGATGGGTAGCCATTTGCAGTGTGTCTGTCTGTCTGGGATGGGTAGCCATTTGCAGTGTAATCTATCTCCCGGGCTGTGTAGCCATTTGCAGTGTGTCTGTCTGTCTGGGATGGGTAGCCATTTGCAGTGTGTCTATCTCCCTGGGATGGCTTGTCATTTGCAGTGTCTCTGTCTGTCTGGGATGGGTAGCCATTTGCAGTGTGTGTGTCTCTGTCTGGGATGGGTAGCCAATTGCAGTGTGTCTGTCTGTCTGGGATGGGTAGCCATTTGCAGTGCGTCTGTCTCCCTGGGGTGGGTAGCCATTTGCAGTGCGTCTGTCTCCCTGGGATGGGGAGCCATTTGCAGTGTGTCTGTCTCCCTGGGATGGGTAGCCATTTGCAGTGGTGTGTGTGTGTGGGGTGCACACACAAACACTCACACCCACCCACACACTCTCACACACTCACACCCACCCACACACTCAAACACACTCACCCACACAAACACACCCACACCCACACACTCACACCCACCCACACACTCACACACCGCACACACACTCACACCCACCGACACACACACCCACCCATACACACACACACTCACCCACCACCCCACACACACACCCACCGACACACTCACACATACACTCACACCCACACACACACCACACACACACACCGACACCCACCCATACACACTCACACCCACCCACACACACTCACACCCACCCACACACACTCACACCCAAATACACTCACACCCACATACACTCACACCAACATACACTCACACACACACACTCACACCCACCCACCAACACACTCTCACACACACTCAAACACACACCCGCAATCACTCATACTCACCCATACACACACACACGCTCACACCCACACACACACACACATGCACTTACAGTCACATATGCCGAATCTCTCTCACACACACCCACACACATACACACACTTGCACCCACACTCTCACACCCACCCACACCCACTCTCTCACACACACACCCACCCTCACCCACATACACACCCACACCCACTCTCACACACACTCATACCCACCCACACACACACACCCACTCACACACCCACCCACCCACACACTCTCACAAACTCACACAGACACTCACACCCACATACACTCTCACACACACTCACAGACACACACACTCACTCCCACCCACACACACTCTCACACAGACACTCTCACACAACCGCGCACACTCACACTCACTCACACACCCCCATTCACACACACCCACACACACATAATGACATACTCACACACTCACACCCACACACACACTCACATGCACTTACAATCACACATGCCCAATCACACACTCACACACTCTCACACACACTCACACACAGACCCTCACACCCACATACACTCTCTCACACACACGCACTCACACACACCCACCCACACACTCTCACACACACTCAAACACAGTCTCACACACAGACACTCACACACACCCGCACACATTCACACTCACCCATACACACACACCCACACCCTCACATACACACACACTCACACCCACACACCCATATGCATGCCGAATCTCACACTCACACACAACCACACACATACACACACACTCACACCCACACTCTCACAACCACCCACACACACTCTCACACACACGCCCACACCCACTCACATACACACCCACCCACACTCCCACCCACCCACACACACCGCACACACACACACACCCCACACCCACCCACTCTCACACACAGACACACACACTCACATACATTCTCACACACACACACACTCACACCCACCCACACTCTCACATAGACAATCTCACACACCCATTCTCACACACCCACACCCTCACACACAATGACATACACACACACTCACACCCACGCACACACTCACATGCACTTACAGTCACACATGCCCAATCACACACTCTCACA
This sequence comes from Chiloscyllium plagiosum, assembly GCF_037043375.1. Lineage (NCBI taxonomy): Eukaryota > Metazoa > Chordata > Chondrichthyes > Orectolobiformes > Hemiscylliidae > Chiloscyllium > Chiloscyllium plagiosum. Next base: position 8,218,177 of record NW_028270184.1, on the reverse strand, counting down.
CACTCACTCACACACTCACTCACATAAGCACTCACCCACACACACACCCACACTCACTCACACATACACATACTCTCTCACACACACTCAGACACACTCTCACACACCTAGACACACACTCCAACACTCACTCACACTCACTCACTCTCACACACACATTCACACTCACTTCCACACACACACACTCCCACACATTTACTCCCACACTCACAAATACACACATTCACACTAACACTCCCACACTCACCCATCCATACACACACACACACACCCACCCACCCACACACTCACACCCAACCCACACACACACACCTACATACACTCACACAGACACTCACACACCCACTCTCACAAATGCACCCACACACACCCACACATCCATACACACACTCCCTCACACACACTCTCACACACATCCACACACACTCACACACACATCTACACACTCCCACACACACACTCACACAAACGCACAATTCTCACACACACTCAGTCACATACACACGTACTCCCACACACACACGTACTCACACACACACACACTCACACCCACTCTCATACACACACTCCCACACACACACTCACTCCCACAAACTTACTCCCACACTCACAAATACACACATTCACACTCACACACACTCACAAGTACACACATTCACACTAATACACACACTCACACCCACCCACACTCACACAAGCGCACACTCTCACACTCGTACTCCCACACACACGTACGCACACTCACACACACACACTTGGACACCCACCCACTCACACACACTCTCACACGCACACTCCCACACACTCACAAATGCACACATTCACACACTCCCACAGACATACTCACACTCACTCCCACAAACTTACTCTCACAGTCACTCACACACACACACTTACAAGTACACACATTCACACTAATACACACACAATCACACCCACCCACACACACCGCACACACACACTAACACACACACACACACCCACACACTCACTCTCACACCCACCCACACTCTCCCACACACGCAAACACACTCACCCACACACCCACCCCCCCACACACACACCCACCGACACACACACCCACCCACACTCTCACACACACTCACACCCACATACACTCTCACTCACACACACCAACCAACACACACTCACACACACTCAAACACACACGCTCACACTCACACACACCCACACACATACACACACACTCGCACCCACACTCTCACACCCACCCACACCCACTCTCTCACACACCCACCCACATACACACCCCCACACACACACACCCACCCACCTACACCCACCCACCCTCACACACTCACACACACAGACACTCATACCCACATACACTCTCACACACTCACAGACAACCACACACTCACACTCACCCACACCCACTCTCACACAGACACTCTCACACACCCGCACACACCCACATTCACTCACACACCCCCATTCACACCCACCCACACACACACAATGACATACACACACACTCACACCCACACACACACTCACATGCACTTACAGTCACATATGCCCAATCACACACACACACACCCACACACACTCACACACAGACACTCACACCCACATACACTCTCTCTCACACACGCACTCACACACACCCACCCACACACTCTCACACACCCGCACACATTCACACTCACCCATACACACACACCCACACCCTCACACGCACACACTCACATACACACACACTCACACCCACATGCACTTACAGTCAGACATGCCGAATCTCACACTCACACACATCCACACACATCCACACACACTCACACCCACACTCTCACACCCACCCACACACACGCCCACACACGCACCGCACACACATACTCACACCCACCCACACTCTCACACAGACACACACACTCACATACACTCCCACACACACACTCACACCCACCCACACTCTCACACACCCGCACACACTCACACACCCACACACACCCACACTCTCACATACAATGACATACACACACACTCACACCCATAGTCACATGCACTTACAGTCACACATGCCCAATCACACACTCACACACACCCACACTCACACACACCCACGCACACACCCCCAACACACATCCACACACACACTCCCTCACACACCCTCACACTCATTCATACCCACCCATACACTCGCACACAATCTCACACACACACACGGCCACACACTCATACACTCACTCACACACACTCACTCACATAAGTACACACCCACACACACACCTACACTCACTCACACACAAACATACTCTCACACACACACACTCGGACACACTCTCACGCACTCCCACACACACTCACACAAACGCACACCTCTCACACTCACACTCAGTCACATACACACACACACATACTCCCACACACAAGTATTCACACTCACACACACACTCACACCCACTCTCTCACACACACTCCCAAATGCACACATTCACACTCACTCCCACATACACACTCACACTCACTCCCACAAACTTACTCCCACACTCACAAATACACACATTCACACTAATACACACACTCACTCCCACCCACACACACTCACTCACTCACTCACACACACATGTACTCCCACACACACGTACTCACACTCACACACACACACTTGGACACACACACACTCACACCCACTCTCACATGCACACTCCCACACACTCACAAATGCACACATTCACACTCACTCCCACAGACATACTCACACTCACTCCCACAAACTTACTCCCATACTCACTCCCACACTCACAAATACACACATTCACACTCACTCACACACACACTCACAAGTACACACATTCACACTAATACACACACACTCACCCACACGCACCGCACACACTCATTCACACCCACCCACACACTCTCACAGACATACACTCTCTCTCACACACACACACTCACGCCCACCCACACTCTCACACAGACACTCTCACACACCCGCACACACTCACACACACCCATTCTCACACACCCACACACACCCACACCCTCACACCCACACAATGACATACACACACACACTCACATGCACTTACAGTCACACATGCCCAATCACACACTCACACACACCCACACACACACACTCCCACCCACACACCCCAACACACATCCACACACACTCCCTCACACACCCTCACACTCATTCACAATCTCACACACACACACTCTCACACACACACACACACTCTCACACACACACCCACACACACGTCCATACTCTCTCACACACACATCCACACACTCTCACACACACACATTCACTCACATAAGCACACACTCACACCCACACCCACTCACACACACACATACTCTCACACACACACACACACTCGGACACACACTCACACACACACACTCCCACACTCACCCACACCCACACACACTCTCACTCACACTCTCACACACACATTCACACTCACTCCCACACACACACAATCACATACACTCACTCCCACACACTTACTCCCACACTCACAAATACACACATTCACTCACTCACAAATACACACATTCACACTAACACACCCACACTCATAGCCACACACACGCGCACACCCACCCATCCATACACACACACATACCCACACACACTCACACCCTCCCCACACACACTCACACCCTCCCCACACACACTCACACCCACCCCACACACACACCCACATACACTCTCTCACACACACACACACACTCACATACAGACACTCACACACGCACCCAAACACACTCACACACACACATTCACACACACTCACACACACCCACACACACACACCCACACCCTCACACACACATACACACACTCACATGCACTTACAGTCACACATGCCTAATCACACACACACACCCACACCCACACTCTCACTCCCTCACACCCACACTCACACTCATTCACATCCACCCACACACTCACACACAATCTCACACACACAAACTCAGACACACTCACTCACACAAGCACACACTGTCACACCCACCCACACACACCCATCCACACTCTCACACCCACACACACACACCCACACACACACCCACCCACACACACACTCTCACAGACACTCACACTCACATACACTCTGTCTCACACACACTCACACCCACCCACACTCTCACAGAGACACTCTCACACACCCGCGCACACTCACACACCCCCATTCTCACACACCCACACCCTCACACCCACACAATGACATACACACACACTCATACCCACACACACACTCACATGCACTTACAGTCACACATGCCCAATCACACACTCACACACACCCACACATACTCCCACACACACACCCCAACACACATCCTCACACTCATTCACAATCTCACACACACACTCTCACACACACACACCCACACACAATTCCACACACACACACTCACACACACGTCCACACACTCTCACACACACATCCACACACTCTCACACACATACATTCACTCACATAAGCACACACTCACACACACACCCACACTCACACACACACACATACTCTCACACACACACACTCGGACACACTCTCACTCACACACACACACTCCCACACACATACACTCCCACATTCACTCACACCCACACACACTCCCACACTCAATCACACCCACACACACTCTCACACACACATTCACACTCACTCCCACACACACTCACATACACTCACTCCCACACACTTACTCCCACACTCACAAATACACACATTCACTCACTCACAAATACACATATTCACACTAACACACCCACACTCACAGCCACACACACATACACGCACACCCACCCATCCATACACACACACATCCACACACACACACTCACACCCACCCACACACACTCACACCCTCCCCACACACACTCACACCCACCCCACACACACACACACATACACTCTCACACACACACCCACTCTCACACACGCACCCACACACACTCACACACACATTCACACACACCCACACACACACACCCACTCACATGCACTTACAGTCACACATGCCCAATCACACACACACACACCCACACTCACATTCCCACACATCCACACACACACTCCCTCACACACTGACACTCACACTCATTCACATCCACCCACACACTCGCACACAATCTCACACACACACCCTCACACTTACCCACACTCCCACACACACCCTCACACTTACCCACACTCCCACACACACACTCACTCACACAAACTCAGACACACTCACACACACACTCACTCACACAAGCACACACTCCCACACACACCCACACACACACGTACTACACTCTCACACACACACTCTCACAATCACTCACACACACCCCCACACTCACACACTCAGAAATGCACACATCCACACTCACTCCCACACACACACTCATACACTCACTCCCACACTCACATATACATACATTCACACTAACACTCCCACACACACTCACAAATACACACATTCACACTAACACACATTCACACTAACACACACACTCACACCCACCCACACACACATTCACACCCACCCACACACTCACACTCACACCCTCAAACACAGACACTCACACTCTCACACATCCACATACAGACCCACCCACAATCACACACACCCTCACAAACACTCCCACACGCTCTCACACTCCCACACCCACACACCCCCCAACACACACACACACACACTCCCTCACACACCTACACACACCCTCACACACACACCCTCACACTCAATCACACCCACCCACACACTCGCACACAATCTCACACACACACACACACACACACACTCACATGCACTTACAGTCACACATGCCGAATCACACACTCCCACACACCCACATTCACATACACACACACTCACACCCACAATCGCACACCCACCCACACACACTCTCACACCCACACTCATCCACCCACACCCACTCTCACACACACCGCACACACATACACTCATATCCACCCACACTTACACCCATCCATACACACACACACCCACCCACACTCACACCCACCCACACACCCACAGTCACATATGCGAATCACACACTCCCACCCACCCACACTCACATACACACACACTCACACCCACACTCTCACACCCACCCACACTCACACTCACCCACACTCACATACACACACTCACACCCACCCACACACACCCACACACACTCTCTCACACCCACACCCACCCACCCTCCTACCCACACACACTCCCACTCACACTCTCACACACACCGCACACACTTACTCACACACACACACCCATCCATACACACACACACCCACACTCACACCCACCCACTCACACCCACATACACTCTCACACACACTCACATACTCATACCCACCCACACACACTCACACACCCATTCACACACACGCACACCCTCACACACACACACACTCACATGCACTTAGTCACACATGCCCAATCACACACTCACACACACCCACACACACACCCCAACACACATCCACACACACACTCCATCACACACCCTCACTCATTCACACCCACCCACACACTCGCGCACAATCGCACACACACTCTCACACACCCTCTCACACACACACACTCACACACCCTCTCACAAACACACACTCACACAAGCACACACCCCCCCACTCACACACACGTACTCCCACACACACATACTCCCACACACATGGACACACACACTCTCACTCACACACACACACTTACACCCATCCATACACACACACACCCACACTCACACCCACCCACTCACACCCACATACACTCTCACACACACTCACATACTCATACCCACCCACACACACTCACACACACCCACCCACTTACACCCATCCATACACACACACACCCCTACACTCACGCCCACCCACTCACACCCACATACACTCTCACACATACTCACATACTCATACCCACCCACACACACCCATTCACACACACACACCCTCACACACACACACTCACATGCACTTAGTCACACATGCCCAATCACACACACACACCCACACACACACCCCAACACACATCCACACACACACTCCCTCACACACCCACCCACACCCTCACTCATTCACACCCACCCACACACTCGCACACAATCTCACACACACACTCTCACACACCCTCTCACACACACACACTCACACAAGCACACACACACCCCCACTCACACACACGTACTCCCACACACACGTACTCCCACACACATGGACACACACACTCTCACTCACACACACACACTCCCACACACACACGCTCGCACACTCACTCACACACACCCACACTCACTCTCACTCACACACACTCCCAAATACACACATTCACACTCACTCACACACACTCACATACACTGACTCCCACACTCTCACTCCCACACTCACAAATACGCACCTTCACACTCACTCACACAATCACCCACACACACACTCCCACACACACTCACAAATACACACATTCACACTAACACACATACACTCACACCCACCCATCTACACACACACTCACACCCACCCACACACTCACACCCACCCACACATACTCACCCCCATCCCACATACATTCTCACACACACACACCCACACGCACTTACAGTCACACATGCACAATCACACACTCACACACACCCACATTCACACACTCCCACACACACACACACACCCCAACACACACATCCACACACATACCCTCACAGTCATTCACACCCACACACACATCTCACACACACACACCCTCACTCACTCACACACTCCCACACACACACTCTCACACACGTCCACACACACCTACACACATACACTCACTCACACAAACTCACACACGCTCACACAAGCGCACACTCTCACAATCACTCACTCCCACACACACGTAATCACACACACACACTCACACCCACTCTCTCACAAATACTCCAACACACTCACAAATGCACACATTCACACTCACTCCCACACACACACTCACACTCACTCCCACAAACTTACTCCCACACTCACAAATACTCCCACTCACACTCACAAGTACACACATTCACACTAATACACACACACTCACACCCGCCCACACACACTCACTCACTCAAGCGCACACTCTCGCACTCACTCACACACACACACATGTACTCCCACACACACACACACTCGGACACACACACACTCACATCCACTCTCACATACACACTCCCACACACTCACAAATGCACACATTCACACTCACTCCCACAGACACACTCACACTCACTCCAACAAACCTACTCCTACACTCACTCCCACACTCACAAATACACACATTCACACTCACTCACACACTCACTCACACTCCCACACACACTCACAAGTACACACATTCACACACACCCACCCACCCACACACACACACATCCATACACACACTCACGCCCACTCCCACAAACTTACTCCCACTCACAAATACACACATTCACACTCACTCACACTCTCACTCCCACGCACACTCACAAGTACACACATTCACACTAATACACACACACTCACACCCACCCACACACACTCACACCCACCCACACACTCTCACACACACAGACTGCATACACACACTCACGCCCACCCACACACACACTCACACCCACCCACACACACACTCACCCACCCACACACTCACACCCACCCATACACACACTCACACCCACCCACCCACACTCAGACTCACACACACAAACACTGACACTCACACTCACACACCCACATACACTCACAGACACACACACACACACCCACACACACTCACACACACCCTCACACGCACACTCTCACACTCATCCACACACTCTCACACACACACGTATTCCCACACACATACACACCCACACTCGGACACACACATTCTCACTCACACACACACACTCCCACACACACACACTTCACTCCCACACACACACCCACACACACTCACACCCACTCTCACACACACTCACTCACTCACAAATACACACATTCACACTCATACACACACTCTCAAATACACACATTCACACTCACTCACACACAGTCACGAATACACACATTCACACTAACACACTCACACCCACCCACACTCACACTCACACCCACCCATACACACACTCTCACACCCACCCCCACACATACACTCACACCCACCCACACACACACCCACCCACCCACACAATTTCACACACACGTTCACACGCACACACTCACCCATACACTCACACCCACCCACTCACACACTCTCACACACACTCTCACCCACCCACACTCTCTCATACACACACACTCTCACACACACTCACATACACCCATACTCACACACTCACACACACACGCACACACTCACACACATTCACACACATTCACACACCCACACACAGACCCACACACTCACACACTCTCACACCCACCCACACACACTCACACCCACCCCCACACATACACTCACACCCACCCACACACACCCACCCACACACACCCACCCAATTTCACACACACGTTCACACCCACCCACACTCACACCCACCCATACACACACTCTCACACCGACCCACACACACTCACACCCACCCCCACACATACACTCACACCCACCCACACTCACACCCACCCACCCACACAATTTCACACACACGTTCACACGCACACACTCACCCATACACTCACACCCACCCACTCACACACTCTCTCACCCACCCACACTCTCTCCTACACACACACTCTCACACACACTCACATGCACCCATACTCACACACTCACACACACACGCACACACGCACACACTCACACACATTCACACACCCACACACAGACCCACACTCTCACACCCACCCACACACACTCACACCCACCCCCACACATACACTCACACCCACCCACACACACCCACCCACACACACCCACCCAATTTCACACACACGTTCACACCCACACACACTCACCCATACACTCACACCCACCCACCCCCACACATACACTCACACCCACCCACACACACACACACCCACACAATTTCACACACACGTTCACACCCACACACACTCACCTATACACTCACACCCACCCACTCACACACTCTCACATACACTCTCACCCACCCACATTCTCTCATACACACACACTCTCACACACACTCACATACACCCATACTCACACACTCACACACACACTCACACACATTCACACACCCACACCCTCACACACACACACACACACTCCCACACACCCACACACAGACCCACACTCTCACACACACTCACACCCACCCCCACACACATTCACACACACCCACACCCTCACACACACATTCCCACACACCCACACACAAACACACACAATCTCTCACACACACACCCACACACACCCTTACACACTCTCACACACACACACCACACACTCACTCTCACATACACTCTCCCACACACACAGCACACACTCTCACACACACACACTCTCCCACCCACACACACACACACCCACACACACACTCACTCGCATACACACTCCCACACTCTCACACTCACTCGCATACACACTCCCACACTCTCACACTCACTCCCACACACACTCACACACACACTCACTCACACACTCTTACACCCACGCACACACTCCCACACACACACACTCCCACCCACAGACCCACACCCTCACACACACACCCACCCCCCACACACATTCACACACTCCCACACACCCACACACAATCTCTCACACACATACCCACACACACCCTTACACTCACTCACACACACTTCCCCACACACTCCTACACCCACGCACACACTCCCACACACTCACACACTCCCACACACCCACACACAGACCCACACCCTCACACACCCACCCCCCACATTCACACACTCCCACACCCTCACACACACACTCCCACACAACCACACACAAACACACACTCACACGCACTTACACTCACACACTCACCCTCACACACCCACACACACTCACACACAATCTCTCTCACACACACCCACACACACCCTTACACTCACTCACACACATTCCCACACACACACCACACACACTCACTCTCACACACTCTCCCACACACACACCACACACTCTCACACACACACACTCCCTCACACACTCACACACCCACACACACACACTCTCCCTCACACACCCACACACACACACTCACTCGCATACACACTCCCACACTCTCACACGCACACACACTCCTACACCCACGCACAGACATTCCCATGCACACACTCCCACACACACTCCCACAGCCACACTCACACACACTCACGTGCAAATACACACACACAGACATATGCGTGCACACACACAGACACACTTTCACACACAGACACACTCCCTCACACGTTCCCTCACACACACTCCCTCACACACACACTCACACTCTCTCACACACACAGACACACGCACACATATTCATACTCTCACACACAAAGACACTCGCTCACACACACAGACACGCACACACTCACTCACAGACACACTCACACACACTCTCACACATACACACACTCTCACATACACAGACACACACACACACTCTCTCACATACACAGACAGACACACACACACACACCCCCGAGGCAGGGACAGAGTCCATGTGTTTAGCTGCCTCTCTAGCCGAGGGTGACGGTACAAGGTGATAGTGTGCTGCAGGATGAGAGTGGGGCCATTCAAATGGAGAGTAGATTGTAAAACCGGGTGGAAAGAAAGCGAGTGGGTGTGGAAGGAGTCTGCAGCTTCAGAGAGAGCAGAGAGGCATTGAAAGCGACAGAGAGGGAGAGAGATTTGACAGTATTCCCTATCTCCAAGGTACAATAACTGAAGGCTGCAGTGCAAGAGTGAAGCTTTCACCATGTATCAGAACATCAAAGCTAGCAGGTAGAATATTAAATTCATTCATCCTCAGTCTGACAACATAAACTCCTGTCAACAATGGTGAACCAAATGGTATTTACTCAGCTGTGGGGAAGGGTTTGCTGCAGTGAGCATTGCTCACAACAAAGGAGGCGTTTAAATACCACAGAGAGGAAATCACTGGGAAACTGGCAGGCAGTGGGAATCCCATCTACCAGAGCGAGGGGAAAGCTCCCTCTACACTGTCCCCCATCAAACACTCCCCAGTTCAGGGACAAGTTGATTCTCTGTTGAACCCCATAAGCCTTGACCCCCTCCCCACCCTGCAATCCTTTCTTGTTAACCCACACCTGCCTTCCTCAGCCATGAATACAGCCAATGAGCCAATCTTCTCTCCTATCCACACAGAGGGTAGCGTGACTACTCTCTGAGCTAACAGCCTCCCGTTTGTCTCTGTCTGGATGGGGAGTCCCCTTCCTCCTGAAAGGTGGTCCCGTCTCCCCAGCCTCTGCCAACGAAGGGGCTGCGGTCTCTCAGTACCCTGTACGTCAAAGCGCCCTCCTTGGGATATCTAACAAACCCCTTTCACTGCAGAGTACACCTCACTCAGAACTTACTGGCCGGTTTGAGAACATTGGTCTCTCGACCATCAGCTCCACCATCCTGGCTCTTGCGAAATGGAGAGTTTCTATCTCCCAACTCCCCCCCTCGCCCCATCCTGACTCCAACACCCCCTCCCCTTCCTCCGCACCCAAAATCCACAGGGACCCTTGACCCGTCTCTTCTGGATAGAGGCATTCCATTTTGCTCCAATAATGGTCACGCCATGGAACATTTTGTAAATTCCTACTTTGGAAATAGAACCAGTCTGACTAAAGTCTGGCACGGTGGCTCAGTGGTTAGCACTGCTGCCTCGCGGCACCAGGGACCCAGGTTCAATCCCCGCCTCGGGTGACTGTCTGTGTGGAGTTTGCACATTCGCCCAGTGTCTATGTGGGGTTTCCTCCGAGTGCTCCAGTTTCCTCCCACAGTCCAAAGATGTGCAGGTTAGGGTGGATTGGCCGTGCTAAATTGTCCCATAGTGCCCAGGGATGTGCAGGTTAGGGTGGATTGGCCGTGCTAAATTATCCCATAGTGTCCAGGGATGTGCAGGTTAGGGTGGATTGGCCGTGCTAAATTGTCCCATAGTGTCCAGGGATGTGCAGGTTAGGGTGGATTGGCCGTGCTAAATTTTCCCATAGTGTCCAGGGATGGGCAGGTTAGGGTGGATTAGCCGTGCTAAATTGTCCCTTAGTCTTAGGTGCATTAGTCAGGGGAGAATGTAGGGGACTGGGTGGGTTGCTCTTCGGAGGGTTGGTGTGGACTTGTTGGGCCGAAGGGCCTGTTACCACACTGTCGGGAATCTAATCTAATAAAAATCAGGATACAGACAGACTCTAACCTCACACATTTCATGCATTGTCTGAGCTGGGACAACACCTTTTGTTGTGAAACCTTAAGTTATCTCGAGAAGATGACTTCAAGGAATTTACATATTAATGTACCGAAGCCTATCACCCATTCTAAAAGATGAAAGATTTGACAGCAATCCAGGTTTGTTCAATATATTGCACCCCGTTGCATGACTCTGTAATCTTTTGTGATAAAGTCTGTGTGTTATGGTCTTATTCACCACAACAGATGGTTACAGAGAGTGGGGAACTCGGCCCGGACAATCACAAAGACCAACCTCCCATCTACAGAATCCATCTCCCAGGGTCAAGGGAAGGCCGCCAGCGTTCTCAAAGACCCAGCCCACCCTGGCAATGTTTGTCTACAACCTCTACCATCGGGGAGAAGGTACAGAAGCCAGAACACACGCACCAGCCGGTTTCCAAACAGTTTCTACCCTCCTGCTGTTAGAATACTGAATGGCCTCACAAACATTCGCCTGTCCCTGTGTTTTTGTTGTTGCTGCTGTTTCCCTATTATTTACTATCGATGCTGCTTAACTCTGTGAGCTGCCTGGATCGCTCACGAGACAAAGCTTTTCACTGTGCCTCGGTACACGGGACAATCAATTCAATTCAATTCACAACCACCTGATGAAAGCTAGTGCTTCCAAATAAATCTGTTGGACTGTAACCTGGTGTTGCGTGATTTTTAACTTTGTTTCTTCGACTTCAACAGCAGCTTGCATTGATGCGACACGGTTCTGGGAGGTGAGGAGGAGGAGATGTTCTCCCTTCCCCCCCCCCCCCCCCCCCTCCCCGACCGCGAGAGGGTCACGAGTCTGTGGAGATTGGGAATGCGGGTGGTGGCGGATTGATCCGAGGCCACGTTGGATGGATAGACAAGGGAACATAGAGCATAGAGCAATACAGCACCGAACAGGCCCTTCGGCCCTCAATGTTGCGCCGACCTGTGAACTAATCTAAGTTCATCCCCCTCCACTATCCCATCATCATCCATGTGCTTATCTAAAGATTGTTTAAACACTCCTAATGTGGCTGAGTTGTGTCCTCATTGATGGGTAGGACATTCCACGCCCTTACCACTCTCTGAGATAAGAACCTGCCTCTGATATCTGTCTTAAATCTATCACCCCCTCAATTTGTAGTTACGCCCCCTCGTACACACTGATGTCATCATCCTAGGAAAAAGACTCTCACTGTCTACCCTATCTAATCCTCTGACCATCTTGTATGTCTCTATCAAATCCCCTCTGAGCCTTCTTCTTTCCAATGAGAATAGACCCAAGTCCCTCAGCCTTTCCTCATAAGACCTTCCCTCCAGATCAGGCAACATCCTGGTAAATCTCCTCTGCACCTTTTCTCATAAAAGTGAAAATCCTCTCGAAAACAGGTACTAATGTTGGTCTTCCATCAAAGCAAAGTGGTGTGAAGTGAACGTCCGACAAAGCGGGGGGTACCTCTACTCCCCATTCCTAAGTTCGCCTTTCCCTTGTGAATCGAGCTCACTTCTTGCCGAGGGCCCGTGATGGGTAAGGGCTGGGGTGGGGTTGGTGGGAAGAGCAAAGGGGTTAGATCTGAGGCCTACAGCCACGCCTTCGAGGGAGAGTCTGGCTCACCCTGTCTCCTGGCTGTGTTGCTATCCTGTCCCTTCACAGGCCAAGACGTGACCTTCCCAACAACCTTGAACTGTGCTCGCTCTCTCTCTCTTTCTTTTTCTCTCTCTGTGAGCTGTTCCTTGCCACTGATTTTATTACGCGAATTGTTCGTCTGCCGATAATTGCTACCAATTAATGTTTGTACACCTCAATGCAAATCCGCTGAGAGGTGTTATTTCCTGGGAATGCTGACAGAGCACCTAACTCCCTCTCTCCTGACAGGCCGTGGACGTGAGGATGTTTTCACCAATGACAGCTATTCCCGGGCAGTGTCTCTCTGGGTGGTTAGCTAGGCCTCGCTTGGCCGATCCTCGGAGCTTTGTAGTAAAATGGCGCATGGATTTAGGAGGCATGGCACTGGTCAGGGATGTACGGAGGCGTATCCAAGGGATAGCTCAAGCGGGGTGGGAGATGGGGTACCCAGGTGGCAGATCTTTGGTGGGGAGAGCAAGGTAGGCTGTACACACACCCACACCCCCCACCCCAAACACACACACACATTGCCCATGTTGCTCATGTTGTCCCCCTGTACAAGAAGGTAGTAGGGATATTCCAGGTAACTGTAGACCACTGACGTCAGTGGTGGGAAAGTTACTGGAGAAGGTACTGAGGGATAAAATCTATTTATATTTGGAAAAGAATGGGCTTGTCAGTGATAGGCAACATGGTTTTGTGCGGGGGAAATCATGCCTTACCAACCTAATAGAGTTCTTCGAGGAAGTGACCAAGTTGTTAGGTGAAGGAAGGGCTGTTGATGTCATATACATGGACTTTAGTAAGGTGTTTGATAAGGTTCCCCATGGTAAACTCATGGAGAAAGTGAAGTCACATGGTGTGCAGGATGTTCTAGCTAGGTGGATAAAGAACTGGTTGAGCAACAGGAGACAGAGAGTAGTAGTTGAAGGGAGTTTCTCAAAATGGAGAAAGGTGACCAGTGGTGTTCCACAGGGGTCAGTGCTGGGGCCACTGTTGTTTATGATGTACGTAAGTGATCTGGAAGAAGGCAATGTTGGTATGATCAACACATTTGCAGATGACACGAAGATTGGTGGAGTAGCAGAAAGCACAGGGGCCTGGAAAAGAATATAGGAGAATATAGATAGACTGGAGAGTTGGACAGAGAAGTTCAATCCAGGCAAATGTGAGGTGATGCATTTTGGGAAGTCTAATTCTAGAGCAAACTATACTGTAAACGGAAGAGCCTTGGGCAAAGTTGATGGGCAGAGAAGTCTGGGAGTTCAGGCCCATTGTACCCTGAAGGTTGCTGCACAGGCGGATAGAGTGGTCAAGAAGGCATATGGTATGCTTGCCTTCACTGGACAGGGTATTGAGTATAAAAGCTGGCAGGTCATGTTAAAGTTGTACAAGACATTGATTCGGCCGCATTTAGAATACTGTGTACAGTTCTGGGCGCCACATTACCAAAAGGGTGTGGATGCTTTGGAGAGGGTGCAGAGAAGGTTTACGAGGATGTTGCCTGGTATGGAAGGGGCTAGCTATGAAGAGAGGTTGAGTAGGTTAGGATTGTTTTCATTGGGAAAAAAGGAGATTAAGGGGGGACCTGATTGAGGTTTACAAAATCATGGAAGGTATAGACAGGGTGGATACAGACAAGCTTTTTCCCAGGGTAAGGGGTTCAATAACGAGAGGTCACGCATTCAAGGTGAGAGGTGAAAAGTTTAAGAGGAATACACGCGGCCAGTACCTCACACAGAGGGTGGTGTGTCTGGAATGCGTTGCCAGCAGAGGTGGTAGAGGCAGGCACGGTAGATTCATTTAAGATGGGTCTGGACAGATGCATGAGGAGGTGGGGAGCAGAGGGATACAGGTGCTTAGGAAATGACCGACAGGTTTAGACAGTGGATTTGGATCGGCCTAGGTTTGGAGGGCCAAAGGGCCTGTTCACAGGCAGTAAATTTTCTTTGATCTATGCCCGTCTCTCTCAGGTTCACACGCACAGCCGTTCCACACAGTCCGTCAGGCCACACCTACATATCGTCCAGCCACTGCTCGAGACTGTTTTACTCTAGTGATGGAGAGGGATAAGTGTGTACTACAGGGCAAGAGGTATAGCTGGGGGCAGGGAAATTATGATGCGGTGAGGCATGACTTAGGATGTGTGGCTTGGAAAAGAAAGCTTCAAGGCAAGGGCGTCATTGATATGTGGAGCTTGTTCAAGGAGCAACTATTGAGTGTCCTTGATAAGTATGTACCCGTCAGGCAGGGAGGAAAGGGTCGTGTGAGGGAGCCGTGGTTTAATAAGGAATTGGAATCCCTTGTTAAATGGAAGAGGGCGGCCTATGTAAAGATGAGGCGTGGAGGTTCAATTGGGGTGATTGAGAGTTATAAGGTAGCCAGGAAGGACCTGAAGAGAGAGCTAAGAGCAGCAAGGAGGGGACATGAAAGGTCCTTAGTTGGTAGGATTAGGGAAAACCCTAAGGCTTTCTATAGGTAAGTCAGGAATAAAAGAATGACTAGGGTAGGAATAGGTCCAGTCAAGGATAGTAGTGGGAAGTTGCGTGTGGAGGCTGAAGAGATTGGGGAGACACTGAATGAATACTTTTCGTCAGTATTCAATCAGGAACAGGACATTGTTGCCGATGTGAATACTGAGTCACAATTAATTAGAATGGACGGCTTTGAGGTATGTAGGGAAGAGGTGTTGGAAATTCTGGAAAGGGTGAAAATAGATAAGTCCCCAGGGCCTGATGGCATTTATCCTAGGATTCTCTGGGAAGCAAGGGAGGAGATTGCAGAGCCATTGGCCTTGATTTTTATGTCCTCGTTGTCTACAGGAGTAGTGCCAGAAGATTGGAGGCTAGCAAATGTGGTTCCCTTGTTCAAGAAGGGGAGTAGGGATAACCCTAGTAACTATAGGCCGGTGAGTCTCACTTCTGTTGTGGGCAAAATCTTAGAGAGAATTGTAAGGGATAGGATTTATGAACATCTGGATAGGAATAATGTGATCAAGGATAGTCAGCATGGTTTTGTGAAGGGCAGGTCGTGCCTCACAAACCTTATTGAATTCTTTGAGAAGGTGACTAAGGAGGCAGACGAGGGTAAAGCGGTAGATGTGGTGTATATGGATTTTAGTAAGGCGTTTGATAAGGTTCCCCATGGTAGACTACTGCAAAAAATACGGAGGTATGGCATTGAGGGTGAGTTGGAGGTTTGGATTAGGAGTTAGCTGGCTGGAAGAAGACAGAGGGTAGTAGTTGATGGCAAAGGTTCATCTTGGAGTGCCGTCACTAACAGTGTTCCGCAAGGATCTGTTTTGGGACCATTGCTGTTTGTCATTTTTATAAATGACCTGGAGGAGGGGTTAGAAGGTTGGGTGAGCAAGTTTGCCGATGATACGAAAGTCGGAGGAGTTGTAGACAGTGAGGAAGGATGTGGCAGGTTACAGCGGGATATAGATAAGCTGCAGAACTGGGCAGAAAGGTGGCAAATGGAGTTCAATGTAGCTAAGTGTGAGGTGATTCACTTTGGTAAGAGTAACAAAAAGATGGGGTACTGGGCTAATGGTCGGATACTTGGTAGTGTGGATGAGCAGAGGGATCTTGGTGTCCATGTACACAGATCTTTGAAAGTTGCCACCCAGGTAAATAGTGCGGTGAAGAAGGCATATGGCGTACTGGCTTTTATTGGTAGAGGAATTGAGTTCCGGAGTACTGAGGTCATGTTGCAGTTGTATAAGACTCTGGTGCGGCCGCATCTGGAGTATTGTGTGCAGTTTTGGTTGCCATACTATAGGAAGGATGGTGGAGGCACTGGAATGGGTGCAGAGGAGCTTTACCAGGATGTTGCCTGGTATGGTAGAAAGATCGTATGAGGAAAGGCTGAGGCACTTGGGGTTGTTTTCATTGGAGAAAAGAAGGTTTACGGGTGACTTGATAGAGGTGTACAAGATGATTAGGTGTTTAGATAGGGTCGACAGTGAGAATCTTTTTCCACGTATGGAGTCAGCTATTACAAGGGGGCATAGCTTTAAATTAAGGGGGGGTAGGTATAGGACAGATGTTAGGGGTAGGTTCTTCACTCAGCGAGTCGTGAGTTCATGGAATGCCCTGCCAGTAGCAGTGGTGGACTCTCCCTCTTTATGGGCATTTAAGCGGGCATTGGATAGGCATATGGAGGATAGTGGGCTAGTGTAGGTTAGGTGGGCTTGGATCGGCGCAACATCGAGGGCCGAAGGGCCTGTACTGCGCTGTATTCTTCTATGTTCTATGTTCTATGACACAGCCCACATCCGTACCGGGTACATATCGGTATCGAGTCCATACCTGCAACCCAATCCACATCCGTACTGAGTCGATATCAGTATCTAGTCCATATCTGTAAGCCATTCCACATCCGTACCGAGTCCATATCGGAATCTAGTCCATACCTGTAACCCATTCCACATCTGTACTGAATCCGTTTCGGTATCTAGTCCATAAGTGGAACCCATTCCACATCAGTACCGAGTCCATATCGGTATCAAGTCCATAAATGTAACCCATTCCACGTCCGTAAAGAGTCCATATCGGTATCTAGTCCATATCTGTAAACCATTCCATATCCGTACTGAATCCATATCAGTATCTAGTCCATAACTGAAACCCATTCCACATCCATATTGAGTCCATATCAGTATCTAGTCCATATCTGTAACCCATTCCACATCCGTACTGAGTCCCATATCGGTATCTAGTCCATACCTGTAACCCATTCCACATCCATACTGAATCCATATCAGTATCTAGTCCATAACTGTAATCCATTCCACATCCGTACCAACTCCATATCGGTTGTCTATTCCATATCTGTAACACGTTCCACATCCATTCCGAGTCCATATCAGTATCTAGTCCATATCTGTAACCCATCACACATCCGTACTGAGTGTATATCGGCATCTAGTCTAAATCTGTAACCCATTCCACGTCCGTAAAGAGTCCATATCGGTATCTAGTCCATATCTGTAAACCATTCCATATCCGTACTGAATCCATATCAATATCTAGACCATATTTGTAACCCATTCCACATTCGAACTGAGTCCATTTCGGTATCTAGTCCATAACTGTAACCCATTCCACATCCGTATCGAGGGGTCCATATCGGTATCTAGTCCATAACTGTAACCCATTCCACATCCGTACTGAGTCCATATCGGTTGTCTACTCCATATTTGTAACACATTCCACATCCGTTCCCAGGCCATATCGATATCTAGTCCATAACTATAACCAATTCCACATCCGTACTGAGTCCATATCGGTATCTAGTCCATATCTGTAACCCATTCCACATCCGTACCGACTCCATATCAGTATGTAGTCCATATTTGTAACCCATTCCACATTCAGACTGATTCCATATCGGTATCTAGTCCATAACTGTAACCCATTCCACATCCGTACCGACTCCATATCAGTATGTAGTCCATATTTGTAACCCATTCCACATTCAGACTGATTCCATATCGGTATCTAGTCCATAACTGTAACCCATTCCACATCCGTACTGAGTGCATATCGGTATCTAGTCCATATCTGTAATCCATTCCACATCCGTAACGACTCCATACCGGTATCTAGTCCATATCTGTCACCCATTCCACATCCGCTCGGACTCCATATCGGTATCTAGTCCATAACTATAACCCATTCCACATCCGAACCAAATCCATATCGGTATCTAGCCCATAACAGTTACCCATTCGAAATCTATACCGAGTCCATATCGGTATTTCTTCCAAAACTGTAACCCATTCTACACCCATATTGAGACTATATCAGTACCTAGTCCATATCTGTAATCCATTCCACATCTGTACTGAGTCCATACCAGTATCTAGTCCATATCTGTCACACAATCCACATCCGTTCCGAATCCATATCGATATCTCGTCCATATCTGTAATCCATTCCACATCCGTACCGACTCCATACCGGTATCTAGTCCATATCTGTCACATATTCCAAATCCGTTCCGAGTCCATATCGGTATCTAGTCCATAAATACAACCCATTCCACATCCGTTCCGAGACCATATCGGAATCTAGTCCATAACTATAACACATTCCACATCCGTACCGAATCCATATCGGTGTCTCGTCCATAACTGTAACCCATTCCACATCCATATTGAGTCCATATCAGTATCTAATCTATAACTGTAACCCATTCCATATAGGTATCTACTCCATAACTGTAACCCTTACACATCCGTACCGAGTCCAATTCGGTATCTCTTCCATATCGTTAACCCCGTCCACATCCTTACCGAGAGTATATCGGTACCTAGTTCATATCTGTAACCCATTCCAACTCTGCACTGAGTCCATATCGGTATCTAGTCCATACCTGTAACCCATTCCACATCCGTACCGAATCCATATCGGTATCTAGCCCATATCTGTTACCCATTCCAAATCTGTACCGAGTCCATATCGGTATCTCATACATAACTGTAACCCATTCCACATCCGTATTGAGTCCATATCAGTATCTAATCGATATCTGTAACACATTCCATATAGGTATCTACTCCTTAACTGGAGCCCTTACGCATCCGTACCGAGTCCAATTCGGTATCTAGTCCATATCCGTAAAACATTCCACATCCGTACTGAGTCCATATCGGTATCTAGTCTACATCTGTTACCCATTCCAAATCTGTACCGACTCCATATCGGTATCTTGTCCATAACTGTAACCCATTCCACACCCATATTGAGTCAATATCAGTGACTAGTCCATATCTGTAACCCATTCCACATCGGTACTAAGTGCATATCGGTATATACTCCATTTCTGTAACCCATTCCACACCCGTACTGAGTCCATATCAATCTAGTCTATATCTGTAGCCATTTCCACATCCGTACCGAGTCCATATCAGTTTCTAGCCCATATCTGTAACCCATTCCACATCTGTACTGAGTCCACATCGGTATCTAGCCCATATCTGTAACCCATTCCACATCTGTACTGAGTCCACATCGGTATCTAGTCCATATCTGTAACCCATTCCACATCTGTACTGAGTCCATATCGTTATCTAGTCCCTATCTGTAAGCCACTCCACATCCATACTGAGTCCCATATCAGTATCTAGTCCATATCTGCAACCCATTCCACATCCAGACTGAGTCCATATCGGTATCAAGACCAGATCTGTAACCCATCGCACATCCGTACTGAGTCCATATCAGTGTCTCGTCCATATGTGTAACCCATTCTACATCCGTACAGAGTCCATATTGGTATCTAGTCCATATCTGTAACCCATCGCACATCCGTACTGAGTCCATATCAGTAACTAGTCCATATCTGTAACCCATCCCGCATCCGTACCAAGTCCATACCGGTATCTAGTCCATATTTGTAACCCATTCCACATCCAGACAGAGTCCATATCGGTATCAAGTCCAGATCTGTAACCCATCACACATCCGTACTGAGTCCATATCAGCGTCTCGTCCATATGTGTAACCCATTCTACATCCGTACTGAGTCAATATCAGTATCTAGTCCATAACTGTAACCCATTCCATATTGGTATCTCGTCTATATCTGTAACCCATTCCACATCCGTACCTACTCCATACCGGTATCTAGTCCATATCTGTCACCCATTCCACATCCGTTCCGAGTCCATATTTGTATCTAGTCCATAACTATAACCCATTCCACATCCGTACCAAGTCCGTATCTGTATCTAGTCCATATCTATTACCCATTCCACATCCAGACTGAGTCCATATCGGTATCTAGTCCAGATCTGTAATCCATTGCACATCCGTACTGAATCCATATCGGTGTCTTGTCCATATGTGTAACTCATTCCACATTCGTATCGTGTCCATATCAGTAACTCGTCCATATCTGTCACCCATTCCACATCCGTTCTGAGTCCATATCGGTATCTAGTCCATAACTATAACCCATTCCACATCCGTATCTCTTCCATATCGGTATCTCTTCCATATCGGTAACCCAGTCCACATCCTTTCCGAGTCTATATTGGTATTTAGTTCATATCGGTAACCTATTCCAAATCTGCACTGAGTCCATATCATATCTAGTCCATACCTGTAACCCATTCCACATCCGTACCGAGTCCATATTGGTATCTAGTCCATATCTGTAATCCATTCCACATCCTTACCGAGTGTATATCGGGATCTAGTTCATATCTGTACCCCTTTCCACATCCGTACTGACTCCATATCGGTATCTAGTCCACATCTGTAACCCATTCCACATCCGTACTGAGTGCATAACTGTATCTAGTCCATACCTATAACCCATTCAACATCTGTACCGATTCCATATCGGTATCTATTCCATATCTGTAACCCATTCCACATCCGTACTGAGTCCATATCGGTATCTAGTCCATACCTGTAACCCATTCCACATCCGTACTGAGTGCATAACGGTATCTAGTCCATACCTGTAACCCATTCCACATCCGTACCGATTCCATATCGGTATCTATTCCATATCTGTAACCCATTCCACATCGGTTCCGAGTCCATATGGAGGTTGGTGGGATGGTAGGTGAGGACTAGTGGGGTTCTGTCCTGGTGGTGGTTGGAGGGGCGGGGCTCAAGAGCGGAGGAGCGGGAAGTGGAGGAGATGCGGTAGAGGGCATCGTCGACCACGTCTGGGGGGAAATTGCAGTCTTTGAAGAAGGAGGCCATCTGGGTTGTACGGTATTGGAACTGGTCCTCCTGGGAGCAGATTATTGGAACTGGCCCTCTTGGGAGCTGACCAACCTCCATATACAGCATATCATCCGCCATCATTTCCGCCACCTCCAAACGGACCGCACCACCAGGGATATATTTTCCTCCCCTCCCCTATCAGTGTTCCAAAAAGACCACTCCCTCCGTGACTCCCTCGTCAGGTCCACACCCTCCATCAACCCAACCTCCACTCCCGCACCTTCCCCTGCAACCGCAAGAAATGCAAAACTTGCGCCCCCACCTCCCCCCTTACTTCTTTCCAAGGCCCCAAGGATTACTTCCATATCGGTCACAAATTCACCTGCACCTCCACACACATCATTTATTGCATCCGCTGCACCCGATGTGGCCTCCTCTATATTGGGGAGACAGGCCGCCTACTTGCGGAACGTTTCAGAGAACACCTCTGGGACACCCGGACCAACCAATCCAACCACCCCGTGGCTCAACACTTCAACTCCCCCTCCCACTCCACCAAGGATATGCAAGTCCTTGGCCTTCTCCATCACCAGACCATAGCAACACGACGGTTGGAGGAAGAGCGCCTCATCTTCCACCTATCAACCCTCCAACCACAAGGGATGAACTCAGATTTCTCCAGTTTCCTCATTTCCCCTCCCACCACCTTGTCTCAGTCAAATCCCTCGAACTCAACACCGCCTTCCTAACCTGCAATCTCCTTTCTGACCTCTCCGCCCCCAGCCCACTCCGGCCTATCACCCTCACCTTGACCTCCCTCCACCTATCGCAATTCCAACGCCCCTCCCCCAAGTCCCTCCTCCCTACCTTTTATCTTAGCCGGCTGGACATACTTTCCTCATTCCTGAAGAAGGGCTTATGCCCGAAACGTCGATTCTCCTGTTCCTTGGATGCTGCCTGGCCTGCTGCGCATTTCCAGCAACATATTTTCAGCTCTGATCTCCAGCATCTGCAGTCCTCACTATCTCCGCACCCTTACCGAGTCTATATCGGTATCTAGTTCATATCTGTAACCCATTCCAAATCTGCACTGAGTCCATATCATATCTAGTCCATACCTGAAACCCATTCCACATCCATACCGATTCCATATCGGTATCGAGTCCAATCTGTAACCCATTCCACATCCGTACTTAGTCCATTTCAGTATCTAGTCCATATGTTCAACACATTCCACATGCAAACCGAGTCCATATCGGTATCTAGTCCATAACTATAACCCATTCCACATCCGTACCAAGTCCATATCAGTTTCTAGCCCATAACTGTTACCCATTCGAAATCTATCCCGAGTCCATATCGGTATCTCTTCCATATCTGTAACCCATTCCACATCCGTACTGAGTCCATATCAGTATCTAGTCCATATCTGTAACCCATTCCACACCCATATTGAGTCCATATCAGTGACTAGTCCATATCTGTAACCCAGTCCACATCCGTACCGAGTCCATACCAGTATCTAGTCCATATCTGTCACACATTCCACATCTGTTCTGAGTCCATATCGGCATCTAGTCCATAACTATAACCCATTCCACATTCGTACCGAGTCCATATCGGTACCTAGCCCATATCTGTTACCCATTCCAAATCTGTACCGAGTCCATATCGGTATCTCATACATAACTGTAACCCAGTCCACATCCGCATTGAGTCCATATCAGTATCTAATCTATAACTGTAACCCATTCCATATAGGTATCTACTCCATAACTGTAACCCTTACACATCTGTACCGAGTCCAATTCGGTATCTCTTCCATATCAGTAACACCGTCCACATCTTTACCGAGTCCATACCGGTATCTAGTCCATATCTGTAACCCATTCCACACCCATATCGAGTCCATATCGGTATCTAGTCCATATCTGTAACCCATGCCACATTCATATCGAGTCCATATCGGTATCTAGTCCATTCTGTAACCCATTCCACATCCGTACTTAGTCCATATCAGTATCTAGTCCATATGTTCAACACATTCCACATCCGTTCCGAGTCCATATCGGTATCTAATCCATATCTGTAACCCATTCCACATCCGTATTGAGTCCATATCGGTATCTAGTCCAATCTGTAACCCATTCCACATCCGTACTTAGACCATATCGGTATCTGGTCCATATGTTCAACACATTCCACATCCGTTCAGAGTCCATATCGGTATCTAGTCCATAACTATAACCCATTACATATCCGTACCCAGTCCATATCAGTTTCTAGCCCATAAATGTTACCCATTCGAAATCTATACCTGTAGCCCATTCCACATCCGTACAGAGTCCATACCAGTATCTAGTCCATATCTGTCACACATTCCATATCTGTACCGAGTCCATATCGGTATCTAGTCCATATCTGTAACCCATTCCACGTCCGTACTGAGTCCACATCGGTATCTAGTCCATACCAGTAACCCATTCCACATCCGTATAGAGTCCATTTCGGTATCTAGTCCATATCTGTAACCCATTCCACATCCACACCGAATCCATATCAGTATCTAGTCCATATCTGTAACCCATTTCATATCCGTACCGAGTCCATATCGGTATCTCTTCCATAACTGTAACCCATTCCACACCCATATTGAGTCCATATTAGTGTCTAGTCCATATCTGTAATCCATTCCACAACCGTACCGATTCCATATCAGTATCTCGTCCATACCTGTTACCCATTCCAAATCTGTACCGAGTCCATATCGGTATCTTGTACATAACTGTAACCCATTCCACATCTGTATAAAGTCCATATCAGCAACTACTCTATAACTGTAACCCTTACACATCCGTTCCGAGTCCAATTCGGTATCTCTTCCACATCGGTAACCCCGTCCACATCTTTACCGAGAGTATATCGGTATCTAGTTCATATCTGTAACCCATTCCAAATCTGCACTGAGTCCATGTCGTATCTAGTCCATACCTGTAACCCAATCCACATCCGTACCGAGTCCATATGGGTGTCTCGTCCATAACTATAACCCATTCCACATCCGTACCGAGTCCATATCGGTATCCAGCCCATATCTGTTACCCTTTCCAAATCTGTACCTAGTCCATATCGGTATCTCTTCCATAACTCTAACCCATTCCACACTCATATTGAGTCCATATCAGTGTCTAGCCCATATCTGTAACCCATTCCAAATCTGTACCTAGTCCATATCGGTATCTCATACATAACTGTAACCCAGTCCACATCCGTATTGAGTCCATATCAGTATCTAATCTATAACTGTAACCCATTCCATATAGGTATCTACTCCATAACTGTAACCCTTACACATCTGTACCGAGTCCAATTCGGTATCTCTTCCATATCAGTAACCCCGTCCACATCCTTACCGAGTCCATACCGGTATCTAGTCCATATCTGTAGCCCATTCCACACCCATATCGAGTCCATATCGGTATCTAGTCCATATCTGTAACCCATTCCACATCCGTACCGAGTCCATATCGGTATCTAGTCCATACCAGTAACCCATTCCACATTCATATCGAGTCCATATCGGTATCTAGTCCATTCTGTAACCCATTCCACATCCGTACTTAGTCCATATCAGTATCTAGTCCATATGTTCAACACATTCCACATCCGTTCCGAGTCCATATCGGTATCTAATCCATATCTGTAACCCATTCCACATCCGTACTTAGTCCATATCGGTATCTAGTCCATATGTTCAACACATTCCACATCCGTTCAGAGTCCATATCGGTATCTAGTCCATAACTATAACCCATTACACATCCGTACCCAGTCCATATCAGTTTCTAGCCCATAACTGTTAACCATTCGAAATCAATACCTGTAGCCCATTCCACATCCGTACCGAGTCCATACCAGTATCTAGTCCATACCAGTAACCCATTCCACATCCGTATAGAGTCCATATCGGTATCTAGTCCATATCTGTAACCCATTCCACATCCGTACTGAGTCCATTTCGGTATCTAGTCCATATCTGTAACCCATTCCACATCCGCACCGAATCCATATCAGTATCTAGTCCATATCTGTTACCCATTCCAAATCTGTACCGAGTCCATATTGGTATCTCGTACATAACTGTAACCCATTCCACATCCGTATTGAGTCCATATCAGTATCTAATCTATCACTGTAATCCATTCCATATCGGTATCTAGTCCATATCTGTAACCCATTCCATATCTGTACCGAGTCCATATCGGTATCTGGTCCATATCTGTAACCCATTCCACGTCCGTACTGAGTCCACATCGGTATCTAGTCCATAAGTGTAACCCATTCCACATCCGTATCGAGTCCATATCGGTATCTAGTCCATACCAGTAACCCATTCCACATCCGTACTGAGTCCATTTCGGTATCTAGTCCATATCTGTAACCCATTCCACATCCACACCGAATCCATATCAGTATCTCGTCCATATCTGTTACCCATTCCACATATTCCATATAGGTATCTACTCCATAACTGGAGCCCTTACGCATCCGTACCGAGTCCAATTCGGTATCTCTTCCATATCGGTAACCCCGTCCACAACCTTACCGAGTGTATATCGGTATCTAGTTCATATCTGTAACCCATTCAAAATCTGCACTGAGTCCATATCGTATCTAGTCCATACCTGTAACCCATTCCACATCCGTTCCGAGTCCATATCGGTATCTAGTCCATAACTATAACCCATTCCACATCCGTATCGAGTCCATATCGGTATCTAACTCATATCTGTTACCCATTCCACATCTGTACCTAGTCCATATCAGTATCTCGTACATAACTGTCACCCATTCCACATCCGTATTGAATCCATATCAGTATCTAATCTATATCTGTAACCCATTCCACATCCGTACCAAGTCCATATCGGTATCTCTTCCATAACTCTAACCCATTCCACACCCATATTGAGTCCATATCAGTATCTAGTCCATATCTGTAACCGATTCCACATCCGTACCAAGTCCATATTGGTATCTCTTCCATAACTCTAACCCATTCCACACCCATATTGAGTCCATATCAGTGTCCAGTCCATATCTGTAACCCATTCCATATCTGTACCATAAGACATAGGAGTGGAAGTAAGGCCATTCGGCCCATCAAGTGCACTCCGCCATTCAATCATGGCTGATGCGCATTTCAGCTCCACTTACCAGCGTTCTCCCCGTAGCCCTTAATTCCTCGAGACAACAAGAATCTATCAATCTCGGCCTTGAAGACATTTAGCGTCCCGGCTTCCACTGCACTCCGTGGCGATGAATTCCACAGGCCCACCACTCTCTGGCTGAAGAAATGCCTCCGCATTTCTGTTCTGAAATGACCCCCTCTAATTCTAAGGCTGTGTCCACGGGTCCTAGTCTCCTCGTTTAACTGAAACAATTTCCTAGCATCCACCTTTTCCAAGCCATGTATTATTTTGTACGTCTCTATTAAGTCTCCCCTTAATCTTCTAAACTCCAACGAATACAATCCCAGTATCCTCAGCCGTTCCTCATATGTTAGACCTGTCATTCCAGGGATCATCCGTGTGAATCTCCGCTGGACACGTTCCAGTGCCAGTATGTCCTTCCTGAGGTGTGGGGACCAAAACTGGACACAGTACTCCAAATGGGGCCTAACCAGAGCTTTATAAAGTCTTAGTAGTACATCTCTGCTTTTATATTCCAACCCTCTTGAGATAAGAGACAACATTGCATTCGCTTTCTTAATCACGGACTCAACCTGCATGTTTACCTTTAGAGAATCCTGGACTAGCACTCCCAGATCCCTTTGTGCTTTGGCTTTATTAATTTTCTCACCATTTAGAAAGTAGTCTATGCTTTTATTCTTTTTGCCAAAGTGCAAGACCTCGCACTTGCTCACGTTAAATTCCATCAGCCATTTCCTGGACCACTCTCCCAACCTGTCAAGATCCTTCTGCAGCCTCCCCACTTCCTCAGTACTACCTGCCTGTCCACCTAACTTCGTATCGGCAAACTTCGCGAGAATGCCCCCGGTTCCCTCATCCAAATCGTTAATATATAATGCGAACAGCTGTGGCCCCAGCACCGAACCCTGCGGGACACCGCTCGTCACCGGCTGCCATTCTAAAAAAGAACCTTTTATCCCAACTCTCTGCCTTCTGTTAGACAGCCAATCCTCAATCCATCCCAGCAGCTCACCTCGAACACCATGGGCCCTCACCTTGCTCAGCAGCCTCCCGTGTGGCACCTTATCAAAGGCCTTTTGAAAGTCTAGATAGACCACATCCACTGGGTTTCCCTGGTCTAACCTACTTGTTACCTCTTCAAAAAATTCCAACAGGTTTGTCAGGCATGACCTCCCTTTACTAAATCCATGTTGACTTGTTCTAATCAGACTCTGCTCTTCCAAGAATTTAGAAACCTCATCCTTAATGATGGATTCTAGAATTTTACCAACAACCGAGGTTAAGCTGATTGGCCTATAATTTTCCATCTTTTGCCTTGATCCTTTCTTGAACAAGGGGGTTACAACAGCCATCTTCCAATCATCCGGGACCTTTCCTGACTCCAGTGACTCTTGAAAGATCTCAACCAATGCCTCTGCTATTTCCTCAGCCACCTCTCTCAGAACTCTAGGGTGTATCCCATCGGGGCCAGGAGATTTATCAATTTTAAGACTTTTTAACTTTTCTAGCACTATCTCTTTCGTAATGGCAACCATACTCAACTCAGCCCCGTGACACCCTTTAATTTTTGGGATATTACTCATGTCTTCCACTGTGAAGACTGACGCAAAGTACTGGTTAAGTTCTCCTGCTATTTCCTTATCTCCCATCACTTGGCTTCCTGCATCAGTTTGAAGTGGCCCAATGTCTACTTTTGCCTGTCGTTTGTTTCTTATGTACTGAAAGAAACTTTGACTATTATTTCTAATATTACTGGCTACCGAGTCCACATCGGTATCTAGTCCATAAGTGTAACCCATTCCACATCCGTATCGAGTCCATTTCGGTATCTAGTCCATATCTGTAACCCATTCCACATCCGCACCGAATCCATATCAGTATCTAGTCCATATCTGTTACCCATTCCAAATCTGTACCGAGTCCATATTGGTATCTCGTACATAACTGTAACCCATTCCACATCCGTATTGAGTCCATATCAGTATCTAATCTATCACTGTAATCCATTCCATATCGGTATCTAGTCCATATCTGTAACCCATTCCATATCTGTACCGAGTCCATATCGGTATCTGGTCCATATCTGTAACCCATTCCACGTCCGTACTGAGTCCACATCGGTATCTAGTCCATAAGTGTAACCCATTCCACATCCGTATCGAGTCCATATCGGTATCTAGTCCATACCAGTAACCCATTCCACATCCGTACTGAGTCCATTTCGGTATCTAGTCCATATCTGTAACCCATTCCACATCCACACCGAATCCATATCAGTATCTCGTCCATATCTGTTACCCATTCCACATATTCCATATAGGTATCTACTCCATAACTGGAGCCCTTACGCATCCGTACCGAGTCCAATTCGGTATCTCTTCCATATCGGTAACCCCGTCCACAACCTTACCGAGTGTATATCGGTATCTAGTTCATATCTGTAACCCATTCAAAATCTGCACTGAGTCCATATCGTATCTAGTCCATACCTGTAACCAATTCCTCATCCGTTCCGAGTCCATATCGGTATCTAGTCCATAACTATAACCCATTCCACATCCGTATCGAGTCCATATCGGTATCTAACTCATATCTGTTACCCATTCCACATCTGTACCTAGTCCATATCAGTATCTCGTACATAACTGTAACCCATTCCACATCCGTATTGAATCCATATCAGTATCTAATCTATATCTGTAACCCATTCCACATCCGTACCAAGTCCATATCGGTATCTCTTCCATAACTCTAACCCATTCCACACCCATATTGAGTCCATATCAGTATCTAGTCCATATCTGTAACCGATTCCACATCCGTACCAAGTCCATATTGGTATCTCTTCCATAACTCTAACCCATTCCACACCCATATTGAGTCCATATCAGTGTCCAGTCCATATCTGTAACCCATTCCATATCTGTACCATAAGACATAGGAGTGGAAGTAAGGCCATTCGGCCCATCAAGTGCACTTCCCCATTCAATCATGGCTGATGCGCATTTCAGCTCCACTTACCAGCGTTCTCCCCGTAGCCCTTAATTCCTCGAGACAACAAGAATCTATCAATCTCGGCCTTGAAGACATTTAGCGTCCCGGCTTCCACTGCACTCCGTGGCGATGAATTCCACAGGCCCACCACTCTCTGGCTGAAGAAATGCCTCCGCATTTCTGTTCTGAAATGACCCCCTCTAATTCTAAGGCTGTGTCCACGGGTCCTAGTCTCCTCGTTTAACTGAAACAATTTCCTAGCATCCACCTTTTCCAAGCCATGTATTATTTTGTACGTCTCTATTAAGTCTCCCCTTAATCTTCTAAACTCCAACGAATACAATCCCAGTATCCTCAGCCGTTCCTCATATGTTAGACCTGTCATTCCAGGGATCATCCGTGTGAATCTCCGCTGGACACGTTCCAGTGCCAGTATGTCCTTCCTGAGGTGTGGGGACCAAAACTGGACACAGTACTCCAAATGGGGCCTAACCAGAGCTTTATAAAGTCTTAGTAGTACATCTCTGCTTTTATATTCCAACCCTCTTGAGATAAGAGACAACATTGCATTCGCTTTCTTAATCACGGACTCAACCTGCATGTTTACCTTTAGAGAATCCTGGACTAGCACTCCCAGATCCCTTTGTGCTTTGGCTTTATTAATTTTCTCACCATTTAGAAAGTAGTCTATGCTTTTATTCTTTTTGCCAAAGTGCAAGACCTCGCACTTGCTCACGTTAAATTCCATCAGCCATTTCCTGGACCACTCTCCCAACCTGTCAAGATCCTTCTGCAGCCTCCCCACTTCCTCAGTACTACCTGCCTGTCCACCTAACTTCGTATCGGCAAACTTCGCGAGAATGCCCCCGGTTCCCTCATCCAAATCGTTAATATATAATGCGAACAGCTGTGGCCCCAGCACCGAACCCTGCGGGACACCGCTCGTCACCGGCTGCCATTCTAAAAAAGAACCTTTTATCCCAACTCTCTGCCTTCTGTTAGACAGCCAATCCTCAATCCATCCCAGCAGCTCACCTCGAACACCATGGGCCCTCACCTTGCTCAGCAGCCTCCCGTGTGGCACCTTATCAAAGGCCTTTTGAAAGTCTAGATAGACCACATCCACTGGGTTTCCCTGGTCTAACCTACTTGTTACCTCTTCAAAAAATTCCAACAGGTTTGTCAGGCATGACCTCCCTTTACTAAATCCATGTTGACTTGTTCTAATCAGACTCTGCTCTTCCAAGAATTTAGAAACCTCATCCTTAATGATGGATTCTAGAATTTTACCAACAACCGAGGTTAAGCTGATTGGCCTATAATTTTCCATCTTTTGCCTTGATCCTTTCTTGAACAAGGGGGTTACAACAGCCATCTTCCAATCATCCGGGACCTTTCCTGACTCCAGTGACTCTTGAAAGATCTCAACCAATGCCTCTGCTATTTCCTCAGCCACCTCTCTCAGAACTCTAGGGTGTATCCCATCGGGGCCAGGAGATTTATCAATTTTAAGACTTTTTAACTTTTCTAGCACTATCTCTTTCGTAATGGCAACCATACTCAACTCAGCCCCGTGACACCCTTTAATTTTTGGGATATTACTCATGTCTTCCACTGTGAAGACTGACGCAAAGTACTTGTTAAGTTCTCCTGCTATTTCCTTATCTCCCATCACTTGGCTTCCTGCATCAGTTTGAAGTGGCCCAATGTCTACTTTTGCCTGTCGTTTGTTTCTTATGTACTGAAAGAAACTTTTACTATTATTTCTAATATTACTGGCTACCGAGTCCACATCGGTATCTAGTCCATAAGTGTAACCCATTCCACATCCGTATCGAGTCCATTTCGGTATCTAGTCCATATCTGTAACCCATTCCACATCCGCACCGAATCCATATCAGTATCTAGTCCATATCTGTTACCCATTCCAAATCCGTACCGAGTCCATATTGGTATCTAGCCCATATCTGTTACCCATTCCAAATCTGTACCGAGTCCATATTGGTATCTCGTACATAACTGTAACCCATTCCACATCCGTATTGAGTCCATATCAGTATCTAATCTATCACTGTAATCCATTCCATATCGGTATCTAGTCCATATCTGTAACCCATTCCATATCTGTACCGAGTCCATATCGGTATCTGGTCCATATCTGTAACCCATTCCACGTCCGTACTGAGTCCACATCGGTATCTAGTCCATAAGTGTAACCCATTCCACATCCGTATCGAGTCCATATCGGTATCTAGTCCATACCAGTAACCCATTCCACATCCGTACTGAGTCCATTTCGGTATCTAGTCCATATCTGTAACCCATTCCACGTCCGTACTGAGTCCACATCGGTATCTAGTCCATAAGTGTAACCCATTCCACATCCGTATCGAGTCCATATTGGTATCTAGTCCATACCAGTAACCCATTCCACATCCGTACTGAGTCCATTTCGGTATCTAGTCCATATCTGTAACCCATTCCACATCCACACCGAATCCATATCAGTATCTCGTCCATATCTGTTACCCATTCCACATATTCCATATAGGTATCTACTCCATAACTGGAGCCCTTACGCATCCGTACCGAGTCCAATTCGGTATCTCTTCCATATCGTTAACCCCGTCCACAACCTTACCGAGTGTATATCGGTATCTAGTTCATATCTGTAACCCATTCAAAATCTGCACTGAGTCCATATCGTATCTAGTCCATACCTGTAACCCATTCCACATCCGTTCCGAGTCCATATCGGTATCTAGTCCATAACTATAACCCATTCCACATCCGTATCGAGTCCATATCGGTATCTAACTCATATCTGTTACCCATTCCACATCTGTACCTAGTCCATATCAGTATCTCGTACATAACTGTAACCCATTCCACATCCGTATTGAATCCATATCAGTATCTAATCTATATCTGTAACCCATTCCACATCCGTACCAAGTCCATATCGGTATCTCTTCCATAACTCTAACCCATTCCACACCCATATTGAGTCCATATCAGTATCTAGTCCATATCTGTAACCGATTCCACATCCGTACCAAGTCCATATTGGTATCTCTTCCATAACTCTAACCCATTCCACACCCATATTGAGTCCATATCAGTGTCCAGTCCATATCTGTAACCCATTCCATATCTGTACCATAAGACATAGGAGTGGAAGTAAGGCCATTCAGCCCATCAAGTGCACTCCGCCATTCAATCATGGCTGATGCGCATTTCAGCTCCACTTACCAGCGTTCTCCCCGTAGCCCTTAATTCCTCGAGACAACAAGAATCTATCAATCTCGGCCTTGAAGACATTTAGCGTCCCGGCTTCCACTGCACTCCGTGGCAATGAATTCCACAGGCCCACCACTCTCTGGCTGAAGAAATGCCTCCGCATTTCTGTTCTGAAATGACCCCCTCTAATTCTAAGGCTGTGTCCACGGGTCCTAGTCTCCTCGTTTAACTGAAACAATTTCCTAGCATCCACCTTTTCCAAGCCATGTATTATTTTGTACGTCTCTATTAAGTCTCCCCTTAATCTTCTAAACTCCAACGAATACAATCCCAGTATCCTCAGCCGTTCCTCATATGTTAGACCTGTCATTCCAGGGATCATCCGTGTGAATCTCCGCTGGACACGTTCCAGTGCCAGTATGTCCTTCCTGAGGTGTGGGGACCAAAACTGGACACAGTACTCCAAATGGGCCTAACCAGAGCTTTATAAAGTCTTAGTAGTACATCTCTGCTTTTATATTCCAACCCTCTTGAGATAAGAGACAACATTGCATTCGCTTTCTTAATCACGGACTCAACCTGCATGTTTACCTTTAGAGAATCCTGGACTAGCACTCCCAGATCCCTTTGTGCTTTGGCTTTATTAATTTTCTCACCATTTAGAAAGTAGTCTATGCTTTTATTCTTTTTGCCAAAGTGCAAGACCTCGCACTTGCTCACGTTAAATTCCATCAGCCATTTCCTGGACCACTCTCCCAACCTGTCAAGATCCTTCTGCAGCCTCCCCACTTCCTCAGTACTACCTGCCTGTCCACCTAACTTCGTATCATCGGCAAACTTCGCGAGAATGCCCCCGGTTCCCTCATCCAAATCGTTAATATATAATAAAACATAGAACATAGAAGAATACAGCGCAGTACAGGCCCTTGGGCCCTCGATGTTGCGCCGATCCAAGCCCACCTAAACTACACTAACCCACTATCCTCCATATACCTATCCAATGCCCTCTTAAATGCCCATAAAGAGGGAGAGTCCACCACTGTTACTGGCAGGGCATTCCATGAACTAACGACTCGCTGAGTGAAGAACCTACCCCTAACATCAGTCCTATATCTACCCCCCCTTAATTTAAAGCTATGCCCCCTTGTAATACCCGACTCCATACGCGGGAAAAGGTTCATACTGTCTACCCTATCTAACCCCCTAATCATCTTGTACACCTCAATCAAGTCACCCCTAAACCTTCTTTTCTCTAGTGAAAACAGCTCCAAGTGCCTCAGTCTTTCCTCATACGATTTTCCTTCCATACCAGGCAACATCCTGGTAAACCTCCTCTGCACCCGTTCCAATGCCTCCACATCCTTCCTATAGTATGGCGACCAAAACTGCACACAATATTCCAGATGCGGCCGTACCAGAGTCTTATACAACTGCATCATGACCTCAGGACTCCGGAACTCAATTCCTCTACCAATAAAAGCCAGTACGCCATATGCCTTCCTCACCGCACTATTTACCTGGGTGAATTTACCTAATGCGAACAGCTGTGGCCCCAGCACCGAACCCTGCGGGACACCGCTCGTCACCGGCTGCCATTCTGAAAAAGAACCTTTTATCCCAACTCTCTGCCTTCTGTTAGACAGCCAATCCTCAATCCATCCCAGCAGCTCACCTCGAACACCATGGGCCCTCACCTTGCTCAGCAGCCTCCCGTGTGGCACCTTATCAAAGGCCTTTTGAAAGTCTAGATAGACCACATCCACTGGGTTTCCCTGGTCTAACCTACTTGTTACCTCTTCAAAAAATTCCAACAGGTTTGTCAGGCATGACCTCCCTTTACTAAATCCATGTTGACTTGTTCTAATCAGACTCTGCTCTTCCAAGAATTTAGAAACCTCATCCTTAATGATGGATTCTAGAATTTTACCAACAACCGAGGTTAAGCTGATTGGCCTATAATTTTCCATCTTTTGCCTTGATCCTTTCTTGAACAAGGGGGTTACAACAGCCATCTTCCAATCATCCGGGACCTTTCCTGACTCCAGTGACTCTTGAAAGATCTCAACCAATGCCTCTGCTATTTCCTCAGCCACCTCTCTCAGAACTCTAGGGTGTATCCCATCGGGGCCAGGAGATTTATCAATTTTAAGACTTTTTAACTTTTCTAGCACTATCTCTTTCGTAATGGCAACCATACTCAACTCAGCCCCGTGACACCCTTTAATTTTTGGGATATTACTCATGTCTTCCACTGTGAAGACTGACGCAAAGTACTTGTTAAGTTCTCC
The DNA here is from genome assembly GCF_037043375.1 of Chiloscyllium plagiosum. Lineage (NCBI taxonomy): Eukaryota > Metazoa > Chordata > Chondrichthyes > Orectolobiformes > Hemiscylliidae > Chiloscyllium > Chiloscyllium plagiosum. Next base: position 8,180,841 of record NW_028270184.1, on the reverse strand, counting down.
TGCTATTTCCTTATCTCCCATCACTTGGCTTCCTGCATCAGTTTGAAGTGGCCCAATGTCTACTTTTGCCTGTCGTTTGTTTCTTATGTACTGAAAGAAACTTTTACTATTATTTCTAATATTACTGGCTACCGAGTCCACATCGGTATCTAGTCCATAAGTGTAACCCATTCCACATCCGTATCGAGTCCATATCGGTATCTAGTCCATACCAGTAACCCATTCCACATCCGTACCGAGTCCATTTCGGTATCTAGTCCATATCTGTAACCCATTCCACATCCACACCGAATCCATATCAGTATCTAGTCCACATCTGTAAACCATTTCACATCCGTACCGAGTCCATAACAGTATCTCTGCCATAACTGTAACCCATTCCACACTCATATTGAGTCCATATCAGTGTCTAGGCCATATCTGTAACCCATTCCACATCTGTACCGAGCCCATATCAGTATCTCGTCCATATCTGTTACCCATTCCAAATCTGTCCCGAGTCCATATCGGTATCTTGTACATAACTGTAACCCATTCCACATCTGTATAAAGTCCATATCAGTATCTAATCTATAACTGTAACCCATTCCATATAGGTATCTACTCCATAACTGTAACCCTTACACATCCGTTCCAAGTCCAATTCGGTATCTCTTCCACATCGGTAACCCCGTCCACATCTTTACCGAGTGTATATCGGTATCTAGTTCGATATCTGTAACCCATTCCAAATCTGCACTAAGTCCATGTCATACCTAGTCCATACCTGTAACCCAATCCACATCCGTACCGAGTCCATATGGGTATCTCGTCTATAACTATAACCCATTCCATATCCGTACCGAGTCCATATCGGTATCTAGCCCATATCTGTTACCCATTCCAAATCTGTACCTAGTCCATATGGGTATCTCGTCCATAACTAAAACCCATTCCAAATCTGTACCTAGTCCATATCGGTATATTGTCCATAAGTGTAACCCATTCCACATCCGTACTGAGTCCATTTCGGTATCTAGTCCATATCTGTAACCCATTCCACATCCGTACTGAGTCCATTTCGGTATCTAGTCCATATCTGTAACCCATTCCACGTCCGCACCGAATCCATATCAGTATCTAGTCCATATCTGTAACCCATTCCACACCCATATTGAGTCCATATCGGTATCTCTTCCATAACTGTAACCCTTCCACACCCATATTGAGTCCATATCAGTGTCTAGTCCATATCTGTAACCCATTCCACAACCGTACCGAGTCCATACCGGTATCTAGTCCATATCTGTCATCCATTCCACATCCGTTCTGAGTCCATATCGGTATCTAGCCCATATCTGTTACCCATTCCAAATCTGTACCGAGTCCATATTGGTATCTCGTACATAACTGTAACCCATACCACATCTGTATTGAGTCCATATCAGTATCCAATCTATAACTGTAACCCATTCCATATAGGTATCTACTCCATAACTGTAACCCTTACATATCTGTACCAACTCTAATTCGGTATCTCTTCCATATCGGTAACACCGTCCACAACCTTACCGAGTGTATATCGGTATCTAGTTCATACCTGTAACCCATTCCAAATCTGTACTGAGTCCATATCGTGTCTAGTCCATACCTATAACCCATTCCACATCCGTTCCGAGTCCATATCGGTAGCTAGTCCATAACTATAACCCATTCCACATCTGTATTGAGGACATATCGGTATCTAGCCCATATCTGTTACCCATTCCAAATCTGTGCCGAGTCCATATCGGTATCTCGTACATAACTATAACCCATTCTACATCCGTATTGAGTCCATATCAGTATCTAATCTATATCTGTAAACCATTTCACATCCGTACCGAGTCCATATCGGTATCTCTTCCATAACTCTAACCCATTCCACACCCATACTGAGTCCATATCAGTGTCTAGTCCATATCTGTAACCCATTCCAAATCTGTACCGAGTCCATATTGGTATCTCGTACATAACTGTAACCCATACCACATCTGTATTGAGTCCATATCAGTATCCAATCTATAAATGTAACCCATTCCATATAGGTATCTACTCCATAACTGTAACCCTTACACATCTGTACCAACTCTAATTCGGTATCTCTTCCATATCGGTAACACCGTCCACAACCTTACCGAGTGTATATCGGTATCTAGTTCATACCTGTAACCCATTCCAAATCTGCACTGAGTCCATATCGCGTCTAGTCCATACTTATAACCCATACCACATCCGTTCCGAGTCCATATCAGTATCTCGTACATAACTATAACCCATTCTACATCCGTATTGAGTCCATATCAGTATCTAATCTATATCTGTAAACCATTCCACATCCGTACTGAGTCCATATCGGTATCTCTTCCATAACTCTAACCCATTCCACACCCATACTGAGTCCATATCAGTGTCTAGTCCATATCTGTAACCCATTCCACATCCGTACCGAGTCCATATCAGTATCTAGTCCATATCTGTAACCCATTCCACATCCGTATTGAATCCATATCGGTATCTAGTCCATACCAGTAACCCAGTCCACATCCATATCGAGTCCATATCGGTATCTAGTCCATACCAGTAACCCAGTCCACATCCATATCGAGTCCATATCGGTATCTAGTCCATACCAGTAACCCATTCCACATCCGTACTGATTCCATAACAGTATCTAGTCCATATCTGTAACCCATTTCACATCCGTACTGAGTCTATATCGATATCTAATCTATAACTGTAACCCATTCCATATAGGTATCTACTCCATAACTGTAACCCTTACACATCCGTACCGAGTCCAATTCGGTATCTCTTCCATATCGTTAACCCCGTCCACATCCTTACCGAGAGTATATCGGTACCTAGTTCATATCTGTAACCCATTCCACATCCGTACTGACTCCATATCGGGATCTAGTCCATATCTGTAACCCATTCCACATCCGTACTGTGTCCATATCGGTATCTAGTCCACATCTGTAACCCATTCCAAATCTGTACCGAGTCCATATCAGTATCTAGTCCATATCTGTAACCCATTCTACATCCGTACCGAGTCCATATCGGTATGGAGTCCATATCTGTAACCTATTCCAAATCTGTACTGAGTCCATATTGGTATCTCGTCCATATCTGTAACCCATTCCATATCTGTACTGACTCCATATCAGTATCTAGTCCAGATTTGTAACCCATTGCATATCCGTACCGAGTCCATATCGGTATCTTGTCCATATCTGTAACCCATTCCATATCCGTATTGAGTCCATATCAGTATCTAGTCCATAACTGTAACCCATTCCATATCGGTATCTACTCCATGAATGTAACTCCTTCCACATCCATATTGAGTCCGTTTCGGAATCTAGGCCATAACTGTAAACCACTCCACATCCGTACTGAGTCTATATCGGTATCTAGTTCATATCTGGAACCCATTCCACATCTGTACTGAGTCCATATCAGTATCTAGTCCATATCTGTAACCAATTCCACATCCTTACCGACTCCATAAAGGTATCTAGTCCATATTTGTAACCCATTCCACATCCAGACTGAGTCCATATCAGTATCTAGTCCATATCTGTAACCCATTCCACATCCATACCGACTCCATAAAGGTATCTAGTCCATATTTGTAACCCATTCCACATCCAGACTGAGTCCATATCGGTATCTAATCCATATCTGTAACCCATTCCGTATCCGTACTGAGTACATATCGGTATCCAGTCTATATCTGTAACCCATTCCATATCCGTACCGAGTCCATATCGATATCTAGCCCACAACTGTAACCTTTCCACATCCGTACTGAGTCCATATCGGTATGTAGTCCATATCTGTAACCCTTTCCAAATCTGTACCGAGTCCATATCGGTATCTCGTCCATATCTGTAACCCATTCCACATCCGTACCGAATCCATATCGGTATCTACTCCATATCTGTAACCCGTCCCCCATCCGTACTGAGTCCATATCGGTATCTGGTCCATATCTGTAACCCATTCCACATCCGCAACGAGTCCATATCGGAATCTAGTCCATATCTGTTCCCCATTCGACATCTGTACTAAGTCCGTATTGGTATCTAGTCCATATCTGTAACCCACTCCACATCCGTACTGAGTCCATATCGGTATCTAGTCCATATCTGTAACCCATTCCACATCTGTACCGAGTCCATATCGGAATCTAGTCCATATCTGTTCCCCATTCGACATCTGTACTATGTCCATATTGGTATCTAGTCCATACCTGTAACCCATTCCATATCCGTACTGAGTACATATCGGTATCTAGTCTATATCTGTAACCCATTCCATATCCGTACCGAGTCCATATCGATATCTAGCCCATAACTGTAACCTTTCCACATTCGTACTGAGTACATATCAGTATCTAGTCCATATCTGTAACCCATTCCACATCCGTACTGAGTCCATATCGGTATGTAGTCCATATCTGTAACCCATTCCAAATCTGTACCGAGTCCATATCGGTATCTAGTCCATACATGTAACCCACTCCACATCCGTACTGAGTACATATCAGTATATAGTCTATAAATGTAATCCATTCCACATCCGTATTGAGTCCATATCAACATCTAGTCCATAACTGTAACCCATTCCATACCGGTATCTACTCCATATCTGTAACCCATTCCACATCCGTATCGAGTCCATATCGGTATCTTGTCCATATCTGCAATCCGTTCCACATCTCTACAGAGTCCATATAGGTATCTAGTCCATATCTGTAACCCATTCCATATCCATACTGAGTCCATATCAGTATATAGTCTATAAATGTAAACCATTCCACATCCGTATTGAGTCCATATCAACATCGAATCCATCACTGTAACCCATTCCATATCGGTATCTACTCCATATCTGTAACCCGTCCCCCATCCGTACCGAATCCATATCAGTATCGACTCCATATCTGTTACCCATTCCACATCCGTCCCGAGTCTATATCGGTATCTAGTTCATATTTGTAACCCATTCCACATCTGTACTGAGTCCATATCGGTATCTTGTCCATATCTGTATCCCATTCCATGTCTGTACTGATTCCATATCGGGATCTAGTCCATATCTGTAACCCATTCTACATCTGTACTGAGTCCATATCGGTATGTAGTCCATATCTGTTACCCATTCCAAATCTGTATTGAGTCCATATCGGTATCTCGTACATAACTGTAACCCATTCCACATCCGTATTGAGTAAATATCAGTATCTAGTCCATAACTGTAACCCATTCCATATCGGTATCTTGTCCATATCTGTAACCCATTCCACATTCGTACTGAGTCATTATCGGCATCTAGTCCATAACTGTAACCCATTCCACATCCGTACTGAGTCCCATATCAGTATCTAGTCCATATCTGTAACCCATTCCATATCGGCATCTAGTCCATAACTGTAACCCATTCCACATTTGTACTGAATCCATTTTGGTATCTCTTCCATATCTGTTACCCATTCAACATCTGTACTGAGTCCATATCGGTATCTCTTCCATATCTGTTACCCATTCAACATCCGTACTGAGTCCATATCGGTATCTCTTCCATATCTGTTACCCATACCACATCCATACCGAGTCCATATTGGAATCTAGTCCATATCTGTAACCCATTCCACATCCGTACCGAGTCCATATTGGAATCTAGTCCATATCTGTAACCCATTCCACATCCGTACCGAGTCCATATTGGAATCTAGTCCATATCTGTAACCCATTCTTTATCCGTACTGAGTCCATATCGAAATCTCTCCCATATCAGTAACTCATCCCCTGTAACAGGTTGGGATATTTATGTAGTGCATACCTGTTAGAGTCAGGGTTAAGGTTGTGTTCGGCATATGGGTAGTGTTAGGGTTAGAAACATTATTAGGATTAGGATTCACGTTCGTGTTAAGTTGAATCCAGTTCACCTCTGGCTCCGTGCTGCAGTTGCACAGACATGGTGGAGCCCTACAGAGGGTGAACTGTCTACATCCGTACATAATAAAGGCGACATAAGCACACTGAAGCAGTCAGAACGATAGCAAAAACACTGATACGCATCAACATGCATACTCAGTGACTGCTCTCTGAGCAGCCCAACACACCACGACCTCCTTCATCACCTGCGTGACCTCATCAGCAACCTTTCAAAAGCCCCTTGTAAAGATTCTCAACACCTCACCGTGGGTCTGGAACACTATCAGTGCTGACTTAAACTGCCACTGAGTCAGACAGCTGTCAAACTGGCAAGACATGGTATGGCTTTCCACTTACCCTCTGACATGGGCACATACACCTGCACTACATGGGAAAACCGCTCCCAGTATATTCCCAAGCGGCTCGATCTCCTGACACCGACAACACTGAACCTTTTCATAGCAGGTCATCGGACGCGCGGTCAGTCAACGCTGCTCAACAGGACATTTACTCCAACATCGGGACCCTTCAACCCTCACCCGTGAGCATGGAAACAACTCTGGTCTGTGGGGGACCGACTTCAGTTTGCTGAAACCACGAGGGCCCATGCACCAATTGCGCAAGACCGAACACCTCTGCGGGAGAACTCGGATGAAATTTCTGCCAACCCCAAAACAGCTAAGACCTACTCCCGCCATCTTGGCCAACCATTGGCAATGGCCAACCAAGGAAATGGCGCCACAACGGCCCAACGCAGAGCCAACCCCGCCCAAAACGAACAGCCCGGCTGCCACCGCACCAGTTCAGAGGGGGGAGGACTTACTATCTGCAGCTGAAGGTAGTCACCCAGGCCCGAGGCGCTGTCCACGCGCACCAAGATGGCGTCTTTCTGCTGCGTGCTGAAACCGACGGCCAGGCGGTCAGCTCGGGTGCTCGGTCGGTCGTTCGGGGGCCACGTGTACGTGATGGAGGCACCGCCCCGGCCAAAGATGTACGTGGTGCCAGCTGTACGGGAAAACAAAGCAACGGGGTTTATCCGATTGGCACCACACCCGCCCGTCCCCCACCAACCAACGTCAAACACAGCCAGGAGCTTCCCTCCGTACCTGACCCCCTGTCCCAGGGAGGGCTTGATTGACAATGGTGGAGAGGCAGCTTTACTCTGTATCTAACCCCGTGCTGTCCCTGTCCTGGGGAGTGTTTGATGGGGATAGTGTAGAGGGAGCTTTACTCTGTGTCTAACCCAGTGCTACCTTGGGAAGTGTTTGATGGCCCAAGGGACTTTGTGTAGATTTTCAGGAACCCAGGTGAGTGTGTGTGTATGTGTGGGTGTGTGTGTGGGTAAGCGTGTGCGTGTAAGCATGCATGTGTGTGAGAGAGTGTGTGTATGTCTGTGTGCATGTGTACGTGTGAGTGTGTAGTGTCTGTGTTTGTGTGTGTCTGTGTGTGTGAGAGTATGTAGTGTCAGTGTGTGTGTTTGCGTGTGTCTGTGTGTGTGTGAGTGTGTAGTGTCGGTGTGTGTGTCCATGTGAGTGTGTGTCTGTGTGCGCATGTGGGTGTCTGTGTGTGTCTGTGTGAGTGTGTAGTGTCGGTGTGTCTATCTGTGTGAATGTGAGTGTTTTGGGTGAGTGTGTATGTCTGTGTGTGTGTGCGTGCCTGTGTGAGTGTGCATGTCTGTGTGAGTGTGTGCATCTGTGTGTGTGCCTCTGTGTGTCTGTATGAGTGTGCGCATCTGTGTGTGCATCTGTGAGTCTGTGCATGTGTGTCTCTGTGTGTAAGTGTGTGTGTGAGTGAGTGTCTGTGTGTGTGTGAGTGTGTTTGTGTCTGTGTGGGGTGTGTGTGTACGGTTTGTCTGTGTGCGTGTGAGTTTGCGTGTGTGTCTGTGTGTGCGTGTGTCTGTGCGTGGGGTGTGTGTATCTGTTTGTGTGTGGGATGTATGTGTGACTGTGTGGGTTGTGTGGGGCTGGGGGTGTCTGTGTGTGTGAGTGAGTGTGTGTGTCTGTGTGTGGGATGTATGTCTGTGTGAGGTGTGTGGGATGTCTGTGAGTATGTGTGGGGTGTGTGTGTGTGGAGGGATGTGGTTCTGTGCGTGTGAGTGTGGGGGGTGTGTGTCAGTGTGTGTGTGTCTGTGTGAGTGTGTATGGGGTGTGTGTGTCTGTGTGTGTGTGTCTGCGTTTGGGGTGTGTGTGTGTCTGTGTGTGTCAGTGTGTGTCTGTGTGAGTGGGGTGTGTCTGTGTGTGTGTCTGCGCGTGAGTGTGTGTGGGGTGTGTGTGTGGGCAGTGTGTGTCTGTGTGTGAGTATGTGTGTGGTGTGTGTGCGTGTCTGTGTGTGTGTGTGAGTGTGTGTGTGTCTGTGTGTGTGTATGCGTGTGTCTGTGAGTGTGTGTGTCTGTTTGTGTGTGTGTATGTGTGGGGTGTGTGTGTGCGTGAGTGTCTGTTGAGTGTGTGAGTGTCTGTGTCTGTGTGTCTGTGAGTGTGTGTCTGTGTGAGTGAGTGTGTGTGTCTGTGTGAGTGTCTGTCTGTGTGTGTCTGTGAGTGTGAGTGTCTGTGTGTGTGTCTGTGTGTGAGTATGTGTCTGTGAGTGTGAGAGTGTCTGTGAGTGTGTGAGTGTCTGTGTGTATATGTGGGGTGTGTGTGTGTGAGTGTCTATGTGTGTGTGTCTGTGTGACTGAGTGTGTGTGTCTGTGTTAGCGAGTGTGTGTCTGTGTGAGCGAGTGTGTGTGTCTGTGTGAGTGTGTGTCCGTAAGTGTGTCGGTGAGTGTGGCTGTGTGAGTGTCTGTGTGTGTCTGTGTGAGTGTGTCTGTGTGAGTGTGTCTGTGTGTGTATCTGTGAGTGTGTCTGTGTGTGTGTCTGTGTGAGTGTGTCTGTGTGTGTGAGTGTCTGTGTGAGTGTGTCTGTGTGTGTGTCGGTGTGTATGTCTGTGTGTGTGTCTGTGTGAGTGTGTCAGTGTGAGTGTGTGTCTGTGTGAGTGAGTGTATGCCTGTGTATGTGTGCATGTGTCTGTGAGTGTGTCTGTGAGTGTCTGTGTGTGTGTCTGTCTGTGTGTGTGTCTGTGTGTGTGTGTGTGTCTGTGTGAGTGTGTGTGTCTGTGTGAGTGAGTGTGTGTCTGTGTGAGTGTGTCTCTGTGTGTGAGAGTGTGCGTGATTTCCATGCTGAGCGAATGCAGCACTTTCCCATCAGAGTGAACGGCAGAGACCTGCAGTATAACCACCTCCCAAACAGCGATTCAGTCTTTTGTTTTGGCTTTTTAATAGCCCTTTTCATGAGAAACATGAAATGATCAGCGCGAGCATCAATTAATCCCAATTAAACCGCTCCTAGGCCAGAGTGTTGGTTATTAATGAGGCCACCTGGGGTGGAGGGGGATGGGGGAACTAGGGAGATGGATTTAAGTCAATAGTTATACAGTCAGAGAGTCGGAGAGCTGAACAGCATGGAAACAGACCTTTCGGTCCAATCCATCCATGCTGACCAGATATCACAAGCTAATCTAGTCCCATTTCCCAGCACTTGGCCCATATCCCTCCAAACCCTTCCTATTCATGTCCCCATCCAGATGCCTTTTAAATGTTGTCATTGTACCAGCCTCCACCACATCCTCTGGCAGCTCATTCCACACACGCACCACCCTCTGTGTGAAAAAGTTGCCCCTTAGGTCTCTTTTAAATCTTTCCCCTCTCACCCTAAACCTATGCCCCTCTAGTTCTGGACTCCCCCACCCCCGGGAAAAGACCTTGTCTATTTATCCTATCCATGCCCCTCATGATTTTATAAACCTCTATAAGGTCACCCCTCAGCCTCCGGCGCTCCAGGGAAAACAGCCCCAGTCAGTTCAGCCACTTCCTGTAGCTCAAGCCCTCCAACCCTGGCACCATTGTTGTCAATCTGCTGCTTCATGGTCCTGGGACTCCCCCTGACATTGACCAACCCTGCCAATCCGTCCTCAGCTCTGTTCAATGGGGTTCCTGCCCTCAAACACACCAGGAGGACCATTTTAGCCCAGCACCCCCTCCCCCTCTGCTTGGAGCGACATGAACATTTTGCCTGCTTGCCCTTCCAACAAAGGCTACACTCAAACCTCTATCCCGGGAGTGCTGCAGTCCCTGCTGCGAAAGTAGCTGTCTGGGCCAATGCCCCGATTCCCAACGCAATTCATCGAGCAGACATTTCTCCCCCTCCGCTTCCTCTCTGAGCAAGGCAGTCCTGCTTTCACTCTGAACATTGACGTCTATTTGGCAACCCTGTCGCTCCTTCACACAGTCCCCTTTCGCCAGGGTATTCTCCCCCTCTGCCACTGGCCTAACATCCATAGTTTTCCAGCTCGAAAGATGAGCAACCCGGACTTGATGCTCCCTCAGCATTTCGACCCTGTTTACTCTGCGCGTTAGCACCTATTTCGCATCTCCAGTGCTCCTTGCGCCACCATTACTGCTCGAAATGGTGAGCCTGTCTCTCCCCTCTGCGGATACTGACAGAGTTTCTCCGACATTGCCTGCTCTGCCTTTATTCCGATCTCTCCCACTTGCTCCTCACGGGAGCCCGGCAGGCTTATTTCTTTCGCCCTCACCCCCACTCCTGATTCATCCCACTCCCTCCTGGGAAAGTTGCAGGATCGAGCATGTTCTGAACATGCTCCAGGTCCAGATCTCATTGACCCTCGGCATTAAAGAATACTGTTCCCCACTCCCCCACCCCCCGGGGTCTCTCTTATGGATGGCAGGTTAATATCCCGGAGAATTTGGGCTGTATGGAAATTGCAATCTCCGAGGGGAATCATTCTCAGAGCCAGTTTGACATTACGATGAAAGGTCAATGTGCAGCATGAATTACAGCCTCCTTCTCAGACTCCCAGCTCCAATAACTTATAAAGCAACATCAATCACGACCTACAGCAGAAATACCCGATACTTTCACATTCCCCTCTTCGGAACATTGATCCTGCGTTAGTTGGGTGGTTGCCTTCTGATTTTTCTGAAAGGTCTCTTCTGCGTGTCCCTCTCCCCACTCCCTCTAATCCACTCTCTCTCCTTTTCCAAACGCTCTCTCCCTTTCTCACTCCACCCTCTTTCTCTCTCTCTCTCCTTCCCCCCACTCTCTCTTTCTCTCCTTGCCCACTCTTTCCCCCTTTCCATCTCTCTCTTTCCTTTCCCATTCTCTCTCTCGCTCTTTCTCTCTCCCTCTGCTCCCCCTCTGTTTTCCTTCTCTCTCTTTTATTCTCTCTCCCTCTCACTTTCACTGTCTCTTTCTGCTCACTCATTCTCTTTCTCCTTTCTCCCTCACTCTTTCCCCCATCTATCTCTCTCCATCACCCCCCTCTCCTTCATCCTTGCTCTCCAACCTTTCCCCTTCATTATGTCCTTTCTCCTTTTCCACTCTCCTTCCTTCTTGTCCTTTCCTTCCCCTCCTTCTCGCTCCCCTTCCACCCCTCTCCCCTTCCACCCCTCTCCCCTTTCACCCCTCTCCCTTTTCCCATATTCTTTCCTTCCCCTTCTCTCTCTCTTTCCTTTCCCTCCCTCTCTCTCCTCTTCCCTCCCCTTCTCTCTCTTTCCTTTCACTCCTTCTCTCTTTCCTTCCATCCCCTTCTCTCTCTCTTTCCTTTCCCTCCCTCTCTCCTCTTCCCTCCCTTTCTCTCCCTCCTTCCTTCCCCTTCTTTTTCCTTTCCATCCCCTTCTCTCTCTCTTTCCTTTCCTTCTCTTGCTCTTTCCCTCCCCTTCTCTCTCTCTTTCCTTTCACTCCTTCTCTCTTTCCTTCCTTCCCCTTTTCTCTCTCCTTCCTTTCCCTCTCTCTCTCTCTCCTTCCTTCCCCTTCTCTCTCTCTTTGCTTTCCCACCTCCTCTCCCTCCTTTCCCACTCTCTACCTCGCGCCATTGCCTGATGGTCAGGTGACTCTGACCTACCCAGTGCCAACCCGCCATGACACGGGGTGGGTCTGGTTCAGATCCTGATCAGTGGTGACCTGGGTGTGGGCTGGGTGGCATTCAGTGACGGTGGTACCACGATGGGGCAATTGACCTGTTGCCGGATGGGCGGCCTGTTAACTTTCCAAGATAAAGGACCACGTCTTCCTGAGCTATTCCCTGAGGGAGGGTGCTACACTCACAGAGGTGCCCCCCCATTGAGATTCAACCTTGAGCCAAGCCTCTGACCAGCCATGGTAATGGATAAGGAAACAAAACGGCCCTAGGGTGACCATTTCCCTCCCTCCCTGCTACAGTCCGCGGGACCCAATATTGACCCCCATCCACACACCTTCTGAGGGAGAGCACATTTGGAGTATTGTGAGCAGTTCTGGGCCCCATATCTCAGGAAGGATATACTGGAGTATGCTCAGAGGAGGTTCATAAGAATGGTCCCAGGAATGAAAATATGAGGAATGTTTGAGGACTCTGGGTTTATGCTCAATGGGGTTTAGAAGGATGGGGGGCGGGGGGGGGGGGGGGAATCTAATTGAAACTTATAGGATACCGAACGGCCTGGACAGAGTGGATGTTGGGAAGATGTTTCATTGGTAGGAGAGACCAGGAGCCGAGGGCACAGCCTTAGAGTAAAGGGAAGACCCTCTGGAACAGAGATAAGGAGAAACGTTTTCAGCCAGAGAGTGGGGAATCTGTGGAATCCATTGCCACAGAAGCTGTGGGGGCCGGGTCACTGAGTATATTTAAGACGGAGATAGATAGGCTCTTGAGTGTCAAGGGGATCAAGGGTTACATGGACAGAGCAGGAGAATGGGGTTGAGAAACTTATAAGCCATGATTGAATGGCGGAGCAGACTCAATGGGCTGAATGGCCTAATTTCTGCTCCTATGTCTGACGCGCTCATGGCCAAACTGCTATTGATGGAGGCTTACGCTGCGTTTTGTCATTTGAATAAATGTGGGCGTCACTGGCTAGGCCAGCTGTTATTGCCCCCTAATTGCCCAGAGAGGCGTCTGGAGCCACGTGTAGGCCCAAACCAGGGAAGGATGGCCACTTCCTTCCTTCAAGGGGATGAGTGAACCAGATGGGTTTTTGCCAACAATTGGCGATAGATTCACGGTCATCCTCAATCTCTTAATTCAAATCCACCATCTGCTGTGGCAGAATTCAAACCCAGGTCCTCAGAACATGGATTTACAATCCGGTGATAATACCACTGGGCCTTCTGCCCAAGGGTTTGCCCCTTCCCCAAATGACAGCCACCACGACACTCAAAGAGTGTTCTGTTGGCGGTGAAGGCGTTTCAAACGTCCTGAGGGCCTGTGGAAATGCACATTTCTTTACAAAATGCCAGTCCCTTCCCAGTTTCCAAAATGAAACCCTTGCTGCCTCATTTTCGAAACGGCCACCCGGTATTCAAAATGGCTGCCCATCCTCCCTCATTCTCCAGTGCAAAGAAATGGCTGCCCCATCCTTATTTCCAAAATGGCTGCCAAACTCTCTCGTTCTCCCGAGCAAAAAGTGGCTGCCCTGTCCTTATTTCCAAAATGGCTGCCCTTCCTTCTTTGCTAAAGGTCCTCCACTTCACTGATTCCAAAATGTCCAAACCTTACTTATTCCCAAAATAGTGCCCCATTTCCGAAATGGCCATGCCTCCTTTCCATGCAAAATGACCGCCCCATCCTAATTTCCAAATTAGTTGACCTGTTCCTAGTTTCCAGAGTGACTTCCCATTCCTAATTTTTATAATGATTGCCTTCCTGGGGCTAGCACTGCTGTCTCACAGCGCCAGGGACCCGGGTTCGATCCCACCCTCGGGTGACTGTGTGGAGTTTGCATATTCTCCCTGTGTCTGAGTTGCTTCCCTCCGGGTGCTCTGGTTTCCTTCCACAATCCAAAGATGTGCAGGTTAGGGTGGATTGGCCGTGCTAAATTGTCCTATAGTGCCCAGGGATGTGCAGGTTAGTGTGGATTGGCCGTGCTAAATTGTCCCATAGTGTCCAGGGATGTGCAGGTTAGGGTGGATTGGCCGTGCTAAATTGTCCTATAGTGCCCAGGGATGTGCAGGTTAGGGTGGATTGGCCGTGCTAAATTGTCCCATAGTGTCCAGGGATGTGCAGGTTAGGGTGGATTGGCCGTGCTAAATTGTCCCATAGTGTCCAGGGATGTGCAGGTTAGGGTGGATTGGCCGTGCTAAATTGTCCCATAGTGCCCAGGGATGTGCAGGTTAGGGTGGATTGGCCGTGCTAAATTATCCCATAGTGCCCAGGGATGTGCAGGTTAGGGTGGATTGGCCATGCTAAATTGTCCCATAGTGCCCAGGGATGTGCAGGTTAGGGTGGATTGGCCGTGCTATATTGTCCCATGGTGCCCAGGGATGCGCAGGTTTGGGTGGATTGGCCGTGCTAAATTGTCCCATTGTGCCCAGGAATGTGCAGGTTAGGGTGGATTGGCCATGCTAAATTGTCCCATAGTGCCCAGGGATGTCCAGGTTAGGGTGGATTGGCCGTGCTAAATTGTCCCATAGTGTCCAGGGATGTCCAGGTTAGGGTGGATTGGCCGTGCTAAATTGTCCCATAGTGTCCAGGGATGTGCAGATTAGGTTGGATTGGCCATGCTAAACTGTCCCATAGTGTCCAGGGATGTGCAGATTAGGGTGGATTGGCCGTGCTAAATTGTCCCATAGTGCCCAGGGATGTGCAGGTTAGGGTGGATTGGACGTGCTATATTGTTCCATGGTGCCCAGGGATGTGCAAGTTAGGGTGGATTGGCCATGCTAAATTGTCCCATAGTGCCCAGGGATGTGCAGATTAGGGTGGATTGGCCAGGCTAAATTGTCCCATAGTGCCCATGGATGTGCAGGTTAGGGTGAATTGGCCGTGCTAAATTGTCCCATAGTGCCCAGGGATGTGCAGGTTAGGATGGATTGGCCATGCTAAATTGTCCCATAGTGCCCAGGGATGTGCAGGTTAGGGTGGATTGGCCGTGCTAAATTGTCCCATAGTGCCCAGGGATGTGCAGGTTAGGGTGGATTGGCCGTGCTAAATTGTCCCATAGTGCCCAGGGATGGATAGATTAGCGTGGGTTGGCTGTGAGAAATACAGGGTTACAGGGATTGGGTGGGATGCCCTTTGGAGGGTCAGTATGGACTCAGTCGGCTGAATGGCCTGCTGTAGGGATTCTATGATATTAATACATGGGCACTTTATCATTATACCCCAATAGGAGGTCGTAGACACGTAGACACAGGGAGAACGTGTAAACTCCACAAAGACAGTCGCCTGAGGATGGGATCTAACCCGAGTCCCTGATGCAGGGAGACAGCAATGCTAACCACTGAGCAACCGTACCACCCCATAAGGATAAGGATAAGGATAAGAATACATTATTTGACTTGGATGGTTTGGGATTTTCTACCACAGAGTGCTGTGAAAGCTCAGCGACTGAGTGATTACCAGTGGGGATACAGGGTTATGGGGATGGGGTTTCCTGGTTATCATCTCTCTCACCCTCTTCCATCAGGCAGAAGGTACAAGTGTTTAAAAACACATACCAACAGATTCAAGAACAACTTCTTCCCCGCTATTATCAGACTCATGAACAGCCCTCTCATATATTAGAGTTGATCTCTCTCTGCACCTTCTCCATAGCTTCTCCATTCTACATTCTGTTCCATTACCTTGATGTCCCTATGGAAGGTAGGACTTTCCTGGTAGCACACAAAACAGTACTTTACACTGTATCTCGGTACAAATGACAGTGGTAAATCAAATCAAATTGAATCATGCCTACAATTCTAGTCTCGCTATTATCTAAACTTGAGAAGGTACAGAAAAGATTTACAAGGACGTTGCCAGGCTTGGAGGGTTTGAGCTACAGGGAGAGGCTGAATAGGCTGGGCCTGTTTTCCCAGGAGCACCGGAGGCTGAGGAGTGACCTTACAGAGGTGTATAAAATCATGAGAGGCATGGATAGAGTAAATAGACAAGGTCTTTCTCCCTGAGGTGGGGGAAGCCAGAACTAGAGGGAGTAGGTTTAAGGTGAGAGTGGAAAGATTTAAAAGAGACCTAAGGAGCAGCTTTTTCACACAGAGGGTGGTGCGTGTATGGAATGACCTGCCAGAGGATGTGGTGGAGGCTGGTACAATGACAACATTTAAAAGACATGCGGATGGGGTCATGGATAGGAAGGGTTTAGAGGGATATGGGCCAAGTGCTGGCAAATGGGACTGGATTAATTTAGGACAAGATGGACCGAAGGGTCTGTTTCTGTGCTGCACATCTCTGTGACAATGGCTCTAAAGGGGACTAGATTAATTCCGGATTTCTGGGTTGGCATGGACGAGATGGATTCTGTTCTCTGTGCTGGACAGCTCTAAGTGCAGCAGGTCGTATGGCACTGACTAGTTCCCATCAAACGTGAAAGCTTTGCCCAGGAGTGGTTTGTGTTTCAGATGCTTTGTCTTTGAGGAAGGGTTGCTGGAATCGAAATGCTAACTCTGATTTCTCTCCACAGCTGCTGCCTGACCTGCTGAGTTTTCCCAGCCACTTCCCTTCTGACTTTGCATTGTACGGATCCCCGGTGCTCCGAGCCAGCCTTTCCTAGCTAGACAGGGTGCCACAATCCCCCTCCACAGAGATGGCTTGATCTGAGAGGGAAGTCTTGGTGTTGCCCAGAGCTTGGGGGGGGGGGGGGGGGGGGTGGCGGCAGAGGGGGGGGGGCTGTGGGGGAAAGTAGCTGGGATGCCGATAGGTAGATGCAGGTGGGGTTTGATGGTGATAGGTCAGACGGGGAGGGTGCAGTGGACAGGTGGGAAGGAAGATGGGACAGGTGGGTCAGGTCAAGATGGTGTTGCCAAGTTGGAGGGTTGGATCTGGGATAAGTTTGGGGGTAGAGGATATCAGGATACTGGTGAAGTCGACATTGACCCCGTGTGGTTGGACAGGTGGAAGATGAGGTGATCCTCCTCCAGGCGTCAGGTGGCTAGAGTTTGGCGGTGGAGGAGGCCCAGGACTTGCATGTCCGGGGCACAGCGGGAGGGGAGTCGAAGTGTTCGGCCATGGGGTTGGTGGGTGCGGGTCTCCCAGAGTTGTTCCCGGAAACTCTCCGCGAGCTGGCGTCCTGTCTCCCCGATGTGGAGGAGACCACATAGAGAGCAACGGACACAGTCGATGAGGCGTTTGGAGGTGCCGGGAAATCTCTGCCGGATTGGAAGGCTCCTTTGGGGCCTTCGACGGAGGGGAGGGGGGGGAGGTGTGGGTGCAGGATTGGCACCTCTTGCGGTGCCAAGGGGAAGTTGCCGGGATGCAGGGGGAAAATACACTGGAGGTTGGTCTCATGAAGAGAGATGGAGCAGCTCGGGCCAATACTCTGTGACATTGAGACCAATGAGAGGAGATCTAATGGAGCTCTGTACGACTCTGAAGTTGGGGGGGGACAATCTAGAACTAGAGGTTATTGTTGCAGGAAAAGGGGGCAGTAGATTTAACCCAAAGTTGGGGGGGCAGGGGGTGAGTCTTAAAATACAGAAACAGAGCCGTCAGTCCAACTCGTCCATTAAACCTATGGGGACAGGGACAGTACGGGGTTAGATACAGAGTAAAGCTTCCTCTACACTGTTCCCCATCAAATACTCACCAGGACAGGGACAGCACGGGGTTAGATACAGAGTAAAGCTCCCTCTACACTGTCCCTCGTCAAACACTACACAGGACACAGACAGCATGGGGTTAGATACAGAGTAAAGCTGCCTCTACACTGTCCCCCCCATCAAACACTCCCCAGGACAGGGACAGCATGGGGTTAGATACAGAGTAAAGCTCCCTCTACACTGTCCCCCCCATCAAACACTCCCCAGGACAGGGACAGCATGGGGTTAGATACAGAGTAAAGCTGCCTCTACACTGTCCCCATCAAACACTCCCCAGGACAGGGACAGCACGGGGTTAGATACAGAGTAAAGCTCCCTCTACACTGTCCCTCGTCAAACACTCCCCAGGACAGGGACAGCACGGGGTTAGATACAGAGTAAAGCTCCCTCTACACTGTCCCTCGTCAAACACTCCCCAGGGACAGGGACAGCATGGGGTTAGATACAGAGTAAAGCTCCCTCTACACTGTCCCACATCAAACATTCTCCAGGACAGGGACAGCATGGGGTTAGATACAGAGTAAAGCTCCCTCTACACTGTCCCCCCATCAAACATTCTCCAGGACAGGGACAGCACGGAGTCAGATACAGAGTAAAGCTCCCTCTACACTGTCCCCCATCAAACACTCCCCAGAACAGGGACAACATGGGGTTAGATACAGAGTAAAGCTCCCTCTACACTGTCCCCCATCAAGCACTACACAGGACACAGACAGCACAGGGTTAGGTACAGAGTAAAGCTGCCTCTACACTGTCCCCCATCAAACACTCCCCAGGACAGGGACAGCACGGGGTTAGATATAGAGTAAAGCTCCCTCTACACTGTCCCTCGTCAAACACTCCCCAGGGACAGGGACAGCATGGGGTTAGATACAGAGTAAAGCTCCCTCTACACTTTCCCACATCAAACATTCTCCAGGACAGGGACAGCATGGGGTTAGATACAGAGTAAAGCTCCCTCTACACTGTCCCCCCATCAAACATTCTCCAGGACAGGGACAGCATGGGGTTAGATACAGAGTAAAGCTCCCTCTACACTGTCCCCCCATCAAACATTCTCCAGGACAGGGACAGCACGGAGTCAGATACAGAGTAAAGCTCCCTCTACACTGTCCCCCATCAAACACTCCCCAGGACAGGGACAACATGGGGTTAGATACAGAGTAAAACTCCCTCTACACTGTCCCCCATCAAGCACTCTCCAGGACAGGGACAGCACGGGGTTAGATACAGAGTAAAGCTCCCTCTACGCTTTCAGGCAGTCCAATACAACAATGATGAGAGAGCTGCTGCTGGAGCACCGTTTGGAAATCGGAGGCACATGACCAAGTCGAATGGAAGCCGAGTCAATCCGGATGGTGATGTCTGGGCTGATCATGTATCTAGCGCCCGCAGTGCCCACCGGTCTCAATAAACCTGACAGACCTCCCCCACCGTGAGGGACACTTGAGTACAGGCCTAACCACGAAAGACGGTAGGAATGATGACCCCACCCTGCCTATGGTGACCAGACGATACCAAACTGACGTAGCCACGTTTGGTGAAGAGACGGTGGTCTGTTCAGCGAGATTGGCGGCTGGGCCTTCTGTGCCATCAGGCAGTGGAGGTTGGAAACCATCCCCACGGTGGCATTGTCCCGACACGTACCAAACGGGCGAAGGTGGCAATTGGGAACAGGAAGACGCGCTGGAGACTGTTCCGCTGTTTGAGAGGTTGTCTCTCACCATGCCACCTTGCTATGCCCCACCCCCAACTCCCACAACAACCCCCGACTCCCTCTGGAAGTCTCTCCTTCCTCAGGAGGCTATGGAAATTCAGCATGTCTGTGAGGACTCTTCCCAACTTTTACATACGTACAGCATCCTATCCAAATGCATCACACCTTGGTACAGCAACTGCTCTGCCCAGGACTGTGAGACACTCCAGGGAGCTGTAAACACAGCCCAGTCCCTCACACAAACCAACCTTCCATCCACTGACTCCATCTACACTCCCCACTGCCTCGGGAAGGCAGCCGACATCATCAGAGACCCCTCCCACCCCGGTTATAATCTCTCCCATCCTCTTCCCTCAGACAGGAGGGACAAAGCTCAAACACACGGACCAACAGGTTCAAGAACAGCCTCTTCCCCGCTGTTATCAGATTCATGAACGGGCCTCTCCAATGTGAATCCTGATCTCCATCTCTCTGCAACACCCTACAGAGGAACCTCAAATATCCAGCATTTGATTCTCCAAATCTCGGATTCTCTGAACAAGATCGCAAGGTCCCGATGCCTGGCAAAACTATGTTATCTGGAATTTGATGACCCGAGTGAAATATTCCCCAACTGTGTGCTTCGGATAATCGAGGTTCCCCTGTATTCTGCACTCAGTTCTGCTACACTCTTTATGGTACGATCAGCCTGTACAGGACGTAAAACACCACTTTTCACTGTACCTCGGTACAGGTGACAACAATCAATCAATCGTTTCAGCTTGAATACCCCAAGGCTCTGTCTCCATCGGCAATTAAACATGTTCTCCAAAGTGCTTTACCGTCAGTGAAATGTGTTACAAATGACCAGGTGGTCAGGCGACACCTGCTCAGAGTTCACCAGGCCGCTCCCGAACGCCTGCGATTTCGAGCAAGCCTCTAACCTGGCGTCGTGTGACTTCTGTCTGATGAAGGGCAGGATATGGGGAAGGTGCGAGTGGACTCGATGGGCCGAACAGCCTTACTTCCACTCCTATGTCTTATGGTAAGGCGATCTGCTTTTGCCTCACGTATATGAGGGGAGACTCTCTTCTCTCTTGGAGGTGGGGGGGGGAGGGAGGGTTCATGTTTCTCCCCAGTCTCCTGGGGGGAGCCACCCCCCTAAGCTGAACCCCCTAAGCTGAACATCCCTGAAATCGAGACGGATTGTCATGTCTGTGGGAGCGAGGTTTTGCGTGCAAATCCATTACTCAACACGTCCGGACGCGACAACGGTCGCTGCAGTACAGAAAGGGGGCATTGCCAGGAGGTGCACGGTGCTATATGAACTCAGTTGGGGAGGGGTTCCTGGTAGAGTGGACGAACAGGACAGCATTTGCAAGAAATTCCATGCTGGAGTATGTCAATATTGAGGGGCTTTTTTCTGGGCAGTGTTCATACCGACAGGGGGTCCCTGGGGAGTGCATCGTTACTGACAGGGGGATCCCCGGGTGTGTGTCAATATTGACAGGGGGGTCCCCGGGGAGTGTGTCAATATTGACAGGGGGGTCCCCGGGGAGTGTGTCAATATTGATAGGAGGCCGGAAGTGTGTCAATATTGACAGGGGGGTCCCGGGGGGGGGGGGGGTGTTGATATTGACAGGGGGGGTTCCTGGGGGATGTGTCGATATTGACAGGGAGGGGGTGTGTGTCGACATTGACAGGGGGGTCCCCGGGAGTGTGTCGATATTGACAGTGGGTTCCCGGGGAGTGTGGCGATATTGACAGGGGGTGTGCCAGGGAGTGTGTCGATATTGACAGGGGGTTCCTGGGGATTGTGGCGATATTGACAGGGGGGTCCCCGGGAGTGTGTCAATATTGACGGGGGCGTGGTCCTCGGGAGTGTGGCGATATTGACAGGGGGTGCGCCAGGGAGTGTGTCGGTATTGACAGGGGGGTCCCCGGGAGTGTAGCGATATTGACAGGGGGGTCCCCGGGAGTGTAGCGATATTGACAGGGGGGGTGCCCGGGAGTGTGTCGATATTGACAGGGTTCCCGGGGTGTGTGGCGATATTGACAGGGGGGTCCCCGGGAGTGTGGCGATATTGACAGGGGGGCGCCAGGGAGTGTGTTGGTATTGACAGGGGGGGTCCCAGGAGTGTGGCGATATTGACAGGGGGGTCCTCCGGGAGTGTGTCAGTATTGACAAGGGGGGTCCCAGGAGTGTGGCGATATTGACAGGGGGGTCCCCGGGAGTGTGTCCATATTGACAGGGGGGTCCCCGGGAGTGTGTCCATATTGACAGGGGTTCCCCGGGAATGTGGCGATAATGACAGGGGGGTCCCCAGGAGTGTGGTGATATTGACAGGAGGGTCCGCAGGGAGTGTGTCAGTATCGACAGGGGGGGCGCCAGGGAGTGTCAATATTGACAGGGGGGTCCCAGGAGTGTGGCGATATTGACAGGGGGGTCCCTGGGAGTGTGGCGATATTGACAGGGGGGTCCCTGGGAGTGTGTCGATATTGACAGGGGGGTCCCCGGGGAGTGTGTCGGTATTGACGGGGGGGGGGGGGGTGCCAGGGAGTGTCAGTATTGACAGGGGGGTCCCCGGGAGTGTGGCGATATTGACAGGGGGGTCCCCGGGAGTGTGGCGATATTGACAGGGGGGTCCCCGGGAGTGTGTCGATATTGACGGGGGGGGCGCCAGGGAGTGTCAGTATTGACAGAGGGGGTCCCAGGAGTGTGGTGATCTTGACAGTGGGGTCCCCGGGGAGTGTGTCGGTATTGACGGGGGGGCACCAGGGAGTGTCAGTATTGACAGGGGGGTCCCCGGGAGTGTGGCGATATTGACAGGGAGGACCCCGGGGGTGTGTGTCGACATTGACAGGGGGGTCCCTGGGGAATGTGTCGATATTGACAGGGGGGTCCCCGGGAGTGTGTCGATATTGACAGGGGGGTCCCGGGGAGTGTGTTGTGATTGACAGGGGGGTCCCCGGGAGTGTGTCGATATTGACAGGGGTGTCCCGGGGAGTGTGTTGTGATTGACAGGGGGGTCCCCGGGAGTGTGTCGATATTGACAGGGGTGTCCCGGGGAGTGTGTCGATATTGACAGGGGGGTCCCGGGGAGTGTGTCGATGTTGACAGGGGGGTCCCCGGGAGTGTGTCGATGTTGACAGGGGGGTCCCCGGGAGTGTGTCGATGTTGACAGGGGGGTCCCGGGGAGTGTGTCGGTATTGACAGGGGTGTCCCGGGGAGTGTGTCGATATTGACAGGGGGGTCCCGGGGTGTGTGTCGATATTGACAGGGGGGTCCCCGGGAGTGTGGCGATATTGACAGGGGGGTCCCCCGGAGTGTGTCGATACTGACAAGAGGGTCCCTTCGGATGTATAATGTTCCCAGCCATGAAATCTCTCCACGGAAAAGCCCCCTTGCTAGTGACATCTAAGCAAGGTCAGGGTGGGTTTGCTTCCTGGTTGGTCCATTTGCCCAACTCCATGATTCTCCCGAGACTCTCACGGGCTGGTGGGGGTGAGTGGGAGGGAGGGGCGCAGTGAGGGTGCATTAGTGGTGTAGACTGAGGTGGGGGGGACTGGAATGAAGGCGAACACAACGGCAGAGGGAATCAGTCGGGATTGATGACTTGAAGCAGGAGGATAATAGAGAGAGTGAGAAATGAGCCCAGCAGTTCTCTCACGGTCCCATCAGTCTCCATCGTGCCTGGCTGGTGTGAGAAATGCGAGGACTTGTCATCTTTTAGCCCCTGGTTAAGAAAATGTTGCTTCGGAAAGCAGCAGGCAATGAATTATTAATCCTCCTGCATTAAAATTGGAAATGGGTTTCACAACTAAAAATTCCATCCACCGCAGCTCGGTTCGGCAGATGTCTCTACCCGCGGAGAGGCCATACCCAGCCAGGAAAGGACAGGGCTCAGAATGCCGCCCTCGTACCCCTGTGAAACGCAGAGGGTTGGGCACTGAGATAGCCCACTCCCGATCCCAACACCTCCCAGCGACTCCTGTCTATATCGGCAGGGGGGGTTGAGAGAGGAAGGTGAGAGAGGCTGTGCCGAGAGTAAGGGGGACAGCGGGATTTAAAGAGCTTTGGATGTATCGGCGATTTCTGACCGGCAAAGGGAGGGTCAGTCGACGTGTGTCTCAAATAGGACTCTGCACACTGCTCCTCAATCAAATACTCCCCAAGACAGGAACAGCACAGGGTTAGATACAGAGTAAAGCTCTCTCTGTCCTCCATCAAACACTCCCCAGGACAGGGACAGCACGGGGTTAGACACAGAGTAAAGCTCCCTCTACACTGTCCCTGTCAAACACTCCCCAGGACAGGGACAATACGGGGTTAGACACAGAGTCAAGCTTCCTCTAAACTGTCCCCCATCAAACACTCTCAGGACAGTGCTGGAAGTTAGATACAGAGTAAAGTTCCTTCTGCACTGTCCATATCAAACACTCCCCAGGAGAGACAGAGCGATTCAGCTCCCTCCGTACCCTTTCCCCCAACACCGTCCTGTTTCCTGTGAGGGTACAGTTGCGGTCTGTAGTCCCTGCGCTGTGTGACTGACAATATGAGCCACCCCCTGCTCCAGGCTAAAGGACTGAGCTTTGAAATGAACTAATTGAAATAACTGCCAAGCAATTTGCATGTTTGGAAAATGTCTGTCTCCTTCTGGAGAAACAGTGGCGAAACAGAGATCAATGTTATTGCTACCCTACCTGATATCAAAAAAAAACCTCGAGCTTTTACAGAAATGAATAGGAGATAATTAAGCCTTTTTGTAAATGCGTTCACTTAACGCAGTTACCCACGGGCACTCAGGATCTGCAATGACCATTCGCTGTTTCAAATCATTGAAATTCATTTAAATGGGAAATGTAATTCAATAAAAGTAAAATCTAATTCTTAATCAAAAGTGCTCCTTTGTGGAGGGAAAGGAAGTTAATTCACTTATTTAATAACGCCAGACCCTCTCCATAAATTATTTCCTTGCCTTTAACGCGCAGTTCGTCAATTGAAGCAATTACTCTGTTCCCTGCTCTTTCTTGAATCTGTGTGAGCTGATAACCAGAGATGGGAGGAGTTGCAGAACAGGTTAATCGAGGTGATCTCTCCCCCTCCAGTTACTGAAATGTTCAACGCATCTCTGGACTCCTTTCTCGTGGTGCGATTGGAGACACATACTTTGGTACTGCTGGCTCTCCCCCTACATTTCTCGCCCACAGGAGAGATAAAAAATAGTTTTGTATCGATTGAGACACCTGTAATAGGCAAATTGATCATTTTATGTATTTTTATCGATAGAGAGTCCTACAGCATGGAAACAGACCCTTCAGTCCAACCCATCCATGCTGACCAGTTATCCCAACCCAATCTAGTCCCACCTGCCAGCACCCGGCCCATATCCCTCCAAACCCTTCCTATTCATATACCCATCCAAATGCCTTTTAAATGTTATCATTGTATCAGCCTCCACCACTTCCTCTGGCAGCTCATTCCATACACGCAACACCCTCTGTGTGAAACAGTTGCCCCTTAGGTCCCTTTTAAATCTTTCCCCTCTCACCCTATACCTATGCCCCTCTAGTTCTGGACTCCCTGACCCCAGGGAAAAGACTTTGTCTATTTATTCTATCCATGCCCCCTCATGATTTTATAAACCTCTATAGGGTCACCCCTCAGTCTCCGACGCTCCAGGGAAAACAGCCCCAGCCTATTCAGCCTCTCCCTATAGCTCAAATCCTCCAATCCTGGCAACATCCTTGTAAATCTTTTCTGAACCCTTTGAAGTCCCAAGGGATTTGGCCAGAGAGGTTTAGAGAGTAAATTGCCACAAGTTGCAGGATGATATTTGGCGTTCGTTGCTGATGGGATACATTATAAAAGAGAGGGAAATGTTGCTGAAACTGTAGAAGACATTCGTAAGGCCGTTGCTGGAGTATTGTGTACAGTCTTGGTCCCCTCACTCGAGGAGGGATGTAGTGAGGCAGTTCAGAGAAGGGTCACTCGATTCGATTCCAGAGACGAGGGGAGTTGGTCTCGTGAAGGGAGATGGAGCAGCTCAGGCCGATACTGTGTGGAGTTGGGAGCTAATGGACCTCTGTACGATGCAGGGGCGGGGTGGGAGTGACAAATAGAGAGGATGTTTCCTCATGTGGGGGGAGGCAATCTAGAACGAGAGTAAATCCAATGGATATCCCTGAGTCACACAGCACGGAACCAGTCCGTACTGACCCATAATCCCAAACTAACCTAGTCCCACCTGCCTGCTCCTGGCCCATATCCCTCCAAACCCTTTCCTATTCATGTCCTTATCCAAATGTCTTTAAAATGTTGTAACTGTAATCCACCATGTCCTCAGGAAGTTCAATCCACACACTCTGTGTAAAAGAATTGTCCTCCATGATTTTTTAAAATCTCTCTCCTCTCACCTTAAAATTGTGCCCCCTAGTCTTGAAATCCCCCCGCCCGAGGTAAAAGGAACCTGCCATTCACCTTATCCATGCCCCTCATGATTTTATAAATCTCTATCAGGTCACCTCTCAACCTTCTAAGCTCCAGTGAAAAAGAATCACAGCCTAGCCAGCCTCTCCTACTAACTCAAGCCCTCCATACCCGGTAACATCCTGGTAAATCCCTTCTGAACCCTCTCCAGTTTAATAATATTCTTCCTATAACTGAGTGACCAGAACTGGACACAGTATTCCAGACGAGGCCTCACCAATGTCCTGTACAACCTCAACATGACGTCCCAACTCCTACACTATTCCTGATGAAGGGCTTTTGCCCAAAACGCTGATTTTCCTGCTCCTCGGATGCTGCCTGAACTGCTGTGCTCTTCCAGCACCACTAATCCAGAATCAGCTAGGATCATGGCTGTCCATCCAACTCAGTCCCCCCTGTTCCCCGCTTTCTCCCTTAAGCTCAAGAACTAGATCCAACTCCTTCCTGAAAGCATTCGATATTTCACCTTCAGGCTCCATGCCCCCATAGTTTAATAAATCTCCATAAGGTCACCTCTCAACCTCCTCCGCTCCAGTGAAATAAAAATCCAGCCTCTCCTTATAACTCACGTTTATCTATATTAAACTCCATTTGCCATTTCTCGGCCCACTTCCCCGGCTGATCAAGGTCCTTTCGAGAATTTCTGAGCACCTTCCTCACTGTCCACGATCCCGCCTATCGGCAAACTTACGAATCAACTCAGCCCCTCGAACCTGGTCGACCATTCAATGGCTGATCCAACGCGCCTCACATCTGCTTTCCCGCTCTTTCCCCTCGATTCCCCGACGGATTGGGAATTTCTCTGTCTCAGCCTTCGATATGAACAAGGACTCTGCCCCCTAGACACAGATCTCTGAATTCCAAAGACTCCCAACCCTCCTAGAGCAGAAATTCCTCCTCCTCTCCATCATAAATTGGCGCCCTTTATTCTGAGACTGCACCCTCTGGTCCCAGACTCTCCCCATGAGGGGGAAACACCCTCTCAGCATTGACCCTGTCAAGCCCCTCAATGAGAGATGACGTCCCATCCTTCTAAACCCCAGTGGGTAGAGTGCCAACCGGTTTAATCTTTGCTCATGAGACAGTCCCTCCGTATCGGGGACCATCCTAACGAACCGTCTCTGAACGGCCTCCAGTGAAATGAGTTCCCTCCGTAAGTAAGGGGCTCTGATGAGAAGGAGATTTGTTTTTTAACGGGTGACCCTTCACCTTCTTAAAAAAGGGCGGTTTCAGTGGAAGACCCACCAGTGATTGGGATAAGGTAGTCAGTGATGAATCGACTCAGACACTATTTCAAGAAGGAGTGAGGTTTTGGAATCACCTCCAGCTACTCCTATCCCAGTAGGAGGAATTCAGACTGCCCTGGGATTGAGGGGAATTTAGACAGAGGGGTTACAAGGGGCCAGACCTCACCCAGCCTCTTCTGTTCACCGGTCTGTGCTGTAGCTTTAAACTGGGACGCATTGTTCATTGTCACTCATCTATTTTCACAAATGCCCCTCTTAACAGGCCTACGCTGTTCAAGAGACAAGTTAATAAGGCGTTATACATCCAGGAGACACAGTGCAGAGAGAACTTTATGCTGTATCTAACCCCTTGCTGTCTCTGTCCTGGGGAGTGTTTCATGGGGGTACAGTGTAGAGGGAGCTTTACTCTGTATCTAACCCCGTGCTGTCCCTGTCCTGGGGAGTGTTTGATGTGGGACAGTGTAGAGAGAGCTTTACTCTGTATCTAACCCCATGCTGCCCCTGCCCCTGCCCCTGGGAGTGTTTGATGGAGACAGTGTAGAGGGAGCTTTACTCTGTATCCAACCCCGTGCTGTCCCTGCCCCTGGGAGTGTTTGATGGGGACAGTGTAGAGGGAGCTTTACTCTGTATCTAACCCCGTGCTGTCCCTGTCCTGGGGAGTGTTTGATGGGGACAGTGTAGAGGTAGCTTTACTCTGTATCTAACCCCGTGCTGTCCCTATCCTGGGAATCACAAAGAGAGTTCTGGAAGCCAAGGTGGATGAGGTTAACACTTTCACTCGGAGGCCAGGGGACAGCGAGGAGACATTGGAACAGAGCCGTGAATATGAAAATGTCAATCTCTTTTCTTTGGCATGTTCTGACAGGAGAACATCGCAGGCAACGTTTATCACATGAAATTAATATTCTCCCAATGAGAGAAGGGTGGGGGAAGGTGGGAGGTTCACCTTAAAAGGCAGTTGTCAGCTCTCGTCACAATGCCTGAAGGCTTTGAGCTGGGAACTCAAGCAAGTGACAGCTTATCGCTTTTGGTATTTTACACGCTGATATTTGGAGATGATGACAATAAAAGTCATATTTCTGTTCTGTTCTCCTCGGCTGATGAGACACGGCCCGAAGAGATTGATGAGGAGGTGAGAGAGCGACTAATATAAATAGCGGGAACAGAACAATCCATGGGACCTGGCAAATATATCTGATGAGAAACACTGGCGCCACACAAATGCTGGGCAATGACCATCGCCATGACGAGATGAGTTAACCTTAGCCCCTTGACATTCAGTGGTGTTACTATCACTGACTCTAGCCATCGTTCCCTTAACATTCAATGTTGTTACCATCACTGAATCTAACCATCACCCCCTTGGCATCCATGGTGTTTCCATCACTGAATCTAACCATCACCGCCTTGGCATTAAATGGTGTAACCATCACTGATTCTAACCATCACCCTCTTGACATTCAACGGCATTACCATCACTGAATCTAACCATCACCCCCTTGACATTCAATGGTGTTACCATCACTGAATCTAACCATCTCCCCATGACATTCAATGGTGTCCCCATCACTGAATCTAACCATCCACCCCCTGACATTCAATGGTGTTACCACCACTGAATCTAACCATCGCCCCTTGACAATCAATGGTATTACCATTGCTGAACCTAACCATCTCCCCCATGACATTCAATGGTGTTACCATCACTGAATCTAACCATTGCCCCGCCCCATTGACATTCAATGGTATCACCATCGCTGAATCTAACCATCGCCCCTTGACATTCAATGGTGTTCCCATCACTGAATAGAACCATCACCCCCTTGACATTCAATGGGGGTGTTACCATCACTAAATCTAACCATCAACCCTTTGACATTCAATGGTGTTACCATCACTGAATCTAACCATCACTCTCTTGACATTCAATGGCATTACCATCACTGAATCTAACCATCACCCCCTTTGACATTCAATGGTGTTACCATCACTGAATCTAACCATCACTCCCTTGACATTCAATGGTGTTACCATCACTGAATCTAACCATCGCCCCACCCCATTGACATTCAATGGTATCACCATCACTGAATCTAACTATCGCCCCTTGACATTCAATGGTGCCACCATCACTGAATCTAACCATCGCCCCGCCCCATTGACATTCAATGGTATCACCATCACTGAATCTCCCCATCTCCCCCATGACATTCAATGGTGTTACCATCACTGAATCTAACCATCGCCCCCGCCCCATTGACATTCAATGGTATCACCATCACTGAATCTAACTATCGCCCCTTGACATTCAATGGTGTCACCATCACTGAATCTAACTATCGCCCCTTGACATTCAATGGTGTCACCATCACTGAATCTAACCATCACGCTCTTGATATTCAATGGCATTACCGTCACTGAATCTAACCATCACCCCCATGACATTCAGTGGTGTGACCATCACTGAATCTAACCATCGCCTCCTTGACATTCAATGGTGTTACCATCACTGAATCTAACCATTACCCCAATGATATTCAATGGTGTCACCATCACTGAAACTAAGCATCGCCCCATTGACATTCAATAGTGTTACCATCACTGAATCTAACCATCTCCCCTTCACATTCAATGGTGTTACCATCACTGAATATAGCCATCGCCCCATTGATATTCAATGGTATCACCATCACTGAAACTAAGCATCACCCCTTGACATTCAATTGTGTTACGCTCACGGAATATAACCATCGCCTCCTTGACATTTAATCGTGTTACCATCACTGAATCTAACCATCTCCCCCTTAACATTCAATGGTGTTATCGTCACTGAATCTAACCATCACCCCCTTGACATTCAATGGTGTTACCATCACTGAATCTAACCATTTCCCCATGACATTCAATGGCGTTACCATCACTGCATCTAACCATCGCCCCCTTGACATTCAATGCTGTTACCATCACTGAATCTAACCATCACCCCCTTGACATTCAATGGTGTTACCATCACTGAATCTAACCATTTCCCCATGACATTCAATCACGTTACCATCACTGAATCTAACCATCGCCCCCTTAATATTCAATGGTGTTACCATCACTGAATCTAACCATCGCCCCTTGACATTCAATGGTGTTACCATCACTGAATCTAACCATCTCCCCATTTGACATTCAATGGTGTTACCATCACTGAATCTAACCATCTCTCCCTTGACATGCAATGGTGTTACCAACACTGAATCTAACCATCACCCACCTGACATTCAATGGTGTTACCATCACTGAATTTAACCATTGCCCCTCTGACATTCAATGGTGTTACCATCTTGGAATCTAACCATTACCCCCTTGATATTCAATGGTGTCACCATCACTGAATCTATCCACCACCCCTTGACATTCAATGATGTTACCACCACTGAATCTAACCATCACCCCCTTGACATTCAGTGGTGTTCCTATCACTGAATCTAACCATCTCCACCTTGTCATTCAATGGTGTTACCGTCACTGAATCTAATCATTACCCTTTGACATTCAATGGCATTGCCATCGCTGAAACTAACCATCTCCCCCTTGACATTTAATGGTGTTACCATCACTGAATCTAACCGTGTCCCCCTTGACATTCAATGGTGTTACCATCACTGAATCTAACCATCACCCCCTTGAAGTTCAATGGCGTTACCATCACTGAACCTAACCATCATACCCTTGACATTCTATGGTGTTACCAACACTGAATCTAACCATCGCCCGCCTGACATTCAATGGTGTTAGCATCACTGAATTTAACCATTGCCCCCCTTGATATTCAATGGTGTCACCATCACTGAATCTGTCTACCATCCCTTGACATTCAATGGTGTTACCATCACTGAATTTAACCATCGCCCCTTGACATTCAATGGTGTTCCCATCACTGAATCTAACCATCACCCCCTTGACATTCAATGGGGGTGTTACCTTCACTGAATCTAACCATCACCCCCTTGACATTCAATGGTGTTACCATCACTGAATCTAACCATCCCCCGCCCCATTGACATTCAATGGTATCACCATCACTGAATTTAACCATCGCCCCTTGACATTCAATGGTGTTCCCATCACTGAATCTAACCATCACCCCCTTGACATTCAATGGGGGTGTTACCTTCACTGAATCTAACCATCACCCCCTTGACATTCAATGGTGTTACCATCACTGAATCTAACCATCCCCCACCCCATTGACATTCAATGGTATCACCATCACTGAATTTAACCATCGCCCCTTGACATTCAATGGTGTTCCCATCACTGAATCTAACCATCACCCCCTTGACATTCAATGGGGGTGTTACCTTCACTGAATCTAACCATCACTCCCTTGACATTCAATGGTGTTACCATCACTGAATCTAACCATCTCCCCCTTTGACATTCAATGGTGTTACCAGCACTGAATCTAACCATCACTCTCTTGACATTCAATGGCATCCCATCACTGAATCTAACCATCACCCCACTGACATTCAATGGCATTACCATCACTGAATCTAACCATCTCCCCCTTTGACATTCAATGGTGTTACCAGCACTGAATCTAACCATCACTCTCTTGACATTCAATGGCATCCCATCACTAAATCTAACCATCACCCCACTGACATTCAATGGCATTACCATCACTGAATCTAACCATCACCCCCTTGACATTCAGTGGTGTTACCATCTCTGAATCTAACCATTGCCCCCTGACATTCACTGGTGTTCCTATCACTGAATCTAATCATCTCTCCCTTAACATTCAAATAGTGTTACCATCACTGAATCTAACCATCTCCCCTTTGCCAAGGGAACGAAACGTCTGGCAAATCAACTCCCCCAGCTCGGCGAACACACCCACAGCTACGGCTACTGAGCAACAAATCCTCGAATTGGAGATATGCCACTGTCGCTGAAGGAAGGGGGAACGGGGGTGACACAAATCTACAAATCTGTCCACTTGACAGCAACAGGGAGAGTTCTGATAGAAGCCGTAACGCAAGATGAATCTTCACTGAGAGAAAACTGGCAGATGGTAGGTTCATTTGGATAAGGGCGGGGTATTGAATTCTGGTAAAGACACTCCCAGAGGGGCAGGACTTCTACAATCAACGGTAGGGCCCTGGGTAGTGCTGTAGAACAGGGAGACCTAGGGCCTTCAGGTCCATAATTCTTTGACATTTGTGCAGATGGGGTGGTCACGAAGGGCATTTGGCACATTTGCCTGGGAGGGAGTTTGGGGTGGACTGGAGATGGAGGGGATTTCCAGTCAGTGAAAGGGGCCTAATTGTTCACCCACCCCCACACCACATCCTGGAGTTTGATTGGGGGCAGTAGGGGGCGCGGAGATGCAGACACTGGCCATTTGGGGTCATGCTAACCCACTCTTCCCCCTCCACCTGCACTCCGAGGCCCCTTGACCTCCTCGCCGAATGAAACCCTACCTATGCCAGCCCCCTTCCCCACGCATCCTGGTAGGCCTGGCTTCCCACAGAGGCATCTCAGCCTGTAGAGAACCTCCGTAGAGCATCCCGCCCGGACCCACCCCACCCCCAACCCCCACCTTATACCCGCTTGGCAAAGGTTGGTCAGGTGCAAGGCCATGTTTGCACTGAAGCCAGTGCCTGGGAGCACGATGGGCTAGTGGCATCATTGACGGACTCTTAACTTTCGGGTTCAAATCCCGCAACGGCAGCACGTGCTGGAATTTGAGTTAAGGTTCTCATGACGATCGCTTGCAGGGAAAAGTCCATCTGGTTCACGAACAGGAAGAAAACGGCCGTCACTACCTAGTCTGGGCCTACACATGACTCCAGACTCCACAGCGACGGGGTTGACTCTTAACTGCGCCCCCTCTCTGGGCAATTAGGGACAGGGCACTAAACGCTGGGCCCGGCCAGCGGTCCCCTCCTCCCGCGAATGAATCGTTTAAAAAACAGCAGCTGTTTCTCCAGTGGCCAGAACTGGACAGTGATCCAGACGAGGCCTCACCAATGTCCTGTACAACCTCAACATGACGTCCCAACTTCTATACTCAAAGGCCTGAGCAATGAAGGACAGGGGCGACGGATACATGGGAACACTACTCCCCGCTGCAAGTTGCGCTCTGAGCCCCTCCCCCAGCCCGACTCGGAAATATATCGGCCGTTCCCTGATCCCGTCTGAAAGTTCTGAATGAATTTGTTTCCAGTGCCCCTTCAGGCCCCAGCTGTTAAAATTAATCCTTATCTCTTTTACCTGGATAGTACAGCAGCCTCCGAGGAGGAGGGCCGAAGGGCCTTTTACTTTACCAGGGACAGCTCGATTATTGGTTTACTTTCTGTTTCCTGACCCTCCTGCTGGCGCACTCAATCCCTTCTTGTTTACTCTATTTAAATTGGTTTGTTGATGCTGGAATTAGCTTTTTTTAAAATTCCATATTTGCTTTAATGAAGAGATTTCAGACTCCTCAGCTGCCACACTGGGAACTGAGCTCACAGCTCTCCACAACACGCTGCTCGGTCCTGCATCACTGGAGCATTGCTCTCACAAAGTCATACACTCACGGAAACAGACCCTTTAGCCCAACCAGTCCATGCCGACCCACAATCCCAAACTAAACTGGTCCCACCTGCCTGCTCCTGGCCCATATCCCTCCAAACCCTTCCCTATCCATGTCCTTATCCAAATGTCTTTTAAATGTTTTAACTCTGTGCAAAAAAAGTGACCCTCCTGTCCTTTTTAAATCTCTCTCCTCTCACCTTAAAAATTGCCCCCAGTCTTGAAATCCCCCCACCCAAGGGAAAAGCCAGTCACCTAATCTAAACCCCTCATGGTTTTATAAACCTCTAGAAGGTCACCCCTCAGCCTCCAACGCTCCAGGGAAAGAAGTCCCAGACTCTCAAACTTTCCATACTCAGTAACATCCTGGTAAAGCCCTTCTGACCCCTCTCCAGTTTAATAATCTCCTTCCTGTAACAGAGCGGCCAGAACGGGACAGTGATCCAGACGAGGCCTCACCAATGTCCTGTACAACCTCAACATGACGTCCCAACTTCTATACTCAAAGGCCTGAGCAATGAAGGCAATTGTGCGAAACACCTTCTTAGCTACTTTGTCTACCTGTGACGCAAACTTCAAAGAATTACGTAGTTGCACCCCTGGGTCTCTCTGTTCTACTGCACTCCCCAAGGCTGTCTAACTCCTGTCCATGTGTGTTTTACTAAAATGCAATACCTCATGTTTATCCAAATTAAACTCCACCTGCTGCTCCTTAGCCTATTGATCCAATTGATTAAGATCACTTTGGAATCTTAGATATCCTCCTGGCATTCATTGATGGGACATGGGCAAAGTCCAGGATTTGTTGCCTGTCCCTGATTGTCCCAAGGGCAAGTTGTTGGGGCCTGGATGCACAGGTAGGCCCAGACTGGGTAAAGACGGCAGATTTACCCCCATCTCTGGTGAATTGGCAGGAGTTTAACTCCAGGTCCGTCATGTTTTTAAGAGCAATGGCCGAGGGTCTGTTTCCAGTTCTGGTCACCCTCCTCCAGGAAGGATGTGATTAAATTGGAGAGGGTGCAGATTAGGTTTACTGGGATTGGAGTGCTTGAATTATAAAAAGAGGCTGGATAAGCCTGGAGTGTCGGAGGCTGAGGGGATGACCTTCGAGAGGTTTATAAAATCATGACAGGCATGGATAGGGTAAATGGACAAGGTCTTCCCCTCCCCCACCCCACCCCCCCTCCCACCGCCCCTAGGGAGAGGGAGTTCAAAACTAGAGGGCAGAGGTTTAAGGTGAGGGGGGAAAGATTTTAAGGGGGCATTTTTCACATAGAGGGTGGTGTGTTCAGTGGAATGGGCTGCCAGAGAAAGTGGTGGATGCAGGTACAGTTACAATATTGAAAAGTCCTTGAGGGGCAGCATGGTGGCTCAGTGGTTAGCACCGCTGCCTGACAGCACTACGGTCCCACGTTCGATACCAGCCTCGGGTGACTGACTGTGTGGAGTTTGCACATTCCACCCTTGTCTGCGTGGGGTTTCCTCTGGGTGCTCTGGTTTCCTCCCACAGTCCAAAGATGTGCAGGTTAGGGTGGATTGGCCGTGCTAAATTGTCCCATAGTGCCCAGGGATGTGCAGGTTAGGGTGGATTGGCCGTGCTAAATTGTCCCATAGTGCCCAGGGATGTGCAGGTTAGGGTGGATTGGCCATGCTAAATTGTCCCATTGTGCGCCAAGGGATGTGCAGATTAGGGTGGATTGGCGGTGCTAAATTGTCCCATAGTGCCCAGGGATGTGCAGGTTAGGGTGAATTGGCCGTGCTAAATTGTCCACTGGTGTCCAGGGATGTGCAGGTTAGGGTGGATTGGCCGTGCTAAATTGTCCCATAGTGTCCAGGAATGTGCAGGTTAGGGTGGATTGGCCATGCTAAATTGTCCTATAGTGCCCAGGGATGTGCAGGTTAGGGTGGTTTGGCCATGCTAAATTGTCCCATTGTGCGCCAAGGGATGTGCAGATTAGGGTGGATTGGCCGTGCTAAATTGTCCCATAGTGCCCTGGGATGTGCAGGTTAGGGTGAATTGGCCGTGCTAAATTGTCCCATAGTGCCCAGGGATGTGCAGGTTAGGGTGGATTGGCCATGCTAAATTGTCCCATTGTGCGCCAAGGGATGTGCAGATTAGGGTGGATTGGCCGTACTAAATTGTCCCATAGTGCCCAGGGATGTGCAGGTTAGGGTGGATTGGCCGTGCTAAATTGTCCCATTGTGCGCCCAGGGATGTGCAGATTAGGGTGGATTGGCCGTGCTAAATTGTCCCATAGTGCCCAGGGATGTGCAGGTTAGGGTGGATTGGCCATGCTAAATTGTCCCATAGTGTCCAGGGATGTGCAGGTTCAGGTGGATTGGCCATGCTAAATTGTCCCATTGTGCGCCAAGGGATGTGCAGATTAGGGTGGATTGGCCGTGCTAAATTGTCCCATAGTGCCCAGGGATGTGCAGGTTAGGGTGAATTGGCCGTGCTAAATTGTCCCATAGTGCCCAGGGATGTGCAGGTTAGGGTGGATTGGCCATGCTAAATTGTCCCATTGTGCGCCAAGTGATGTGCAGATTAGGGTGGATTGGCCGTGCTAAATTGTCCCATAGTGCCCAGGGATGTGCAGGTTAGGGTGGATTGGCCGTGCTAAATTGTCCCATTGTGCACCCAGGGATGTGCAGATTAGGGTGGATTGGCCGTGCTAAATTGTCCCATAGTGCCCAGGGATGTGCAGGTTAGGGTGGATTGGCCGTGCTAAATTGTCCCATAGTGCCCAGGGATGTGCAGGTTAGGGTGGATTGGCCGTGCTAAATTGTCCCATAGTGTCCAGGGATGTACAGGTTCAGGTGGATTGGCCGTGCTAAATTGTCCCATAGTGCCCAGGGATGTGCAGGTTAGGGTGGATTGGCCGTGCTAAATTGTCCCATTGTGCACCCAGGGATGTGCAGATTAGGGTTGATTGGCCGTGCTAAATTGTCCCATAGTGCCCAGGGATGTGCAGGTTAGGGTGGATTGGCCGTGCTAAATTGTCCCATAGTGCCCAGGGATGTGCAGGTTAGGGTGGATTGGCCTTGCTAAATTGTCCCATAGTGCCCAGGGATGTGCAGATTAGGGTGGATTGGCCGTGCTAAATTGTCCCATAGTGTCCAGGGATGTACAGGTTCAGGTGGATTGGCCGTGCTAAATTGCCCATTCAGAGAGAAATGGGTCTGGGTGGGTTTATCTTTGGAAGTCGGTGTGGACTTGTTGGGTCGAAGGGCCTGTTTGCACACCGTAGGGAATCTAATCTAATCATGAATAGGAAAGGGTTTGGAGGGATATGGGCCAGGTGCAGGCAGGTGGGAGTAGTTTAGTTTGGGAAACCTGGTCAGCATTGATGAGTTGGGCCGAAGGATCTGTGTGACTCAATGACTCTTGAGTCTTGGGAGCACAACACTTGCTCTTCCTGCGATGGTGGCTGTGGGATCTTTCACTATCGCCGTTCGGGTTTCAGAAGGGAACAGCGTTTCCAGAGACCTGCACTCCCTCACACCCCCCAGCACTGGGAGTGTTGCCCTGGCCTCGGGGATTGGGTCTCCGTCTGCCTCGGAGGCTAGTCAATTCGGGAAACCTCGCAATATTTTCAGAAAGCCTGTGGGCGAGCATTTGAAAGGCCATAATATCTTCCAAAAATGGCATGGGGTAGATGGGCTAGTACTGACTGGATTGGCGAAAGGGTCTTTTCCATGCCATGTAACTGCATGTGCTGGAAAATGGCCTCGTGTAGATGGGCTGGTACTAGCGTGATGGGTTGAAGGGCCTTTTCCGTGCTGTCTAATTCTATAACCCAGCTTCACGATGCAGATTTATCACGGATAACACTCCAAGCCTATCTAGTCTCTCCTTCTCGCTCAATGTCTCTATCCCAGGGAACATCCTGGTGAACCTCCTCTGTACCCCCTCCAGTGCTATCACCTCCATCCTGTAGTGATAGGACCAGAACTGTACATAGTACTCCAGCTGTCGCCTGACCATTACCCTGTACAACTCCAACATTAACCAAACTGTGGGTGGCACGGTGGCACAGTGGCTAGCACTGCTGCCTCACAGCGCCAGAGACCCGGGTTCAATTCCTGCCTCAGGCGCCTGACTGTGTGGAGTTTGCACATTCTCCCCATGTCTGCGTGGGTTTCCTCCGAGTGCTCCGGTTTCCTCCCACAGTCCAAAAATGTGCAGGTGAGGTGAACTGAGCATGCTAAATTGCCCGTAGTGTTAGGTGAAGGGGTAAATGTAGGGGAATAGACCTGGGTGGGTTGCGCTTCGGTGGGTTGGTGTGGGCTTGGTGGGCCGAAGGGCCTGTTTCCACTCTGTATCTAATCTAATACCTCCACTTCACCCCAATCCTCAGAGGAATTGCGAGACCAAAAGTAAGCAAGGTCCCTGCTTGGGATTCCCCCTCACAGTAGCCTTGACTGAGAGGGGACGGTGCAAGATAAACTTGTAAATGGAGTTGCCATGCTGGCATGGGCCGGGAGAGAGAGAATATGCCAGAGAGACAAACAGGGAGAGAGGATCGGGATTGTATGTGAGAGAAAGACTGACGAGAGAGAGAAAGACAGAGTCTGTCTGATAGAGAGAGAGAGAGTGACACTGCGTGATAGAGAGAGGGATAGAGACTGTGATATACAGAGAGAGAGAGAGTGTGATAGAGACACAGAGACAGATACTGTCTAATAGAGAGAGAGAGAGATAGACACTGGGTGATAGAGAGAGACTGTGTGATATAGAGAGAGAGTGACACTGCATGATAGAGAGAGAGAGTGACACTGCATGATAGAGAGAGACTGATAGAGAGAGAGAGAGAGAGAGACAGTGTGTTCGAGACAGACTGTGCTAGGGAGAGAGGCAAACTATGAACGAGAGAGAGAAAAATTGTGTGATAGAGAGAAACAAACTATGATAGAGAGAGACAGAGTGTGATACAGAGGGAGAGAAATAGGAGACAATAGAAATGGGGAGAGGCATGCACAAGAAAGTGGAGAGAGAAGGAGAGATTGTACAAGAGAGAGACAGAGAAGCTGCATTCGAGAGGGAGAGAGGGGATTATAGACAGTGAACAAGCGAGGGAGAGAGAATGTGTGAGAGAGACTGTGCTGCTGTTCTCGAGAGAGCCCGTGAGGAAGAGAGCCCGTGAGGGAGAGAGTCCATGAGGGAGAGGCTAGGAGCTAGAGGATGATACAAAAGAGAGAAAGATTGATGGAGGGAGAGAGCGACTGTGTGCAGGACAGCGAGAGAGCCTGTGTGGGAGCATTAAAGATGGACTGCATGTTAGAGAGAGAGAGCAAAACTGTGCAAGAGAGAGAGCATATGCAAAGAATGTGCAAGTGGGAGGGACATTCTGTGAAAGGGAGGGGCTTTGTAAATGGGGAGAGAGAGAGACAGAGGGAAGGTTAAAAATATGAGAGAGTGAAAGAGAGAGAGAGACTGTGACAATGGAAGAGAGGGGATATGCACAAGAGGAAAGGAGCACGTGGGAAGGGTAAGTGGGAGAGTGAACACTGCGGAAATGAAGGGGAAGGGGGAAGGAGGAAAGAGAGAGCAGGAGAGACAGAGATAAATATAGAGAGGGAGCAAGGGGAGATGGATTGTGATGCAAGACACAAAGATACAGGGGTAATTGTGAAAACTTGGCAGAGAGATGGACCCAGGCAAGTGCAGAGGATCATCCGAAATGAATAAGGTAGTTACAGCAAGTTTGTCACAGATCTATCATCGCAGAGGCTGGGAAGGGTGGAGTGAGGCGGGAGCGAGGAGAGACAGAGAGAGAGAGAGAGAGAGAGAGAGAGAAGATAGACCCACAAAGAGCTCCAAAACACTGAACAGAAACACACACACACACTCTCACACACAGGCACACTCACACACACACAGACACACGCAGGCACACACACAGGCACTCACATACACACACAGACACACACACGCAGGCACACTCTCACACACAGGCACACGCAGGCACACTCACACAGACACACACACACACGCAGGCACATACACGCAGGCATACATACACACACAGACACACACGCAGGCACAAACACACATACACACACGCAGGCACACACGCAAACACACACACGCAGACACACACACATACGCAGGCACCCACACACCCATACACTCACACACAGGCACACACACAGGCACACACACACGTACACACACACACACGAAGGCACACACACACACACTCATACACACGCAGGCGCGCGCACACACACACAGACACACACACCCGCGCGCAGGCACACACACAAACACACACTCAAACACAGACACTCACACACAGACACACATGCAGGCACACACACACAGACACACACTCACATAGATAGACACACACAGACATTCACACACACAGACACACACGCACACACACAGTCAGGCAAAACTGAGACGCAGCTGGAAGCTGTGAATGAACAGAAGGAGATAGTTGAGAAATGAATGGGTCTGACTAACAGCGTCCATTAAGAGGACAGAATTCAATTATCGCCAATAATTCATGAGCTGAAATCTAGCACATTCGCACTGCAATGTCTCCCAATCTGAGTGACATTTTTCTATGGCTGCAGATTTACAGATCAGTACAGGATGGCCATGACCTATATTTCTCCGTCACATTCTGACAGCTCCAGTGAAAAGGAGTGGCTGCTATGATTCGATTCTCCTCCGGTTGGGGACACCCTCTGTTTCCCTCTCCCTGCCCCCCAGCCAAGATTCCCCCTCAACCCCCCTCATTCCCTTCCCTTCTCCCCTCCCTCTCCCTCACTTTCTCACGTTCTCACTCCCTCTCCATCTCTCTCCCTTGCCCTCCCTCTCTCTCTTTTTCTGTCTCCCCATCCCTCTCTCTCTCCCTCTCTCATTCTTTCTCCCTCTCTCCCTCTCTCTCCCCTCTCCCTCTCCCACTCTCCCCCATCTCCCTTGCCTCTCTCTCTTTCTCTCTGACTCTCTCATTCCGTCTCCTTACCACAGTTTCTCCATCTTCCCTCCCTCTCCCTGCCCATTCCCTCTCTCCCTCTCCATCAACCTCACCCCTCTTGTTTTCTCTCTCCCTCTCTCCCTCCCTCTCTCTTTCTCTCTCCCTGGTCAGAGTATTGAGTACAGGAGTTGGGAGGTCATGTTGTAGCTGTACAGGACATTGGTTAGGCCGCTGTTGGAATATTGCATGCAATTCTAGTCTCCTTCCTATTGGAAAGATGTTGTGAAACTTGAAAGGGTTCAGAAAAGATTTACAAGGACGTTGCCAGGGCTGGAGGGTTTGAGATATAGGGAGAGGTTGAACAGGCTGGGGCTGTTTTCCCTGGAGCGTCGGAGGCTTGAAGGGTGACCTTATAGAGGTTAACAAAATCATGAGGGGCATGGATAGGATAAATAGACAAAGTCTTTTCCCTGAGGTCAGGGAGTCCAGAATTAGAGGGCAT
Organism: Chiloscyllium plagiosum; assembly: GCF_037043375.1. Lineage (NCBI taxonomy): Eukaryota > Metazoa > Chordata > Chondrichthyes > Orectolobiformes > Hemiscylliidae > Chiloscyllium > Chiloscyllium plagiosum. Next base: position 8,139,871 of record NW_028270184.1, on the reverse strand, counting down.
AGGTTTATGGTGAGAGGGGAAAGATTTAAAAGAGACCTAAGGGGCAACCTTTTCACACAGAGGGTGAAGCGTGTATGGAATGAGCTGCCAGAGGAAGTGGTGGAGGCTGGTACATTGACAACATTTAAAAGGCATCTGGATGGGGACATGAATAGGAAGGGTTGAGAGGGATATAGAGTCATAGAGTCGAAGAGATGTACTGCACGGAAACAGACCCTTCGGTCCAACCCATCCATGCCAACCCCATCTCCTAACCCAATCTAGTCCCACCTGCCAGCATTTGGCCCATATCCCTCTAAACCCTTCCTATTCGTATACCCATCCAAATGCCTTTTAAATGTTGCAATTGTACTAGCCTCATCTGGTCAGCATGGAAGAGTTGGGCCGAAGAGTCTGTTTCCATGTTGTACATCTCTATGACTCTATCCATACACTGGTGAAAAACAATCACCTTACTATCCTAAATCCACAATGAACAGCAATGTGAATGTGAGTCAGACAGGTCTCCTTTCAGATTGCTGGGTTTAGGATAAATCTCTTGGGGATCTTGGATCAAGTCCATAGCTCCCTGAAAGTGGCCACCCAAATAGAGAGGGTGGTAAAGAAGGCGTGTGGCGTGCTTGTCTTTATTGGTTGCAGAAGTGAGTAAGAGTCAGGATGTCATGTTGCATAAGACTTTGGTTAGGCCACACTTAGAGTATTGTGTTCAATAATGGTTACCAGCAGACTGAGATCAAGATCCTGTTGTAACCTGAGGTAACCTTCTTCACTGTCCACCACACCTCCAATCTTAGTGTCATCTGCAAACTTACTAACTGTACCTCCTATGTTCACATCCAAATTATTTATACAAATGACAAAAAGCAGTGGATCCAGCACTGATGCTTGTGGCACACCACTGGTCATAGGCCTTCAGTCTGAAAAGCAATCCTCCATTAGCACCCCTCTGGCTTCTACCTTTGAGCCAGTTCTGTATCCAAATGGCTAGTTCTCCCTGTATTCCATGTGATCTTGCCTTGCTAACCATGAGGAGGCTTGTCGAATGCCTCACTGAAGTCCGTGATCTGCCCTCATTAATCCTCTGCATTACTTCCTCGAGAAACTCAATCAAGACACGATTTCCCACGCATCAAGCCACGTTACGAGGGGCCGGAATGCCTCTCCCTTTGCTACGGATTTACAACAGCAACTGAGCTTCGAGAACATATATATCAGAGTGACATAAGAGTTGGGGCCTGGCGTAGGCTCTCTGGCCTACGCTGCACATTTGAGGCCTTATCCACACCTCCCCCCACTCCACCAGGCCCAGAGCCAGGTTGAAAATACCGCTGGGTACGAACCGTTCCTAATTGCACAGAGAGTTTGTGAGAAATCACTTAGCAGAACCATTTCGACGCGAAAACAAATATAAATCGTGTTGTCACGCCTCAGCTAATTTGCGAGCAAACATGTTAGGCTGAGCACACAGCTGGGAGATGTGACGGATATATTTTAGTCCTCTTTCATCTCTAGCGTTGACGCTGACACCACAGAAATGAGCCATCTCATTTGAGAATAACTTGAGCAGTTTTGGGCCCCGTATCTAAGGAAGGATGTTGCTGGCCCTGGAGGGGGGTCCCGAAGAGGTTTTCACGACCGATCCTGGGGATGAGGGGCTTGTCGTATGAGGAGCGGGTGAGGACTCTGGGTCTGTACTCATTGGGATTTAGAAGGATGGGGGGGGGGGGATCTCATTGAAATGTCCAGAATACTGAGAGGCCTGGGTAGAGTGGGTATGGGGAAGATGTTTAGGTGGGACATTGACCCGAGGGGACAGCCTCAGCGGGAAGGGGAGGAATTTTTCCAGCCAGGGGAGGGGGGGGGGGGAAATCTGTGGGACGCATTGTCACAGAGGGCTGTGGAGAGTGAGTCACTGAGACAGAGAGAGATGGGTTCCTGATTGGTGGGGGAGGGGGGTCAAGGGTTACGGGGAGAAGGTGGGAGAATGGGGTTGAGAAACATATCAGCCATGTGGAGCAGATTTGATGGGCTGAATGGTCTCATCCTGCTCCGATATCAAAGAAAGTCACAGGGAGTTGGTGGGGTAGGATGGGGTGGTTTTATTTGATCTCAAGCACTGTTGACAGAAATTCTCGTCGATTTGAGGTTGTCAATGTTTGCTTCACCCAGCCTTCCTTCCTTGTTCCCACTGAAAGAAAAACTTTAAGGACACACCTAAATCCCACTTTATTTTTCCCAATAAATCCTGGAAGTCACTTGTTTCATTGACCAGAGGCCAATTGTACCCAGCCCAACACCCCCCTTCACTCCTCACAACCCATCGTCTCCCCTCTTGCAATCCGAACTGCTGCCCTTTAGCACCGTGGAGACTTGGGTCTAAATATTCCTTCCCCATTTCTAAAGTCAAGAGGGTACAGGCCTACTACGTGGCTTGGATCTCTGGAGGGCGGTTTCTTCCAATCGGTCAGAGAGGTCGACAGCATAGAGAATGGCCCTTCAGTCCAATGGATCTGTGCCAATCCACCTCCCTATTCTAACCCCATTCTCCAGCACTTGGCCCGTAGCCTTGGCATCGTGTGGGACCGTCTAAATCCTTCTTCAATGCGATGGGCGGGGGTGTGGTTTCTGCCTCTCCCACCCCTCACAGACATCGCGTTCCAGACTCCCACCACCCTCTGGGTGAAAACGTTTCCCCTCACGTTCCCCTCGAAACCTCCTGCCCCTTCCCTCAAATCAATGACCCCTCTTCATTGATCTCCTCCAGTAAGGGGTCAGTTCCTTCTGCTCTCTGTGTATATATTACCCAGGGTCCTGAGCAGATCTCCGTCCGCGTTTTTTATTGCTGTTAGAATTCCCTTCATTGCTATGATGTATTTCTGGAGCAGGCAGGTCTTGAACCCTGGACATCCTGGCTCAGAGAGGCCAACATTTCGCAAGGCAGTTCGCCTTTTCCAAGGGTGGCTCAGTGGTTGGCACTGCTGCATCACGGCGCAAGGGTCCCAGGTTCGATCCCACCCTCGGGCTGGCTGTCTGTGTGGAGTTTGCACCTTCTCCCCCCGTGTCTGCGTGGGTTTCCTCCGGGTGCTCCAGTTTCCTCCCACAGTCCAAAAATGTGCTGGTTAGGGTGGATTGCCGTGCTAAATTGTTCCATAGTGTCCAGCAATGTGCAGGTTAGGGTGGATTGGCCGTGCTAAATTGTCCCAAAGTGCCCAGGGATGTGCAGGTTAGGGTGGATTGGCCGTGCTAAATTGTCCCATAGTATCCAGGGATGTGCAGCTTAGGGTGGATTGGCCGTGCTAAATTGTCCCATAGTGCCCAGGGATGTGCAGGTTAGGGTGGATTGGCCATGCTAAATTGTCCCATTGTGCCCAGGGATGTGCAGGTTAAGGTGGATTGGCCGTGCTAAATTGTCCCATAGTGCCCAGGGATGTGCAGGTTAGGGTAGATTGGCCGTGCTAAATTGTCCCATTGTGTCCAGGGATGTGCAGGTTAGAGTGGATTGGCCGTGCTAAATTGTCCCATAGTGCCCAGGGATGTGCAGGTTAAGGTGGATTGGCCATGCTAAATTGTCCCATAGTGCCCAGGGATGTGCAGGTTAGGGTGGATTGGCCGTGCTAAATTGTCCCATAGTGTCGAGGGATGTGCAGGTTAGGGTGGATTGGCCGTGCTAAATTGTCCCATAGTGTCGAGGGATGTGCAGGTTAGGGTGGATTGGCCGTGCTAAATTGCCCCGTAGTGCTCAGGGATGTTAGTCAATGATAGTTAAACATTGCAGAAAGGACTTTAGAGGACTCCTCTATTGAGGTAGTATGGGCTGAGGTTAGAAACAGGAAAGGAGGTCACCCTGTTGGGAGTTTTCTATCGGCCTCCAAATAGTTCCAGAGATGTAGAGGAAAGGATAGCAAAGATGATCCTCGATAGAAGTGAGAGTGACAGGGTAGTTGTTATGGGGGAACTTTAACTTCTCAATCTGGGAATACTGTAGTTCAAGTATTTTAGCTGGGTCAGTTTTTGTCCAATGTGTGCAGGAGGGTTTCCTGACACAGTATGTAAACAGGTCAACAAGGGGCAAGACCATATTGGATTTGGTACTGGGTAATGAACCCGGCCAGGTGTTAGATTTGGAGGTAGGTGAGCACTTTGGTGATAGTGATCACAATTCGGTTAAGTTTACTTTAGTGATGGAAAGGTATAGGTATACACCAGGAAGCAATAGCTACAGCTGGGGGAAAGGCAATTATGATGCGATTAGACAAGATTTAGGATGCATAGATGGGGAAGGAAACAGCAGAGGATGGGCACAATTGAAATGTGGAGCTTATTCAAGGAACAGCTACTGTGGGTCCTTGGTAAGTATGTACCTATCAGGCAGGGAGGAAGTGGTCAAGTGAGGGAGCCGTGGTTTACTAAAGAAGTTGAATCTCTTGTCAAGAGGAAGAAGAAGGATGAGATGTGAAGGCTCAGCTAGGGCACTTGAGAGTTACAAGTTAGCCAGGAAAGACCTACAGAGAGAGCTAAGAAGAGCCAGGAGGGGACATGAGAAGTTGTTGGTGGATAGGATCAGAGTAAACCCTGAGGCTTTCTATTGGTATATCAGGAATAAAAGAATGACTAGAGTAAGGTTAGGGCCAATCAAGGATAGTCACGGGCAGTTGTGCGTGGGGTTAGAGGAGATAGGGGAAGCACTAAATGATTATTTTTCATCAGTATTCATACTGGAAAAAGACAATGTGGTCAAGGAGAATATTGAGATACAGGCTACTGGACTAGATGGGATTGAGGTTCATCACGAGGAGGAGTTAGCAATTCTGGAAAGTGTAAAAGTAAATAAGTCCTCTGGATCGGATGGGATTTATCCCAGGATTCTCTGGGAAGTCAGTGAGGTGATTGCTGAGCCTTTGGCTTTGATCTTTAAATCGTCATTGTCTACAGGAATACTGCCAGAAGACTGGAGGATAGCAAATGTTGTCCTCTTGTTCAAGAAGGGGAGTAGAGACAGCCCTGGTAATTATAGACCAGGGAGCCTTACTTCAGTTGTTGGTAAAGTGTTGGAAAATGTTATAAGAGACAAGATTTATAATCATCTAGAGAGGAATAAGTTGATTAGGGATAGTCAACATGGTTTTGTGAAGGGTAGGTCTTGCCTCACAAACCTTATTGAGTTCTTTGAGAAGGTGACCAAACAGGTAGATGAGGATAAAGCGGTTGATGTGGTGTATATGGATTTCAGTAAGGTGATCGATAAGGTTCCCCATGGTAGGCAACTGCACAACATCCGGAGGAAAGGGATTGAGGGTGACTTGGACCAGAAATTGGCTAGCTGAAAGAAGACAGAGGATGGTGGTTGATGGGAAATGTTTATCCCGGAATTCAGTTACTTTGGTGTACTGCAAGGATCTGTTTTGGGGCCACTGCTGTTCTTCATTTTTATAAACGACCTGGATGAGGGCATAGAAGGATGGGTTAGTTAATTAGCAGACAACACTAAGGTCGGTGGAGTTGTGGATAGTGACGAAGGATGTTGTAGGTTACAGAGGGACATAGATAAGCTGCAGAGCTGGGCTGAGAAGTGGCAAATGGAGTTTAATGTGGGAAAACTGTGAGATGATTCACTTTGGTCGGAGTAACTGGAATGCAAAGTACTGGGCAAATGGTAAGATCCTTGGTAGTGTAGATGAGCAGAGAGATCTCGGTGTCCAGGTACATCGATCCCTGAAAGTTGCATCCCAGGTTGAGAGGGTTGTTAAGAAGGTATACTGTGTTTTAGCTTTTATTAGTTGAGGGATTGAGTTTCGGAACCATGAGGTTATGCTACAGCTGTACAAAACTCTGGTGCGGCTGCACTTGAAGTATTGCGTATAGTTCTGGTCACCGCATTATAGGGAGAATGCAGAAGCTTTGGAAAGGGTTCAGAGGAGATTTACCAGGATGTTGCCTGGGTATGGAGGGAAGGTCTTACGAGGAAAGGCTGAGGGACTTGAGGCTGTTTTTGTTCGATAGAAGAAGGTTTAGAAGTGACTTAATAGAGGCATAAAAGATAATCAGAGGGTTAGGAAGGGTGGACAGGGAGGGATCTTTTTACTCAGATGGTGTTGGCTAGCAAGAGGGGACTTAGTTTTAAATTGAGGGATGATAGATATCGGACAGATGTCAGAGAGTAGGAGGGGTGTGGAACGCACTGCCTGTAACAGTAGCAGACTCGCCAACTTTAAGGGCATTTAAATGGTCATTGGATAAACATATGGATGAGAGTGGAGTAGTGTAGGTTAGATGGGCTTCAGGTTGGTTTCACAGGTCGGCACAACATCGAGGGCCGAAGGGCCTGTACTGCGCTGGAATGTTCTATGATGTGTAGGTTAGGTGCATTCGTCAGGGTAAATGTAGGTTAATAGGGGATGGGAATGGGTCTGGGTGAGTAACTCTTCGGAGGGTTGGTGTGGACTTGTTGGGCCGAAGGGCCCGTTTCCACACTGTAGGGATTCTATGAAATTGCTGTGCGAGAATGGCTGCTCCTTTACCCACAATGCATTTGCTTCAAGAATGGGCAGTGCGATGGCTACAGGGAGTGACAGATCATAGAGGGGGACCTTTTGCCCACTGAGATTGGCAGCACTTGGCCCATATCCCTCTAAACCCTTCCTATTCATGTCCCCATCCAGATGCCTTTTAAATGTTGTCATTGTACCAGCCCCCACCACTTCCTCTGGCAGCTCATTCCATACACGCACCACCCTCTGCATGAAATAATTGCCCCTTAGGTCTCTTTTATATCTTTCCCCTCTCACCCTAAACCTCTAGTTCTGGACTCCCCCACCCCAGGAAAAAGACCTTATCTATTTACCTTATCCATGCCCCTCATGATTTTATAAACCTCTATAAGGTCCCCCCTCAGCCTCCGACGCTCCAGGAAAAACAGCCCCAGCCTGTTCAAACCCTCCAACCCTGGCAACATCCTTGTTAATCTTTTCTGAACCCTTTCAAGTAGAAACAGGCCTTTCGGCCCAACCTCTCCATGCTGCCCAGTTTTCACAATTAAATGTGTCCCATTTGCCCTGCATTTGGTCCATATCCCTCCATACCTATCCCATCCATGTACCTGTCCAAATGTTTCTCAAACTGTACTCACTTCCACCACGACCTCTGGCAGCCTGTTCCAGACTCTTCCCACCCTCTGCGGCTGACCCCTGGACCCTTTTGTATTCCTCCCCTCTGACATTAGACCTGCATCCTCTGGGTTTAGACTCCCCTACCCTGGGGATAAAGCTGTTGACGATCTGCCTTATCCACGCCTCTCATGGTTTTATAAACCTCAATAAGATCATAAGACATAGGAGTGGAAGTAAGGACATTCGGCCCTTTGACCCTGTAAGGGTCTCTCTTCAGCTGCAGGGCAGAAACTTCCCAGCCTTTCCAACCTCTCCTCATAACAGAAACCTTCCAGCCCAGGTAGCATCCCAACAAATCTTTCCTGCACTCTTTAATAATACCCTTTCTACTGTAGAGCAAGCATGCAGTGCTTCAAATGTAGCCTCACCAATATCAAGGATATCTGGAAACTTATTAGCCATACAAATGACAATGACATCCAGAGACTTACTGAGCCGGAGTCTGAGTTACTTAGATTATTAATAGATCGTATATAGAGTTGACTGGCTGTCTAACACACGGATACACTGGCTGACTATCAACGGAATGTGCAGAGATTAAGATGGACACCTTTTAAACAAGACTGTCACTGAGCAGTCATCTGCCTGAAAGAAACAGTGCATTCCCGAGATTAAAAATCAAGGACAGAAATTGCTGCTGGTGGAACTCAGCAGGGTCTGGCAGTATCTGGGGAGATAGAAAGCAGACCGAACGTTTCAGACCCATGCTGAAGAAGGATTGCCAGTCTCCAGGCTGCTTTCTCTCTCCATGGACACTGCCAGACCTGTTGAGTTTTCTCCGCGATTTCTCCTGATTTCCGACATCTGGAGTTCTTTCGGTTTTCTCTTCCAGATTCGCTCGGGGGGCCTTTCTCATGTTGGTCTCAGAATCCAACTGGGGAGGGGGGGTTGGGGGAGGAGGGGAGGGATGGTATCCAAATCTGGGGACATCACTCACTGACGTCACTCCGGGTATAACCACGCCACAGCCCCAGAGAATGTAACACCTCCTCAATGGGCAGTTAGGCTTGGAAAGTGGCAAGCAACATTCCTGCCACACAAATGCCAGGCAACAACCGTCACCAATAAGAGACAGTCCAACCACTGCGCCTTGACGTTCAATGGTGTTACCATCACTGAATCTAACCATCACCCCTTTGACATTCAATGGTGTAACCATCACTGAATGTAACTATCACCCCCTTGACATTCAATGGTGTTACCATCACTGAATCTAACCATCTCCCCCTTGATATTCAATGGTGTTACCATCACTGAATCTAATCATCACCCCCTTGATATTCAATGGTGTTACCATCACTGAATCTAACCATCACCCCTTGACATTCAATGGTGTTACCATCACGGAATCTAACCATCACCCCCTTGACATTCAATGGTGTTACCATCACTGAATCTAACCATCAACCCCTTGATATTCAATGGTGTTACCATCACTGAATCTAACCATCACCCCCTTGACATTCACTGGTGTTACCATCACTGAATCTAACCATCACCCCCTTGACATTCAATGGTGTTACCATCACTGAATCTAAACATCACCCCCTTGACATTCAATGGTGTTACCATCACTGAATCTAACCATCACCCCCTTGATATTCAATGGTGTTACCATCACTGAATCTAACCATCACCCCCTTGACAGTCAATGGTGTTACCATCACTAAATCTAACCATCGCCTCCTTGACATTCAATGGTGTTACCATCACTGAATCTAACCATCACCCCCTTGACATTCAATGGTGTTACCATCAGTGAATCTAACCATCTCCCCCTTGATATTCAATGGTGTTACCATCACTGAATCTAACCATCACCCCCTTGACATTCAATGGTGTTACCATCACTGAATCTAACCATCTCCCCCTTGATATTCAATGGTGTTACCATCACTGAATCTAACCATCACCCCCTTGACATTCAATGGTGTTACCATCACTAAATCTAACCATCGCCTCCTTGACATTCAATGGTGTTACCATCACTGAATCTAACCATCACCCCCTTGACATTCAATGGTGTTACCATCACTAAATCTAACCATCACCCCCTTGACATTCAATGGTGTTACCATCAGTGAATCTAACCATTGCCCCATTGACATTCAATGGTGTTACCATCAGTGAATCTAACCATTGCCCCGTTGACATTCAATGGTGTTACCATCAGTGAATCTAACTATCGCCTCCTTGACATTCAATGGTGTTACCATCACTGAATTTAACCATTGCCCCCTTGACATTCAATGGTGTTACCATCACTGAATCTAACCATCACCCCCTTGACGTTCAATGGCATTACCATAACTGAATTCCCCACTGTCAACTTCCTGGGGGTCACCACTGACCAGAAACTCAACTGGACTCCCCACATAAACACAGCGGCTACAGGAGCAGGTCAGAGGTTGGGAATCCTGCAGCGAGTAACTCCCCTCCTGACTCCCACAAAGCCTGTCCACCATCAACAAGGCACGAGTCAGGAGGGTGAGGGAATACTCCCCACCTGCCCCTGGAAGAGGGCGGCTCTAACAACACTCGAGAAGCTTGACACCATCCGGGGCAAAGCAACCCACTTGACTGGCACCACACCCACTCCCTCCACCCCCCCCGATGCTCAGTAGCAGCAGTGTGTACCATCTACAAGACGCATTGCAGCAACTCCCCGAGGCTCCTCAGGCAGCACCTTCCAAACCCACGCCTACTTCCATCTTGAAGGACAAGGGGCAGCAGGTACATGGGAACACCAGCCCCCCCTGCAAGTTCCCACTACTCCCCATCCCGACGCGGAAATATATCGGCCATTCCTTCAGTGTCACTGGGTCAGAATCCTGGAACTCCCTCCCCCAGTGCATTGTGGGTCTACCCCACAGCACACGGACTGCAGCGGTTCAAGATGGCGGCTCATCTCCACCTTCTCAAAGGGGGCAATTAGGGACGGGGGGAATAAATGCTGGGCCCAGCCAGCGACACCCAAGTCCCATGGAACATTAAATCTAAGCAAAACATCTTTCACCACATCAAAGATTAATATTTTTTCTCCTCCTGATGGGCTACGCTAACGCTCTCTCTGAACCCGAAAGGTTTTACTTCATCTGAAGAAACAATTAAACAGAGTAATATTTCTGAGCACTGGAGGACATTAAAGGAGCCACTCTGGGACACTGGGAGGCTGAGTAAGTGAAATTTTCTCATTGATTTGTACATCTCACACGTCAGATAAGATCAGCATCTGCGAGGGCAAGATTCTTTAAGACACTGGGAAGTGTGCGCAATGAAAGAATCAAACAAGTGATGGAGGTCACCACAAACCAAACACTGACTCGAGGGAGAAATTAAGCGGCCAGCAACAACACACACTCAAACACACGCAGACCCACACACACTCACCCACCCACACACTCACTCACATACCACACACACACTCACTCACACACAACCCCCCCCACACACACACTCACTCACATACCACACACACACACACTCACACACACACACACACTCACTCACACACAACCCCCCCCACACACACACTCACTCACATACCACACACACACACACACTCACACACTCACTCACAGACACACACTCTCACACGCACTCACAGTCTCTCTCTCACACACACCACTCCCACACCCCCCCCCACACACACACTCACTCAAACACAACCCCCCCCACACACACACTCACTCACATACCACACACACACACTCACACCCACACACTCACTCACAGACATACACTCTCACACGCACTCAAGTCTCTCACACACACACCACTCACACACACACTCACTCACACACAACCCCCCAACACATACACTCACTCACATACCACACATACCCACAGACACACTCACTCACAGACACACACCACTCACACGCACTCACAGTCTCTCTCACACACACACCACTCACACACACACCCCCACACACACACTCACTCACATACCACACACACACTCACACATACCCACACACACACTCACACCCACACACTCACTCACAGACACACACTCTCACATGCACTCACAGTCTCTCTCACACACACACCACTCACACACACCCCCCCACACACACACTCACTCACATACCACACACACACACTCACACATACCCACACACACACTCACACCCACACACTCACTCACAGACACACACTCTCACACGCACTCACAGTCTCTCTCACATACACACCAATCACACACACACCCACACACACCCCCACACAAAAACACTCTCTCTCTCACACACACTCACACGCACACTCTCACACACTCACTCACAACCCCCCACACACACTCACACGCAAACACACACACATACATACACACACTCACATGCATACACACACACTCACACATACACACACTCTCACACACATAAACACACACACACATATGCACACACATACAAACACACACCCACACACACGCACACACAGACACACTCAGCGATACCAGGGACATCAAGGAGGGGCGAGGGCAGAGGAATAGGACAACCATGGGGTCAACTGCAAGATAAGGCAGAGCTAGAGTGGGCAATCGGCAACATTGGAAAGGCTCCCTCCTCATTCCCAATCCCTATCCCACAGCAACCACATTCCCACTCTGCAAAAGACATTCCAAGTTCTTTTATCAAACCCAATGCTGTCCCTGTCCTGGGGAGTGTTTGGTGGGGGACGATGTAGAGGGAGCTTTACTCTGTATCTAACCCCGTGCTGTCCCTGTCCTGGGAGTGTTTGATGGGGGACGATGTAGAGGGAGCTTTACTCTGTATCTAACCCCGTGCTGTCCCTGTCCTGGAGAGTGTTTGATGGGGGACAGTGTAGAGGCAGCTTTACTCTGTATCTAACCCCGTGCTGTCCCTGTCCTGGGGAGTGTTTGATGGGGGACAGTGTAGAGGGAGCTTTACTCTGTATCTAACCCCATGCTGTCCTGGGGAGTGTTTGACGGGATAATTGGCTATTTGAAATCGAATTTTCTCATCCAGTTCTCCAGTAAATTCGAAAGACGTGGAAAGGGAGGTGAGGAATAGGAGTGAATCCGAGATTCTGGATTAACCTTTAGCTCTGTGGATACTCATTTCTACAGGGAAGAGAGAAATAAATAATGGCCTCTGGAGAGGCATGAATTATTCAGCACTTCCCCGCAAGCCGTTTGGCCGAGAGAACTCACGGAAATATTCTTGCGTTGAAAGAGGGAGAACAAACCCAGGATGTTTGAGGTTTCTGCTGTCTCTGCGATTCCTCTCAGCGAGTTCAAGAGAGGCCTCGGATTTACATTCCCCGCAAACGCACAGTGAATTCACCTGGACAAAGGAATTAAAGCCGCCCACACACTCTCTCTTTCTCCCCTCGGCTCAGGGGTAGTGGAGGTGGGTGGTCCTGCATTGCTCTGGCGCCCAATGAGCGGGAATGCAGACATTCCAGCTATCCAGCGGGGAGAGGCTGTACCTGAAACCTCTGTACCACCAACTGCCAGAGGGGCTGGAGGGGGTTACAGAGATAGGGAGGGGGTGTAGGGGCTGGAGGGGGTTACAGAGATAGGGAGGGGGTGTAGGGGCTGGAGGGGGTTACAGAGATAGGGAGGGGGTGTAGGGGCTGGAGGGGGTTACAGAGATAGGGAGGGGGTATAGGGGCTGGAGGGGGTTACAGAGATAGGGAGGAGGTGTAGGGGATGGAGGGGGTTACAGAAATAGGGAGGGGGTGTAGGGGATGGAGGGGCTTACAGAGGTAGGGAGGGGGTGTAGGGCTGGAGGGGGTTACAGACATAGGGAGGTGTTGTAGGGTGTTACAGAGGTAGGGAGGGGGTGTAGGGGCTGGAGGGGGTTACAGAGATAGGGAGGGGGTGTAGGGGCTGGAGAGGGTTACAGAGATAGGGCGGGGGTGTAGGGGAAGGAGGGGGTTACAGAGGTAGGGAGGGGGTTACAGAGCTAGGGAGGGGTTGTAGGGGCTGGAGGGGGTTACAGAGATAGGGAGGGGTTGTAGGGGATGGAGGGGCTTACAGCAATAGGGAGGGGTTTTAGGGGCTGGAGGGGCTTACAGAGATAGGGAGCGGTTGTAGGGGATGGAGGGGGTTACAGAGACAGGGAGGGGATATGGGGCTGGAGGGGGTTACAGAGATAGGGAGGGATTGTAGGGGCTGGAGGGGGTTACAGAGATAGAGAGGGGTTGTAGGGGCTGAAGGGGGTTACAGAGATAGGGAGGGGTTGTAAGGGCTGGAGGGGGTTACAGAGATAGGGAGGGGGTGTATGGGGTTACAGAGATGGAGAGGGAGTGTAGGCGGTGGAGGGGGTTACAGAGATAGGGAGGGGGTGTAGGGGCTGAAGTGGGTTACAGAGATAGGGAGGGGTTGTAGGGGCTGGAGGGGGTTACAGAGATAGGGAGGGGGTGTAGGGGGTTACAGAGATAGGGAGGGGGTGTGGGGGCTGGAGGAGGTTACAGAGATAGAGAGATGGTGTAGGAGCTGGAGGGGGTTACAGAGATAGGGAGGGGTGTAAGGGCTGGAGGCGGTTACAGAGATAGGGAGGGGGTGTAGGGGCTGGAGGGGGTTACAGAGATAGGGAGGGGGTGCAGGGGCTGGAGGGGGTTACAGAGATAGGGAGGGGGTGTATGGGGTTACAGAGATAGAGAGGGAGTGTAAGGGCTGGAGGGGGTTACAGAGGTAGGGAGGGGGTGTATGGGGTTACAGAGATAGGGAGGGGGTGTATGGGGTTACAGAGATAGGGAGGGGGTGTAGGGGCTGAAGGGGGTTACAGAGATAGGGAGGGGTTGTAGGGGCTGGAGGGGGTTACAGAGATAGGGAGGGGGTGTATGGGGTTACAGAGATAGGGAGGGGTTGTAGGGGCTGGAGGGGGTTATAGAGATAGGGAGGGGGTGTATGGGGTTACAGAGATAGAGAGGGAGTGTAGGGGCTGGAGGGGGTTACAGAGATAGGGAGGGGGTGTATGGGGTTACAGAGATAGGGAGGGGGTGTAGGGGCTGAAGGGGGTTACAGAGATAGGGAGGGGGTGTAGGGAGTTACAGAGATAGGGAGGGGGTGTTTGGGCTGGAGGAGGTTACAGAGATAGAGAGGTGGTGTAGGGGCTGGAGGGGGTTACAGAGATAGGGAGGGGTGTAAGGGCTGGAGGCGGTTACAGAGATAGGGAGGGGGTGTAGGGGATGGAGGGGGTTACAGAGATAGGGAGGTGGTGTAGGGGCTGGAGGAGGTTACAGAGATAGGGAGGGATGTACGGTCTGGAGGGGGTTACAGAGATATGATGGGGTGTAGGGCTGGAGTGGTTACAGAGATAGGGAGGGGGTGCAGGGGTTGGAGGGGGTTACAGAGATAGGGAGGGGGTGCAGGGGTTGGAGGAGTTTACAGAAATAGGGAGGGGTATAGAGGCTGGAGGGGGTTATAGAGATAGGGAGGGGATGTTGCGGCTGGATTGAGTTGGTAATCAGTAATAATACTGGCTAAATGGTCTTGAACAGATCCAGTTGCTCGAATGGCCCTCACAACACCCCGACGACTGTGCGATCACCGGTGTTCAGCCCGAATTCTCCAGCTCTGGGCTATCGGCCATGTTGCTGACTCAATGGGCTGTCGGCCATTTTGTTGGCTCCACTGTCTTCTCAGTCATGTTGCTATGAGACTGGGCTCCCCACCATTCCAAACCGGTCACCATGGCACCAAACAATCATCGCAATTACTCAACTTCCACCACAATTGGAAAGTACGGTGTGGCATCTGTTATCTAGTGAACCTCCCTTACCCACAGCCCAATCAATAAACACCGTGTGTGAGAGATGGAGCCCTCACTGGATCAGTAATTACGTGCAGGATGCTGCCTAATGTTCTATTTTTAGAAACGTCCACGACTATGTCTTTGTTACATCCGAGAGCAGACAACGTCAATTTGGGAACAGCCAAGTTCCTGTTGCCACCACCAAAGGTCTTTCACCCAGCACCCCCTGGTCCTCGCTGTCAGAATTTGGCTGTTTTCCCAGAAGCCTGTCTCAATCACATTCGGAGAGTTCCTCTCCCTCATGCTCTGACACATTCTGTGTGTACGATACCTGGGTGAGACACATTCCCCTTTGTCAGGCTCCCACATGGTGTGCGTAAGGAGATCAGGACACAAGCATCTCCAGGGGAGAGCGACTCCGAACATACGCACGCACTCACCCACACACTCACCCATACACACACTTACCCACATACACACTCACACTGACCCACATGTACACGGACACACGCGCATATACACACACATACACATACACTCACACATACATGCACACTCACCCACACAGAGACACTAACTCACTCAGACACACACACACCCATGCACTCACCCATACACACACTCACATACACGCATGCACTCACCCACGCACACACACACTCACCCATACACACACACACCCACACTCACCCACACATGCTCACACTGACCCACATACACACACTCACCCAAACACACAGACTTACACACTCACACTGACCCACATACACACCCACACACAGACACAGACACACACACTCACACTGACCTATATACACACTCTCACACACACACTCACACATGGGCACACACTGATCTACATACACACACACACTCACCCACATACACACACACTCACCCACACATACTCACCCACATACACACACTCACACTGACCCACATACACACACATACACTCACACATTACATGCACTCTCACTCACATACACACTCACCCACACAGAGACACTAACTCACTCAGACACACGCACAGACACACCCATGTACACAGACACTAACTCACTGAGACACACATGCACAGGCACACATTTACTCACACATACAGGCAGACACAACTTCACACAAAAACATTCAGGTACTGCGCTGCACATCCCTCACTATCACACTCTCTGATATACACCAAACCCATCACTGTAACATTCTCTGATATACCCCACACCGTAACACTCTCTGATATACCCCACAGCCCTCACAGTGACACTCTCTGATATATCCCACACCCCACACTGTAACACTCTCTGATATACTCCACAGCCCTCACTGTAACTCTCTCTGATATACTCCACATCCCTCACTGTAACACTCTGATATACCCCACACCCCTCACAGTAACACTCTCTGATACACCCCACACCCGTCACTGTAACACTCTCTGATATACCCCACACCCCTCACAGTAACACTCTCTGATACATCCCACACCCCTCACTGTAACACTCTCTGATATACCCCACACCTCTCACAGTAACACTCTCTGATATACCCCACACCCCTCACAGTAACACTCTCTGATATACCCCACACCCCTCACTGTAACACTCTCTGATATACCCCACACCCCTCACTGTAACAGTCCCTGATATACCCCACACCCTTCACTGTAACACTCTCTGATATACCCCACACCCCTCACTGTAACAGTCCCTGATATATCCCACACCCCTCACTGTAACGCTCTCTGATATACCCCACATCCCTCACTGTAACAGTCCAATGAAAATGCAAAGAAAAAGAGAATCAACTTGATTTTAGTTCGATCAAAATAAAATATGATGTAACTACCGCTCATCAACTGTTCCAATCTAGCAGCATCCCGTAAACACACCCTTGGCAAATGCAGATTCAGCAGAAACAGATTTCTCTCGCTTGTGACCTCCTCCAGTCCGGGAGAAGGATGAAGGAGTCTAGCGAGAGAACGTGAGGCTTTTATCAGCAGCAGACAGAGAGCTGTATCTAGCAGCTCCAAATCCCAACGAAAACCAGAAGCCTGGCTCTGTACCTGCCTGACTCGACCCACTGCTGCTGCTTTTGTCTAATTATTTAAAAGCCCGGAAACTATTTACCCTGCGCTCCGTGCAGCAGACAGCTCGTCACTGGATCTGCAAATTCCCTCCTTCAAGAGAATAATCTTCGGACACATCCCTCACATCTCAGCACACTTCACATTATCTCAAATTGACTGTTTTGCCTCCCTCAGCCCCATGTTCAATCTCCATAAGACCATAAGACATTGGAGTGGACATTGGGTCCACTCCACCATTCAATCATGGCTGATGGGCATTTCAACGCCACTTACCCGCACTCTCCCCGTAGCCCTTAATTCCTTGCGAGATTAAGAATGTATCAATCTCTGCCTTGAAGACATTTAACATCCCGGCCTCCACTGCACTCCGTGGTAATGAATTCCACAGGCCCACCACTCTCAGGCTGACGAAATATCTCCGCACTTCCGTTCTAAATTGACCCCCTCTAATTTTCAGCCTGTGTCCACAGGTCCTAGTCTCCCCACCTAACAATTTCCCAGCATGCACCCTTTCTAAGCCATTCATTATCTTGTAAGTTTAATATTAGATCTCCCCTCAACCTTCTCAATGCTAATGAATACAATCCCAGGATCCTCAGCCATTCATTATATGTTAGGCCTATCATTCCAGGGATCATCCATGTGAATCTCCGCTGGACACGCTCCAGTGCCAGTATGTCCATCCTGAGGTGTGGGGCCCAACACTGGACACAGTATTCTAAATAGGGCCTCACCAGAGCTTTATAAACTCTCAGAAGCACATCTATGCTTTTACATTGCAAGCCTCTTGAGATAAATCACAACATTACATTCCAACCTCCATATCCAGCAGCTGCTGTTTCCATAGCAGGAAAGAAGAGGACAATATCCCTCTGTGTCCCCAGTCATTCCTGAGTCAGGATATCAGGCGGATATCCTTCCAATGGCCAGAATGGTTGAACAAGCCCGAGTGACACTGAGATGTGACATCCAACACAACTGACCCTCTCTGACACCTTGGGAAGCTGATGGCACATGTTATCACTGGTCTGTTAATCCAGGCATTACTCCAGTCGTACGCACTACTGGTGGAGATTTGTGGATGTGGCGCCAATCAAGCTGGTGTCAAGCTTCTTGAGTGTTGTTGGGGCTGCCCGCATCCAGAGGAGAGTGGACATGCTTTGGAGGAGTCGGGAGGGGAGTGATTCTCCACAGGATACCCAGCCTCTGAACTGCTCTTGCAGCCATTGTATTTATGTGGAGAGACCAGTTGAGCTTCTGGTCAATTGTAACCGCCCCTGGATATTGATGCTGGGCAATTCAATGATGATAACACCGTTGAACGTCAAGGGGTGATGGTTAGAATCAGTGATGGAAACGCCACTGAACATCAAGGGGAGGTGGTTAGATTCGGTGATGGTAACACAATTGAATGTCAAGGGGGCAATGGTTAGATTGTTTCTTTTTGGAGATGGTGATTGCCTTGTACTTCTTGGCACCAATGATTCGTGCCACTTGCATGGCCAATCCCCCTGAACCTGCACATCCCTGGGCACTATGGGACAATTTAGCACGGCCAATTCCCCCTAACTTGCACATCCCTGGGCACTATGGGGACAATTTAGCACGGCCAATCCACCCTAATCTGCACATGCCTGGACACTATGGGACAATTTAGCACGGCCAATCCACCCTAACCTGCACATCCCTGGGCTCGATGGGACAATTTAGCATGGCCAATCCACCCTAACCTGCACATCCCTGGGCACTATGAGACAATTTCACATGGCCAATCCACCATAACCTACACATCCCTGGACACTATGGGACAATTTAGCACGGCCAATCCACCCTAACCTGCACATCCCTGGACATTATGGGGCAATTTAGCACAGCCAATCCACCCTAACCTGCACATTCCTGGACACTATGGGACAATTTAGCACGGCCAATCCACACTAACCTGCACATCCCTGGGCACTATGGGGCAATTTAGCACGGCCAATCCACCCTAACCTGCACATCCCTGGACATTATGGGGCAATTTAGCACAGCCAATCCACCCTAACCTGCACATCCCTGGGCACTATGGGACAACTTAGCATGGCCAATCCACCTTAACCTGCACATCACTGGACACTAGGGGACAATTTAGCACGGCCAATCCACCCTAACCTGCACATCCCTGGGCACTATGGGACAATTTAGCACAGCCAATCCACCCTAACCTGCACATCCTCAGGCACTATGGGACAATTTAGCACGGCCAATCCACCCCAATCTGCACATGCCTGGACACTATGGGACAATTTAGCACGGCCAATCCACCCTAACCTGCACATCCCTGGGCACTATGAGACAATTTCACATGGCCAATCCACCATAACCTACACATCCCTGGACACTATGGGACAATTTAGCACAGCCAATCCACCCTAACCTGCACATCCCTGAACACTATGGGACAATTTAGCATGGCCAATCTACACTAACCTGCACATCCCTGGGAACTATGGGACAATTTAGCACAGCAAATCGACCCTAAACCGCCCACCCCTGGGCAGAATGGGGCAATGTAGCACGGCCAATCTACCCTAAACCCCCAATCCCTGGGCACAGTGGGGCAATTTAGCATGGCCAACCTACCCTAAACACCTATCCCTGGGCACAATGGGACAATTTAGCATGGCCAACCTACCCTAAACTGCCTAGCCCTGGGCACTATGGGACAATTTAGCATGGACAATCTATCCTACCTGCACATCCTGGGCACTATGGGGCAATATAGCATGGCCAATCCACTTAACCTGCACTTCCCTGGGCACTGTGGGACAATTTAGCACAGCCAATCTACCCTAAACTGCCCATCCCTGGGCTCTATAGGACAATTTAGCACGGCCAATCTAACCTAACCTGCACATCCCTGGGCACTATGGGACAATTTAGCATGGACAATCTACCCTAACCTGCACATCCCTGGGCACTATGGGACAATTTAGCACGGCCAATCTACCCTAAACCACCCATCCCTGGGCACAATGGGGCAATTTTGGATGGCCAACCTGCCTTAAACTGCCCATCCCTGGGCACAATGGGGCAATTTAGCATGGCCAACCTACCCTAAACTGACTAGCCCTGGGCACTATGGGAGAATTTAGCATGGCCAATTTACCCTACACTGGTTATCCCTGGGCACTATGGGGCAATTTAGCACACCGATCTACCCTAAACTGCACATCCCTGGGCACTACGGGGCAATTTAGCACGGCCAATCCAACCTAACCTACACATCCCTGGGCACAATGGGGCAATTTAGCACGGCCAATCTACTTAAACTGCCCATCCCTGGGCACTATGGGACAATTTAGCTTGGCCAATCTACCCTATACTGCCCATCTCTGGGCACTATGGGAGAATTTACCATGGCCAATCTACCGTAAACTGCCCATCCCTGGGCACAATCCGGCAATTTAGCATGGCCAACCTACCCTAAACTGCCCATCTCTGGGGCACTATGGGAGAATTTAGCATGGCCAATCTACCCTAAACCGCCCATCCCTGGGAACAATGGGGCAATTTAGCCTGGTCAACCTACCCTAAACTGCCCATCCCAGGGTACTATGGGAGAATTTGGCTTGGCCAATTTACCCTAAACTGGCCATCCCGGAGCACTATGGGGCAATTTAGCACGGCCATTCCACTTAACTTGCACATCCCTGGGCACTATGGGACAATTTAGCACATCCAATCCACCCTAACCTGCACATCCCTGGGCACTATGAGACAATTTAGCATGGCCAATCCACCCTAACCTGCACATCCCTGTGCGCTATGGGGCAATTTAGCATGGCCAATCTACCCTAAACCGCCCATCCCTGGGCACAATGGGGCATATTAGCATGGCCAATCCACCCTAACCTGCACATCCCTGGGCACAATGGGACAAATTAGCATGGCCAATCTACCCTAACCTGCACATCCCTGGGCACTATGGGACAAATTAGCATGGCCAGTCTACCCTAACCTGCACATCCCTGGGCACTATGGGACAATTTAGCACAGCAAATCGACCCTAAACTGCCCACCCCTGGACAGAATGGGGAAATGTAGCATGGCCAATCTACCCTAAACCGCCCATCCCTGGACACAGTGGGGCAATTTAGCATGGCCAACCTACCCTAAACACCCATCCCTGGGCACTATGGGAGAATTTAGCATGGCCAATTTACCCTACACTGGTTATCCCTGGGCACTATGGGGCAATTTAGCATGGCCAATCCACCCTAACCTGCACATCCCTGGGCACTATGGGACATTTTAGCTTGGCTAATCTACCCTAAACTGCCCATCCCTGGGCACTATGGGACAATTTAGCATGGCCAATCCACTTAACCTGCACTTCCCTGGGCACTGTGGGACAATTTAGCACAGCCAATCTACCCTAAACTGCCCACCCCTGGGCTCTATCGGACAATTTAGCACGGCCAATCCACCCTAACCTGCACATCCCTGGACACTATGGGACAATTTAGCACGGCCAATCCACCCTAACCTGCACATCCCTGGGCACTATGGGACAATTTAGCACGGCCAATCCACCCTAACCTGCACATTCCTGGGCACTATGGGACAATTTAGCACGGCCAATCTACCCTAACCTGCACATCCCTGGGCACTATGGGAAAATTTATCACAGCCAATCTATCCTAAACTGTCCACCCCTGGGCACTATAGGACAATTTAGCACGGCCAATCCAATCTAACCTACACATTCCTGGGCACATGGGGCAATTTAGCACGGCCAATCCACCCTAACCTGCACATCCCTGGGCACATGGGGCAATTTAGCACGGACAATCTACCCTAACCTGCACATCCCTGGGCACTTTCGGGCAATTTAGCATGGCCAATCTACGTAAACTGCCCATCCCTGGGCACTATGGGGCAATTTAGCATGGCCAATCTACCCCAAACTGCACATCCCTGGGCACTTTCGGGCAATTTAGCATGGCCAATCTACGTAAACTGCCCATCCCTGGGCACTATGGGGCAATTTAGCATGGCCAATCTACCCCAAACTGCCCATCTCTGGGCACTATGGGAGAATTTAGCAAGGCCAATCTATCCTAAACCGTCCATCTCTGGGAACAATGGGGCAATTTAGCATGGCCAACCTACCCTAAACTGCCCATCCCAGGGTACTATGGGAGAATTTGGCATGGCCAATTTACCCTAAACTGGCCATCCCTGGGCACTATGGGGCAATTTAGCACGGCCAATCCACCCTAATCTGCACATCCCTGGGCACTATGTGACAATTTAGCACAGCCAATCCACCCTAACCTGCACATCCCGGGGCACTATGGGACAATTTAGCATGGCCAATCTACGCTGACCTGCACATCCCTGGGCACTATGGGACAATTTAGCACATCCAATCCACCCTAACCTGCACATCCCTGGGCACTATGAGACAATTTAGCATGGCCAATCCACCCTAACCTGCACATCCCTGTGCGCTATGGGGCAATTTAGCATGGCCAATCTACCCTAAACCGCCCATCCCTGAGCACTATGGGAGAATTTAGCATGGCCAATCTACCCGAAACCGCCCATCCCTGGGCACAATGGGGCAATTTAGCATGGCCAACCTACCCTAAACCGCCCATCCCTGGGCACAATGGGGCAATTTAGCATGGCCAACCTACCCTAAACCGCCCATCTCTGGGCACAATGGGGCAATTAAGCACGGCCAATCCACCTAACCTGCACATCTCTGGGCACTATGGGACAATTTAGCACGGCCAATCCACCTAACCTGCACATCCCTGGGCACTATGGGACAATTTTGCACGGCCAATCCACCCTAACCTGCACATCGCTGGGCACTATGGGGCAATTTTGCACGGCCAATCCACCCTAAGCTGCACATCCCTGGGCACTATGGGACAATTTAGCACAGCAAATCGACCCTAAACCGCCCACCCCTGGGCAGAATGGGGCAATGTAGCACGGCCAATCTACCCTAAACCGCCCATCCCTGGGCACTGTGGGGCAATTTAGCAAGGCCAACCTACCCTAAACGCCCATCCCTGGGCACAATGGGGCAATTTCGCATGGCCAACCTACCCTAAACTGCCTAGCCCTGGGCACTATGGGAGAATTTAGCATGGGGAGAAAGTGAGGTCTGCAGACGCTGGAGATCAGAGATGGAAATGTGTTGCTGGAAAAGCGCAGCAGGTCAGGCATCATCTAGGGAACAGGAGAATCGACGTTTCGGGCATTAGCCCTTCTTCAGGAATTTAGCATGGCCAATTTACCCTACACTGGTTATCCCTGGGCACTATGGGGCAATTTAGCACACCAATCTACCCTAAACTGCACATCCCTGGGCACTACGGGGCAATTTAGCATGGACAATCTACCCTAAACTGCCCATCCCTGGGCACATGGGAGAATTTAGCATGGCCAATCCACTTAACCTGCACATCCCTGGGCACTATGGGACAATTTAGCACAGCCAATCTATCCTAAACTGCCCACACCTGGGCACTATAGGACAATTTAGCATGGCCAACCCACCCTAACCTGCACATCCCTGGGCACTATGGGACAATTTAGCACAGCCAATCTATCCTAAACTGCCCACCCCTGGGCACTATAGGACAATTTAGCATGGCCAACCCACCCTAACCTGCACATCCCTGGGCGCTATGGGACAATTTAGCACGGCCAATCCAACCTAACCTGCATATTCCTGGGCACAATGGGGCAATTTAGCACGGCCAATCCACCCTAACCTGCACATCCCTGGACACTATGGGACAATTTAGCACGGCCAATCCACCCTAACCTGCACATCCGTGGGCACTATGGGACAATTTAGCACGGACAATCTACCCTAACCTGCACATCCCTGGGCACTATGGGGCAATTTAGCATGGCCAATCTACGTAAACTGCCCATCCCTGGGCACTATGGGGCAATTTAGCATGGCCAATCTACCCTAAACTGCCCATCTCTGGGCACTATGGGAGAATTTAGCATGGCCAATCTACCCTAAACCGTCCATCCCTGGGAACAATGGTGCAATTTAGCATGGCTAACCTACCCTAAAATGCCCATCCCAGGGTACTATGGGAGAATTTGGCATGGCCAATTTAACCTAAACTGGCCATCCCTGGGCACTATCGGGCAATTTAGCACGGCCAATCCACTTAACTTGCACATCCCTGGGCACCATGGGACAATTGAGCATGGCTAATCTACGCTAACCTGCACATCCCTGGGCACTATAGGACAATTTAGCATGGCCAATCCACCCTAACCTGCACATCCCTGGGCAATATGGGGCAATTTAGCGCGGCCAACCTACCCTAAACCACCCATCCCTGGGCACAATGGGGCAATTTAGCATGGCCAAACCACCGACCCTAAACCGCCCATCCCTGGGCACCAAGGGAGAATTTAGCATGGCCAATCTACCCTAAACCGCCCATCCCTGGGCACAATGGGGCAATTTAGCACGGCCAATTCACCTAACCTGCACATCTCTGGGCACTATGGGGCAATTTTGCACGGCCAATCCACCGTAAGCTGCACATCCCTGGGCACTATGGGGCAATTTAGCACGGCCAATCCACCCTAACCTGCACATCGCTGGGCACTATGGGACAATTTAGCACGGCCAATCCATCCTAACCTGCACATCCCTGGGCACTATGGGGCAATTTAGCACACCAATCTACCCTAAACTGCACATCCCTGGGCACTATGGGGCAATTTAGCATGGACAATCTACCCTAAACTGCCCATCCCTGGGCACATGGGAGAATTTAGCATGGCCAATCCACTTAACCTGCACATCCCTGGACACTGTGGGACAATTTAGCATGGCCAATCTACCCTAACCTGCACATCCCTGGGCACTGTGGGACAATTTAGCACAGCCAATCTATCCTAAACTGCCCACCCCTGGGCACTATAGGACAATTTAGCACGGCCAATCCAACCTAACCTGCACATCCCTGGGCAATATGGGGCAATTTAGCGCGGGCAATCTACCCTAAACCGCCCATCCCTGGGCACAATGGGGCAATTTAGCATGGCCAATCCATCTACCTTAAACCGCCCATCCCTGGGCACTATGGGAGAATTTAGCATGGCCAATCTACCCTAAACCGCCCATCCCTGGGCACAATGGGGCAATTTAGCATGGCCAACCTACCCTAAACCGCCCATCCCTGGGCACAATGGGGCAATTTAGCACGGCCAATCCACCTAACCTGCACATCTCCGGGCACTATGGGACAATTTAGCATGGCCAATCCACCCTAACCTGCACATCCCTGGGCACTATGGGACAATTTAGCACGGCCAATCCGCCCCAACCTGGACATCCCTCGGCACTATGGGGCAATTTTGCACGGCCAATCCACCCTAAGCTGCACATCCCTGGGCACTATGGGACAATTTAGCACAGCAAATCGACCCTAAACCGCCCACCCCTGGGCAGAATGGGGCAATGTAGCACGGCCAATCTACCCTAAACCGCCCATCCCTGGGCACAGTGGGGCAATTTAGCATGGCCAACCTACCCTAAACGCCCATCCCTGGGCACAATGGGGCAATTTAGCATGGCCACCCTACCCTAAACTGCCTAGCCCTGGGCACTATGGGAGAATTTAGCATGGCCAATTTACCCTACACTGGTTGTCCCTGGGGACTATGGGGCAATTTAGCACACCAATCTACCCTAAACTGCACATCCCTGGGCATTATGGGACAATTTAGCATGGCCAATCCACACTAACCTGCACATCCCTGGGCACTATGGGACAATTTAGCTTGGCAAATCTACCCTAAACTGCCCATCGCTGGGCACTATGGGAGAATTTAGTATGGCCAATCCACTTAACCTGCACATCCCTGGGCACTGTGGGACAATTTAGCACGGCCAATCCAACCTAACCTGCACATTCCTGTGCGCAATGGGGCAATTTAGCATGGCCAATCTACCCTAAACTGCCCATCTTTGGGCACTATGGGAGAATTTAGCATGGTCAATCTACCGTAAACCGCCCATCCCTGGGCACAATCCGGCAATTTAGCATGGCCAACCTACCCTAAACCGCCCATCACTGGGCACTATGGGAGAATTTAGCACGGCCAATCTACCCTAAACCGCCCATCCCTGGGAACAATGGGGCAATTTAGCACGGCCAATCCACCCTAACCTGCACATCCCTGGGCACTATGGAGCAATTTAGCATGGCCAATCTACCCTAACCTGCACATCCCTGGGCACTATGGAGCAATTTAGCACGGCCAATCTACCCTAAACCGCCCATCACTGGACACTATGGGACAATTTAGCACGGCCAATCCACTTAACCTGTACATCCCTGGGCACTATGGGACAATTTAGCACGGCCAATCCACTTAACCTGTACATCCCTGGGCACTATGGGACAATTTAGCACGGCCAATCTACCCTAAACCGCCCATCCCTGGGCACAATGGGGCAATTTAGCACGGCCAATCTACCCTAAACCGCCCATCACTGGACACTATGGGACAATTTAGCACGGCCAATCTACCCTAAACCGCCCATCCCTGGACACAATGGGGCAATTTAGCACAGCCAATCCACCTAACCTGCACATCTCTGGGCACTATGGGACAATTTAGCATGGCCAATCCACCTAACCTGCACATCCCTGGGTACTTTGGGACAATTTAGCGCGGCCAATCCACCCGAACCTGCACATCCCTGGGCACTATGGGACAATTTAGCACGGCCAATCCACCCTAACCTGCACATCCCTGGGCACTATGGGACAATTTTGCACGGCCAATCCACCCTAACCTGCACATCCCTGGGCATTATGGAGTAATTTAGCACGGCCAATCCACCCTAACCTGCACATCCCTGGGCACTATGGGACAATTTTGCACGGCCAATCCACCCTAAGCTGCACATCCCTGGGCATTATGGGGCAATTTGGCACGGCCAATCCACCCTAACCTGCACGTCCCTGGGCACTATGGGACAATTTAGCACGGCCAATCCACCCTAAGCTGCACATCCCTGGGCATTATGGGGCAATTTGGCACGGCCAATCCACCCTAACCTGCACGTCCCTGGGCATTATGGAGTAATTTAGCACGGCCAATCCACCCTAACCTGCACATCCCTGGGCACTATGGGACAATTTAGCATGGCCAAAACACCCTAACTTGTACATTTTGGACTGTGGGAGGAAACCAGAGCACCCAGAAGAAACCCCACATAGACATGGGGAGAATGTACAGACTCCACATGGACGGTTGCCCGAAGGTGGGATCAAACCCTGGTCCCTGGCACCAGGTCATCAATCTATGCGAGATGCAAGTAATTTGGTGACGATGACTCAAATCTGACCATTGCCAATTGTCGGGAGGGAAAAAACACCCACCTTGTTAACTTCTAGGATGGAAAGTGCTGTCCTTACCTGATCTGGCCTACACGTGACCACTGACCCACAGCTGCGACGTTGACTTACGATGAGGTGAACTGTCCCTGGGGAGTTAGGTTAGTGGTGAGAATTTGTGGCCTGGCCCACATCCAGTGAATGAGAAATACAGGCGTCCAGGCCAATATTGAGTTGAAGACCTCCCTCAGTGTGTCATGCATCGAGCGGGCACGGTTGAAATGGGCCTTGGTACCCTCAGGGTGAAAGGTTATGATACGGCGGCCATATTAAGAGCACATAAGGCGCGCTGACCTCTAAGGCAACACTGCCCCCTCCCCGTCCTTTTCCAGTGATGACCCCGAACGGATTAGACACTGCTGAACACAGATGTGCATTGTCAATCTGACAGCTATGCAAAAATGAACATCACACACAAAATACCCTGCAAGGATTACAATAAACACTGCATCGGATAGACAGACAGTAAAGTAACCACCTAGATACACGAACACCAACTAGCCACCAAAAGACAGGACCCACTCTCTCTCGTATTCTTACACAGGGACAACACATCCATCCTGGGACAGGCTAAACAGAGCACATGCACAGCCTAGCATTCAAATCAATAGACACATCAATTTGGACCCCATTTACCAACCTCTGAGTAAAAGAACCAGAAACGATATCGCCTTCCACAACAGACCAAGAAACATCGACAGCAAACCTAACACTAACGCTTCACTGGAGGCTCAGTGACGGTATTACCTCGCACGGTGACAAAATGTTGGGGAACAAACCTTCCAGCTCAACGAGCAAACCTACAACCTGAGATGTACAAATAGGCCAAGCAGAGACCGAGTTAACAGGGTTTAGTAAGTCAGGAGTCAACATGGCGTTTGACTCCAAGTAGTCTGTGAAGGAAGGCAAGACTTCTACCTCGGACAGGAATGGTGTCAGAGCAAGGGGGTCACACCCGAGGAAGCTGGGAGTTGGGGTGGGGGGGTGGTGGGGGGGTGGTGAGAATTTTGTTTATTTTGAACCACGTGGGGGTGATGTCTGTTGGTGGGTGAGGGGTGAACCAGAACGCTGGCTTGCGCTCGGTACCGAGTCTGAGGTGTTTGGTCGGCCTGTGTTTCAGGGAGCAGTCCGTCCTCCCGGGTCACCGATGAATTCCCCAGCAGGAGTGAACCCCGGACCCCACCGTCTTCAACAGGAAGTTGCATTGCCATTCCGATGTCCAGCCACAGGAAACCCCTTTTTATTGGTTATGTGTCCCCCACCTCCCTTGGCAGTGACACAGCAGAACTCCGCCTTGGATATATTTGACGTGTCAAACGTTTTATCAATAACCCATAGATTATTCCGCCACTTTAAGAGAAAAGAAATCGTTCCAAATTAGATTAGTCTGAAATGTAACTTTAACATGATTTCTCTGGTAAGCAGCTTAACTGTCAAATTTGCCGGGTAGATTTTACTTTTCGCTGAGTGTGTTATCCGAGAGGATAATGCGTTCAAGGATATGTTTAGCAGCTTTGAAACAGAGGAATGTGCAGCCTTCCATCTGAATTTTAAATGCCGCCGCTTTAGTTCCAAGTGAAATGGTTGAGCAATTTGATTTTCTGCTGCACAGGGACTTTGATCGGAAAATTACATTACCCTGCTTCAGAATCCCAACTTTCAAATGTTAACTGCCCTGTTTCTATTTCTGATTAGTTTGGAGAGGGCATGTTATTCCACCAGCTTGCAGGGTTTTCCTTTCAGAATTCATTCGAGGCAGGTCAGTGGTTAGCACCGCTGCCTCACAGCGTCAGAGGACCTGGGTTCGATCCCACCCTCGGGCGAGTATGTTTGTTCCCCCTTGTCTGTGTGGGGTTTCCTCCGGGTGCTCCGGTTACCTCCCTAAGTACAAAGGTGTGCAGGTTAGGCTGTAGATTGGCTGTGCTAAGTTGTTCCCATAGTGCCCAGGGATGTGCAGGTTAGGGTGGATTGGCCGTGCTAAATTGTCCCGTAGTGCCCAGGGTTGTGCAGGTTAGGGTGGATTGGCCGTGCTAAATTGTCCCATAGTGCCCAGGGATGTGCAGGTTAGGGCGGATTGGCCGTGCTAAATTGTCCCATAGTGCCCAGGGATGTGCAGGTTGGGTTGGCCATGCCAAATGCAGGTTTGCAGGGACAGGTCTGGGTCGGATGCTGTTGGGAGGGTTGGTGTGGACTTGATGGGCTGAATGGCCTGCTTCTAGGCCCTCAGGATTCTCGAGGGCACCGCCCGGCCATTGCCTCGCCTTTACCTGGACAATAAGTGTCTGTTGGAACTTTCAATACCCCAAGTCCCATCCTTCTGCCAAACTCAGAGTATTGCCCACATTGTGAACAGATACTCCAAGCAAATGCCCACACTGTTTGTTGGGGGTGGGGCAGATGGATGCATGTTGAGGGAAAGACTCTCCACTCCCCTCGCCACCCCCACCCCTGAGCAGACGGGAGTATTAATTCACTACCTCCTCCTCTAGAGCCTGAGTACCGTCTCCTTCATTATTCCTGGCCCGCTCAGCACTCTCAGGGTCGTGAGCAAGCTGAGTAAATGTACCCGGTGAGCTCTGTGAGGGCGGTGTCCCGCTCCCCTTGCACTGCCTGCTCTGTGGTTGATGACGCACGCCACGGTAAATTCAAACTGGCAACGCCCGTCACGTGACAGACGTCAAGGCAACTGTGAGATACAGGAGCACAATTCATTCCCAGCTTCTCGAAGACTGCATGAACAAACAGCCACCAGGATACATGAACATCGACTAGCCACAAAAAGACGTGACCCTCTCTCACTAGTATGCTTACATACGGATGAGAAAGGACACCACTTCAACTGGGACAACACATCCATCCTAGGACAAACCAAACAGAGACACGCAAGAGAATTCCTAGAAGAATGGCATTCCAACCGGAACTCTATCAACAAACATCTTGACTTGGACCACATTTACTACTCTCTGAGAAAAAGAACAGGAAATGGCATCACCATAGGGGATGACATCACCACAGAAAATGACGTCACCAACCCAAGGAAACCCAAATACATCAATAGAAAGCGGCCTACACAGCCAGTGCTTCATCTGGAGGCTCACTGATAATGTTACCTAGTCCGTTGACGAAGCATCCGAAAACGGAGCTTCCAGCTCAGTGAGCAAGCCTACATCCAGAACCTGCAGTGCCATTTGTTCCAGGGGACTGGGGAACTCCACTGCGAGTGTTCGAGAGATCTCCAGCTGAGATCCAACTCCTGCAACAAAACCCCAACCCACAGGGTCACACAGCACGGAAACAGACCCTTCAGTCCAACCAGTCCGTGCCGACCATAATCCCCAAACTAAACTAGTCCCACCTGCCTGCTCCTGGCCCATATCCCTCCAAACCCTTTCCCATTCATGTCGTTATCCAAATGTCTTTTAAATGTTGTAACTGTACCTGCATCCACCACTTCCTCAGGAAGGTCATTCCACACAAGAACCACCCTCTGTATAAAACATTTACATCTCATGTCCTTCATAAATATTTCTCCTCTCTCCTTAAAAATGTGTCCTCCAGTCTTGAACTCCACCCACCCCAGGGAAAAGACGTCTGCCATTCATCTTACCCATGCCTCTCATTATTTTATAAACGTCGATCTCTCAACCTCCCACAGCCCCAACAAAAACAATCCCAACCTGTCCTCCCCCTGCACGGGGGACAGTGTAGAGGGAGCTTTACTCTGCACTGACTCTATATCCAATGAATTATCCCCAATCCTTCAATGCCAAGTTTCAGTCTGGCGATGCCAAGTCCCAATATTATTTCCCGTGTTCATACAATAGAGCATAATCTGGACATTTCTTGGTACAGAAGAGATCAAGGGGATAGCACAGGGATGTGGTGTTGAGGGGAGTTGGTCAGCCGTGATCTAGAATGGTGGCACAGGCTTGAGGGGCCAAATGGCCTCCTGTGAATTGAGCTGTGCGGCCACCCAATTGTAACACATCCAACGTGCACACCAAGGGCCAGAATTGGCGCCTTCCCTGCTGGGGAGAAGCTCAATAATGTGCTAAAGGTACTGCCGGGTCAACAGACCATTATAACGTCCTCAGCAAAGACAGAAAGATATATGTCTGAGGAACGATGAGAGAGAGATTGGGCTCGTTCTCCCTTGGAGCAGGGAAGATTAAAGGTGATCACATCAAGGCGTTCAAAATGCCGAGCAACTTTGACAGGGTAATTGAAGGACGCTCTGTTCCCGCGGTTTGGTGTGTCATGTGACCCCTTATCCACTTGTGTTGCCACCTTATAAGGCCGTAAGACATAGGAGCAGAAATTCGGCCCATCAAGACTGCTCCGCCATTCAATCATGGCTGATAAGTTTCTCCACACGGTAACCCTCAATTCCTTCGACAATCACGAATCTATCTAGAACGTAGAACATCGAACAGAGAAAGGTGCAGCACAGAACAGGCCCTTCAGCCCACGAAGTTGTGCCGAGGATTACTCCTAATCTAAAATAAAATAACCTAACCCCTCAACTCACTGCTCTCCATGTGATGTCCAGCAGTTGCTTAAATGTCCCCAATCACTCTGCTTCCACCACCACCGCTGGCAACACATTCCATGCATTCACAACTCTCTGCATCTGGAACATGTTCAATGACCTGGCCTGCTGTGGCACAGATTCACCACTCTCTGGTGTTCAAGGTTGCCAGCGTGAGAGCGAGGAGTGGGAGGAGGAGACATGTCTTTCCGCAGAGAGTTGGGATGTGCTGCCAGGGAGAGTGGGAGAGACAGACTCCGCAGGAGGATTCGAAAGAGAGCCAGATGTGTATTTGAAAGGGATGCACTGAGAACAATGAACACAGTACAGCACAGGCCCATCGGCCCATCAACAGGGCGCCTTCCTAAACAAAAAGCCTTTGGCCTGTCTCGTGCCCCTCTATTCCTGACCCGTTTGTGTACAGGTCAAGATGTTCCTTCAGCATTGTTGTTATATCTATCCCCTTCCACCTCCTCTGACAGTGCATTCCAGTCACTCACCACCCTCTGTGTGTTAAACAAACCTCCCTCCCAAAACTTACCCCCTTTTACCATAAACCCATGCTCCCTCGTCACTGACATTTCCATCCTGGGGATTCTCCCTGCGCCTACCATAACGGTGCAAACTTCTGTCAGGCCACCCCCTCATCCTCTGACATTCAAGCGAAAACAAACCAAGTTGACCCAATCTCTCCTCGTACCTCAAACCCTCCAGACAGCATCCTGGGAAACCATTTCTGAACTCTCTGCAAAGCCTCCACATCCTTCTATTAGTGTGGCGACCAGAACTGTACACAATATTCCAAATGTCGCCTTCCCAAAGTTCCATACAGCTGCAATGTGACTTGCCAATATTTACACTATGCCCCGACCAATGAAAGCAAGCTTACTATACAGGTTCCTGACCATCTTATTCACTTGTGTTGCCATTTCATAAGACCATAAGACATAGGAGCAGCAATTAGGCCATTCGGCCCTTGAAGTCTGCTCCGTTATTCAATCATGGCTGATAGGTTTCTCAACCCCATTCTCCCCGCAACACTTGATCTCCTTGACAATCACAAACCTATCTCCGTCGTAAATATACTCAATGACCGAGCGAGCCCCCACAGTCTTCTGTGGCAGAGACTTCCACAGATTCACCGCTGTCTGGTTGAAACCGTTTCTCCTTATCTCAGTACAAGATCAGGGAATTGTGGACCGGTACGCCTGGACCCCTCTGTCAACTCACCCTAACTAGCCCATCCCTGGACACAGCGGGACAATTTAGCACGGCCAATTCACCCTAACCTACACATCCCTGGGCACTATGGGACAATTTAGCACGGCCAATCCACCCTAACCTGCACATCCCTGGGCACTATGGGACAATTTAGCACGGCCAATTCACCCTAACCTACACATCCCTGGGCACTATGGGACAATTTAGCACGGCCAATCCACCCTAACCTGCACATCCCTGGGCACTATGGGGCAATTTAGCACGGCCAATCCACCCTAACCTGCACATCCCTGGGCACTATGGGACAATTTAGCACGGCCAATCCACCCTAACCTGCACATCCCTGGGCACTATGGGACAATTTAGCATGGCCAGTCCACCCTAACCTGCACATCCCTGGACACTATGGGACAATTTAGCACGGCCAATCCACCCTAACCTGCACATCCCTGGACACTATGGGACAATTTAGCACGGCCAATCCACCCTAACCTGCACATCCCTGGACACTATGGGACAATTTAGCACGGCCAATCCATCTTTATCTCCACGTCTTTGGACTGTGGGAGGAAACCACACGTTGACACGGGGAGAATGTGCAAACTACACACAGTAAGTCGCCTGGGGGTGGGATTGAACCCGGGTCCCTGACGCCGTGAGACAGTAGTGCTAACCACTGAGCCACCATGCAACCCCCAATGAGTTGAGCGTTACTGGATTCATTATTCTGCAGATTGGGAATATCTATCGGACAACGTCTCGTGGGCTGCCCATATGGGAGTCAACAGACGCGCGGTCCTCAAATACCGAGCAATGAATGGTTTTTGTGTGCTGCAGCGGTAGTGGCCCTAATTCTGAGCCAGGAGACCAGGACGGGGAGGGGTGAAGTCACAGCTGCTCCTGTCAGAGGGGCAGTACTAAGGGGCGCCACACTGTCAGAGGGTCAGTACTGAAGGAGTGCCGCACTGTCAGAGGGTCAGTACTGAGGGAGTGCCGCACTGTCAGAGGGTCAGTACTGAAGGAGTGCCGCACTGTCAGAGGGTCAGTACTGAGGGAGTGCCGCACTGTCGGAGGGTCAGTACCGAGGGAGTGCCGCATTGTCGGAGGGTCAGTTCTGAGGGAGCACTGCACTGTCGGAGGGTCAGTACCGAGGGAGTGCCGCACTGTCGGAGGGTCAGTACTGAGGGAGCGCCGCACTGTCGGAGGGTCAGTACTGAGAGAGTGCCGCACTGTCGGTGGGTCAGTACTGAGGGAGTGCCGCACTGTCGGAGGGTCAGTACTGAGGGAGTGCCGCACTGTCGGAGGGTCAGTACTGAGGGAGTGCCGCACTGTCGGAGGTTCAGTACTGAGGGAGCGCCGCACTGTCAGAGGGTCAGTACTGAGGGAGTGCCGCACTGTCAGAGGGTCAGTACTGAGGGAGCGCCGCACTGTCGGAGGGTCAGTACTGAGGGAGTGCTGCACTGTCGGAGGGTCAGTACTGAGGGAGTGCCGCACTGTTGGAGGGTCAGTACTGAGGGAGTGCTGCACTGTCGGAGGTTCAGTACTGAGGGAGCGCCGTACTGTTGGAGGGTCAGTACTGAGAGAGCGCCGCACTGTCGGAGGGTCAGTACTGAGAGAGTGCCGCACTGTCGGAGGGTCAGTACTGAGGGAGTGCTGCACGTTCGGAGGGTCAGTACTGAGGGAGCGTCGTACTGTTGGAGGGTTAGTACTGAGGGAGCGCCGCACTGTCGGAGATTCAGTACTGAGGGAGTGCCGCACTGTCGGAGAGTCAGTACTGAGGGAGTGCCGCACTGTCAGAGGGTCAGTACTGAGGGAGTGCTGCACTGTCGGAGGGTCAGTACTGACGGAGCGCCGCACTGTCGGAGGGTCATTACTGAGAGAGTGTCGCACTGTCGGAGGGTCAGTACTGAGGGAGTGCCGCACTGTCAGAGGGTCAGTACTGAGGGAATGTCGCACTGTCTGAGGGTCAGTACTGAGGGAGTGCAGCACTGGCATAGGATCAGTACTGAGGGAGTGCCCCACTGTCGGAGGGTCAGTACTGAGGGAGTGCCGCACTGTCGGAGGGTCAGTACTGAGGGAGTGCTGCACTGTCGGAGGGTCAGTACTGAGGGAGTGCCGCACTGTCAGAGGGTCAGTACTGAAGGAGTGCCGCACTGTCAGAGGGTCAGTACTGAGGGAGTGCCGCACTGTCGGAGGGTCAGTACCGAGGGAGTGCCGCATTGTCGGAGGGTCAGTTCTGAGGGAGCACTGCACTGTCGGAGGGTCAGTACCGAGGGAGTGCCGCACTGTCGGAGGGTCAGTACTGAGGGAGCGCCGCACTGTCGGAGGGTCAGTACTGAGAGAGTGCCGCACTGTCGGTGGGTCAGTACTGAGGGAGTGCCGCACTGTCGGAGGGTCAGTACTGAGGGAGTGCCGCACTGTCGGAGGGTCAGTACTGAGGGAGTGCCGCACTGTCGGAGGTTCAGTACTGAGGGAGCGCCGCACTGTCAGAGGGTCAGTACTGAGGGAGTGCCGCACTGTCAGAGGGTCAGTACTGAGGGAGCGCCGCACTGTCGGAGGGTCAGTACTGAGGGAGTGCTGCACTGTCGGAGGGTCAGTACTGAGGGAGTGCCGCACTGTTGGAGGGTCAGTACTGAGGGAGTGCTGCACTGTCGGAGGTTCAGTACTGAGGGAGCGCCGTACTGTTGGAGGGTCAGTACTGAGAGAGCGCCGCACTGTCGGAGGGTCAGTACTGAGAGAGTGCCGCACTGTCGGAGGGTCAGTACTGAGGGAGTGCTGCACGTTCGGAGGGTCAGTACTGAGGGAGCGTCGTACTGTTGGAGGGTTAGTACTGAGGGAGCGCCGCACTGTCGGAGATTCAGTACTGAGGGAGTGCCGCACTGTCGGAGAGTCAGTACTGAGGGAGTGCCGCACTGTCAGAGGGTCAGTACTGAGGGAGTGCTGCACTGTCGGAGGGTCAGTACTGACGGAGCGCCGCACTGTCGGAGGGTCATTACTGAGAGAGTGTCGCACTGTCGGAGGGTCAGTACTGAGGGAGTGCCGCACTGTCAGAGGGTCAGTACTGAGGGAATGTCGCACTGTCTGAGGGTCAGTACTGAGGGAGTGCAGCACTGGCATAGGATCAGTACTGAGGGAGTGCCCCACTGTCGGAGGGTCAGTACTGAGGGAGTGCCGCACTGTCGGAGGGTCAGTACTGAGGGAGTGCTGCACTGTCGGAGGGTCAGTACTGAGGGAGTGCCGCACTGTCAGAGGGTCAGTACTGAGGGAGTGCCGCACTGTTGGAGGGTCAGTACTGAGGGAGTGCTGCACTGTCGGAGGGTCAGTACTGAGGGAGTGCCGCACTGTCGGAGGGTCTGTACTGAGGGAGTGCCGCACTGTCGGAGGGTCAGTACTGAGGGAGTGCCGCACTGTCGGAGGGTCTGTACTGAGGGAGTGCCGCACTGTCGGAGGGTCAGTACTGAGGGAGTGCCGCACTGTCGGAGGGTCAGTACTGAGGGAGCGCCGCACTGTCGGAGGGTCAGTACTGAGGGAGTGCCGCACTGTCGGAGGGTCAGTACTGAGGGAGTGCCGCACTGTCGGAGGGTCTGTACTGAGGGAGTGCAGCACTGTCGGAGGGTCAGTGCTGAGGGAGTGCCGCACTGTCGGAGGGTCTGTACTGAGGGAGTGCAGCACTGTCGGAGGGTCAGTACTGAGGGAGTGCCGTGCTGTCAGTTGCGTCATCATTGGGAGTCTTCAACGTGCGGCTGGGGGTGTGTGCGCCCTTTTCTGGTGGATGTGTGCCTGATGGCATAATCTGCTGGCAGAGGGCAGGGCCAAATACCCTGGCTCGCTGCCGAGTGGGGAACGGCTAGGACAGAATCACAAGCGGCTCTTGCCTGTCAGAACCAGCGTTAATCACTCCTTTAACAAATTTAAAAAACCGGAACGTTTCTGACTCGCACGCTCAGGCAAAATGCGGGAATAATTAAAGCAGAGAAGTTTTCAGCCCTGGATTACCACAGCGGGGGAGAGAAATTGATTTCATACGTTTAATAAAATTCCAAGCAACTATGCTTTGGCATTCGCCGGGCTCCTTTTGTCATCCCTGCGTGCTTCCAAATTGCGGCTCCTGTCGACAGTCAAGGTAACTCTGTCTAATCAGAATAATGAATGAACAGTCGTTCACCACCAAGAAACACAAGGCTCTCTCGCCCAGCTCCCCCTCCCTTCTCAGCTCTCTCCCGAACAGCTAATCGTCTGAAAAATCAGGCATTAGGCAGCAGTGAGAGGCCATTACACCCATTAGGCTCAATGTGCACAGTCACTGCCAACACCGCTCTCCTCTCAGATGTTAGCTCAGCCTGTCTCTTGGCTCCCGAAGGCAAGGGGATCATTTCTCCCCCGCACGGCTTCTGAACGCCACTCGGTTGGTGAGGGACCAAGTCGGGTGTGGACTGAGGGCAGGCGGAAGGGATTGGTTGAGTTTCGCCGAAGTGCCTGTTCCCGTGCCGTATTGTTCCATGAATGAGCTCTAAGTCCTTCCCCCCACCCCCTGACACCCATTTTCTCTCTCTCTCTCCCTCCCTCTGACGCTACCCTCCTCCAGTTCCCATTGTTCTGCCATTGGCGGCCATGCTTGTTGGTGCCAATCCCTGGCATCCCTTCCTCCCATTCTCTCTCTACCCCTCAAAGCGGGCACTCAGACTGACCTCCTCAACCCAGCTGTTGGTGGCACCCCCCTCTATTCATTCACAGGATGGGGGATGCTGCTGACTGGGCTGGCATTTACAAAACATAGAACATTCCAGCACAGTACAGGCCCTTCGGCCCTCGATGTTGCACTGACCTGTGAAACCAATCTGAAGCCCATTATCATCCATATGCTTATCCAATGACCATTTAAATGCCCTTAAAGTTAGCAAGTCTCCAACTGTTGCAGGCAATGCATTCCATACCCTTACTACTCTCTGAGTAAAGAAACTACCTCTGACATCTGTCCGATATCTATCATCCCTCAATTTAAAGCTCTGTCCCCTCGTGCTAGCCATCACCATCTGAGGAAAAAGGCTCTCCCTGTCCACCCTATCTAACACTCTGATTATCTAATATGTCTCAATTCAGTCACCTCTCAACCTTTTCTCTCTAATGAAAACAGCCTCAAGTCCCTCAGCCTTTCCTCATAAGGCCTTCCCTCCATACCAGGCAACCTTGTAACCCTGAGTGGATAGCCAGGCACCTTTCGCCAAGGCAGAAATGGCTGTCATGAGGGGTCATAGTTTTAAGGTAATTGGAGGCAGGTATAGGGGTGATGTCAGAGGTAGGTTCTTTACGAAGAGAGTGGTGGGTGTTTGGAATGCACTGCCAGCGGTGGGAGTAAAGTTCGGGATATTTGGGACATTTAAGCGACTGTTGGACAAGCACATGGATGGCAGTGAATTGATGGATGCGCAGGTTACGTTGATCTTAGCATAAGAGACGTGATCAGCACAGCATTGTGAGCCGAAGGGCCTGTACTGTATTGTACTGTTCTATGGGTGAGGTACAAATGGCCTCATAGACACAGAGCCATCGCGTCCTGCAGCACGGAAACAGACCCTTTGGCTCAACCAGTCCATGCTGACCATAAGAAGACTATGAGACAAAGGAGCAGAAATTAGGCCACTCGGCCCATCGAGTCTGCTCTGCCATTCAGTCATGACTGATACATTTCTCAACCCCATTCTCTTGCTCTCTCCCCGTAACCCTTGATCCCCTTGACAATCACGAACCCATCTAATTCCATCTTAAATATACTCAATGACCTGGCCTCCACAGCCTTATGTGGCAATGGATTCCATAGATTCACCGCTCTCTGGCTGAAGACGTTTTTCCTTATCTCCATATCCCAAACTAAACTAGTTCCACCTGCCTGCTCCTGGCCCATATCCCTCCAAATCTTTTCCTATTCATGTACTTATCCAAATGTCTTTTAATGTTGTAACTGTCCCCGCATCCAGCACTTCCTCAGGAAGGTCATTCCACACACGAACCATCCTCTGTGTAAAAAAAAATTGCCCCTTGTGTATTTTTTAAAAACTGTCTCCTCTCATCTTAAAAATGTGTGCCCTAGTATTCAAATCGGCCCACCCTAGGGAAAAGACACCATATCTGATTAGTTTCCCGACAGTAGGGAAAAAGGCCCTTCGGCCCAACAAGTCCACACCGACCCTCCAAAGAGCAACCCAACCAGACCCATTCCCCGACATTTACCCATGACTAATCCACCTAACACTGTGGGACAATTTCCCACGGCCAATCCATCTGAACCTGCACATCCCTGGACACAAAGGGAAAATTTTGCATGGCCAATCAACCCTAACCTGCACATCCCTGGGCACTATGGGACATTATAGCACGGTCAAACCACCCTAACCTGCACATCCCTGTGCACTATTGGACAATTTAGCATGGCCAATCCACCCTAACCTGCACATCTTTGGATTGTGGGAGGAAACCGGAGCACCCGGAGGAAATGCCATACAGATACGGGGGGGAGAATATGCAAACTCCACACAGACAGTCACCCGAGGCTGGAATTGAACCCCATTCCTCAGTGCTAACCACTGAGCCACTCTGCTGCCCATCCATGCCTCTCATGATTTTATAAACCTCTGTAAGGTCCCCCCTCAGCCTCCTACACTCCAGGGAAAAGGTCCAGCCTCTCCTTATAACCCAGACCCTCCATTCCCGGTAACATCCTGGTAAACCTCGTCTGATCCCTCTCCAGTTTAATAATATCCTTCCTGTAACAGGGCGACCAGAATTGGACACAGCACTCCAGAACAGGCCTCACCAGTGTATAACATCGATGTATTTCAGTACATAGAAAGAGAAGCTGACATCAATATGATCTTATATCCAACCCCTGCCCACCTCCCCCCTCCTCCCCCCCGGCAACTGCTGTAACAATATGAAGGCCATCCAGCCCCTTCTGCTTAGCCATTCTAGATCATTGAACTCATTGGAACTTCCTCATACCATCCCTTTGTCCCTGGACGCGCCGGAAATAACCTACCTCTCCGTCACTCTCTCGAACACCCTTAATGATCCTGTTTCCTCTTCCACATTTCTGCAGGTGCCAGTGGCCGGGCTAACCTAGGTTGGTTCCGGAGGTGAGGGGGTTGGCCCAGTGAAGAGAGACTGAGTAGACTGGGATTACATTCAGGGGAAAGTGAGCACTGCCGATGCTGGAAGCCAGAGTGTGGGGTACTGGAAAAGCACAGCAGGTCAGACAGCATCCGAGGAGTCGACGTTTCGGGCCTAAGCCGTTCATCAGGAATGATACCTGATTCCTCATAGAGGGCAAAGGCCCGAGTCATCGATTCTCCTGCTCCTCGGATGCTGCCTGACCTGCTGTGCTTTTCCAGCACCACACACTCTCGACTGTGATTATATTCTTTGAAATTCACAGAATGAGGTCGGATCTGATCTAGTCCCTTCAAAATATTAGATGTTTCTATAAGATAGAAGTAGAGAGGTTGTTTCCACTGGCAGATGAAACTAGGACAAAAGGGCATAGCCTCAAGATTAGGGGGAGCAGGTTTTGGACTGAATTGAGAAGGAACATTTTCACCCAGAGGGTTGCGAGTCTGTGGAATTTCCTGCCCAGTGAAGTAGTTAACGCTACTTCAGTAAACACTCTCAAAAGCTAAGATAGATTTTTTTTGAACAGTGAAGGAATTAAGGGTGAGGGTGGGAGGGCGGGTAAGGGGGAGGCTGAGCCCAGGAAGAGATCAGCCATGATCTTATTGAATGACGGAACATGTCAGGGCCCCATTCATTGAAATGGCTCCTCAGACAGCACCTTCCAAACCCACAACCACTTCCATCTCGAAGGACATGGGGCAGCAGATACATGGGAACACCACCCCCCTGCAAGTTCCCACCACTCCCCATCCTGACTTGGGAATAGATCGGCCGTTCCTTCAGTGTCTCTGGGTCCGAAATCCTCAGACAGATCTACCCACACCACACGGAGATTCAAATAGGCAGCTCATCCTCTCCCCCACCTTCTCAATGGGGCAATTATGGACAGAGGCAATAAATGCCGGACCCGGCCACGGATGCTCAGGTCTGACGAACATTCAACAGCGACAACCTGCATTGCTGTAGCGCCTTCAACGCAGCAACAATCATGGACCAGGATGGCCAAAAGAAACAAAAGAACAAAGAAAATTTCCAGCCCAGGAACAGGCCCTTCGGCCCTTCAAGCCTGTGCTAATCAAAATCCACTGTCTAAACCTGTCGCCCAATTCCTAAGCATCTGTATCCCTCTGCTCCCCACCTACTCATGCATTTGTCCGGACACACCTTAAATGAATCTACCGTGCCTGCCTCTACCACCTCTGCTGGCAACGCATTCCAGACACCCACCACCCTCTGTGTGAAGTACTTGCCGCGTGTATCCCCCGTAAACTGTTCACCTCTCACCTTGAACGTGTGACCTCTCGTTATTGAACCCTGCAAATGAGGAAGGGAGCACTGATTTGAGACGGGAAGTTCAAGATTGGTTGGTTTCGGGGAGAGTCTTAAAGGGACAGAGGGGGAGAGAGAGAGAGAGAGAGACAGGAAGAGAGAAAGAGAGAGAGACAGGGAGAGACAGAGAGAGAGTGACAGAGACAGAGACAGGGAGAGAGAGAGACAGACAGAGAGAGACAGGGAGAGACAGAGAGAGAGAGACAAAGAGAGAGAGAAAGAGAGACAGAGAGAGAGAGAGACAGAGAGAGATTGGGAGAGGTTTAGGGAGGGAATGATGATCAAAATGGCAGATCTTTGCCAGGGGTCGGCATGGGGGAGGAGGGTTGCGGAGATATCAGAGGCCTGGAGGAGGTCACTGAAATGGCAGGAGTGGGGGAACGTTCTGGAAGGATCAGAGTGAGCAGGCGAAAGGATGAGGAGGAAGCAGGTGTTATTGACACTGATGGCAGCTACAAAGCTCACGGGAGCTATTAACCTTGAGACACCGAAGGTGGCTGGAGCAGAGGGATATGCAGGGGCCTGACTTAGAAACGGTCACAGATGGTTTAGACAGCCTCAAACGAGGGACGTGTTTCTGGACACAGCGGCAGTAGACACTGGCCCGACTTGAGCGACTCTCGCCCATGTTAATCGCCAATGCAGGAGACTAGGCCCAAGCCCACTTCCTCAACACTCAACCTCCCCACCCCGTGACTTGGCTTGTTTTCCATGCTCACCCTTCCAGAGAGGTGGGCACGAGGTGCCCCACTTGAGCTGCCCACCTTGGATCGCCAGGCGCCATCTCAGAGGACAGGGAGGGGTTGGGTGGGCTGGGGTTACACGAAGGCCAGAACTAGATAGATACGATAAAGGGGGAGGGGGCATCAGTCACCGGGAATGCTCAAGAGGGGGCTTCATCGGCGGGAGACCATCGCCGAGTTTTGTACTCGGGATTTATTTAGCCTGTGTGGGGTTGAAAGTGGTTCACACACCCAGAAGGACGATCGCTGAGGTAACGTTGGCCACAGACAGAGGGACAGAGGCCTGTTCTCTCACTAGAAAGGGGGCAACTGCGGGCGGGTGTGCCCTCAAACGAGGGGAGAGGGTTAGAGGATTGCTCTTCGTCGTGACCTCGGTCCGTGCGGGTATGGAACCCACGCCCGTTGGTAACACAATGTGACAAAAATGCTTGCCAAACTGACAACTAACCACACCACAACACCTCCAGCAGCCCATCACGACTGAGTTAATGTCCTGGGATTCTTCCTGATAATTGCTGAGGGAGAAATGCTGCACTGTGGGAGGGTCAGAACTGAGGGAGAGTTAAGTGCTGCACTCCCTCAGTACTGACCCTCCGACAGTGTGGCACACCCGCAGTACTAACACTCGGACAGTGCGGCACTCCCTTAGCACTGACCCTCCGACAGTGCGGCACTCCCTCAGTACTGACCCTCCGACAGTGTGGCACACCCGCAGTACGGACCCTCCGACAGTGCGGCACTCCCTCAGTACTGACGCTATGACAGTGTGGCACTCCCTGAGCACTGACCTTCCGACAGTGTGGCACTCCCTTAGCACTGACCCTCTGACAGTGCGGCACTCACTCACTACTGACCCTCCAACAGTGCGGCCCTCCCTCAGTACTGACCCTCTCACAGTGCTGCACTCCCTCAGTATTGACCCTCTGACAGTGCGGCACTCCCTCAGTACTGACCCTCCGACAGTGTGGCACTCCCTCAGTACTGATCCTCCGACAGTGCGGCACACCCTCAGTACTGACCCTATGACAGTGTGGCACTCCCTCAGTACTGACCCTCTGACAGTGTGGGACTCCCTCAGTACTGACCCTCCGACAGTGTGGCACTCACTCAGTACTGACCCTCCAACAGTGCAGCACTCCCTCAGCACTGACCCTCCGACAGTGCGGCACTCCCTCAGTACTGACCCTCCGACAGTTCGGCACTCCCTCAGTACTGATCCTTCAACAGTGTGGCACTCCCTCAGTACTGATCCTCCGACAGTGCGGCACACCCTCAGTACTGACCCTATGACAGTGTGGCACTCCCTCAGTACTGACCCTCTGACAGTGTGGCACTCCCTCAGTACTGACCCAGTGACAGCGCAGCGCACCCTCAGGACTGACCCTCCAACAGTGCGGCATTCCCTCCGTACTGACCCTCTGACAGTGCGGCACTCCCTCAGTACTGACCCTCCGACAGTGCGGCACTCCCTCAGAACTGATTCTCCGACAGTGCGGCACTCCCTCAGCACTGACCCTCCAACAGGGCGGCACTCCTTCAGCACTAACCCTCTGACAGTGCGGCATTCCCTCAGTACTGACCCTCTGACAGTGCGGCGCTCCCTCAGTATGGACCCTCTGACAGTGCGGTGCTCCCTCTGTACTGACCCTCTGACAGTGCGGCATTCCCTCAGTACTGACCCTC
Organism: Chiloscyllium plagiosum; assembly: GCF_037043375.1. Lineage (NCBI taxonomy): Eukaryota > Metazoa > Chordata > Chondrichthyes > Orectolobiformes > Hemiscylliidae > Chiloscyllium > Chiloscyllium plagiosum. The sequence continues at coordinate 8,095,776 of NW_028270184.1, read as the reverse complement.
CAACAGTGCAGCACTCCCTCAGTACTGACCCTCCGACAGTTCGGCACTCCCTCAGTACTGATCCTCCGCCAGTGCGGCACTCCCTCAGTACTGACCCTCCGATAGTGTGGCACACCCTCAGTACTGACCTTTTGACAGTGTGGCACTCCGTCAGTACTGACCCTCCGACAGTGTGTCACTCCCTCAGTACTGACCCTCCGACAGTGCGGCACTCCCTCAGTACTGACCCTCCGGCAGTTCGGCACTCCCTCAGTACTGATCCTCCGCTAGTGCGGCACTCCCTCAGTACTGACCCTCCGATAGTGTGGCACACCCTCAGTACTGACCTTCTGACAGTGTGCCACTCCTTCAGTACTGACCCTGTGACAGTGTGGCACTCCCTCAGTACTGACCCTCCGACAGTGTTGCACTCCCTCAGTACTGACCCTCCGACATTGCGGCACACCCGCAGTACTGACCCTCCGACAGCGTGGCACTCCCTCAGCACTGACCCTGTGACAGTGTAGCACTCCCTCAGTACTGACTCTATGACAGTGTGGCACTCCCTCAGTACTGACCCTCTGACAGTGAGGCACTCCCTCAGTACTGACCCTCCGACAGTGTGGCACTCCCTCAGTACTCACCCTCTGACAGTGCGGCACACCCGCAGGACTGACCGTATGACAGTGTGGCACTCCCTCAGTACTGACCCTCTGACAGTGTGGCACTCCCTCAGTACTGACCCTCCGACAGTGTTGCACTCCCTCAGTACTGACCCTCCGACATTGCGGCACACCCGCAGTACTGACCCTCCGACAGCGTGGCACTCCCTCAGTACTGACCCTGTGACAGTGTAGCACTCCCTCAGTACTGACTCTATGACAGTGTGGCACTCCCTCAGTACTGACCCTCTGACAGTGTGGCACTCCCTCAGTACTGACCCTCCGACAGTGTGGCACTCCCTCAGTACTCACCCTCTGACAGTGCGGCACACCCCCATGACTGACCGTATGTTGGTGTGGCACTCCCTCAGTACTGACCTTCCGACAGTGCGGCACTCCCTCAGTACTGACCCTCTGACAGCGCAGCGCACCCTCAGCACTGACCCTCCGACAGTGCGACACTCCCTCAGCACTGACCCTCCGACAGTGTGACACTCCCTCAGTACTGATCCTCTGCCAGTGCGACACTCCCTCAGTAGTGACCCTCCGACAGTGTGGCACTCCCTCAGTACTCACCCTCTGACAGTGCGGCACACCCGCAGGACTGACCGTATGACAGTGTGGCACTCCCTCAGTACTGACCTTCCGACAGTGCGGCACTCCCTCAGTACTGACCCTCTGACAGCGCAGCACACCCTCAGCACTGACCCTCCGACAGTGTGGCACTCCCTCAGTACTGACCCTCCGACAGTGCGGCACACCGTCAGTACTGACCTTATGACAGTGTGGCACTCCCTCAGTACTGACCCTCCGACAGTGTGGCACTCCCTCAGTACGGACCCTCCGACAGTGCCGCGCTCCCTCTACACTGACCCTCTGACAGTGCTGCACTCCCTCAGTACTGACCCTCTGACAGTGCGGCACACACTCCGTACTAACCATCTGACAGTGCGGCATTACTTCAATACTGACCCTCTGACAGTGCGGCACTCCCTCAGTACTGACCCTCCGACAGTGCGGCACACCCTCAGTACTGACCTTTTGACAGTGTGCCACTCCGTCAGTACTGACCCTCCAACAGTGTGGCACTCCCTCAGTACTGACGCTCCGACAGTGTGGCACTCCCTCAGTACTGACCCTCCGACAGTTCGGCACTCCCTCAGTACTGATACTCCGCCAGTGCGGCACTCCCTCAGTACTGACCCTCCGACAGTGCGGCGCTCCCACAGTACTGATCCTCTGACAGTGCGGCACACCCGCAGGACTGACCGTATGACAGTGTGCCACTCCCTCAGTACTGACCCTCTGACAGTGTGGCACTCCCTCAGTACTGACCCTCCGATAGTGTTGCACTCCCTCAGTACTGACCCTCCGACATTGCGGCACACCCGCAATACTGACCCTCCGACAGCGTGGCACTCCCTCAGTACTGACCCTGTGACAGTGTAGCACTCCCTTAGTACTGACTCTGTGACAGTGTGGCACTCCCTCAGTACTGACCCTCTGACAGTGCGGCACTCCCTCAGTACTGACCCTCCGACAGTGTGGCACTCCCTCAGTACTCACCCTCTGACAGTGCGGCACACCCGCAGGACTGACCGCATGACAGTGTGGCACTCCCTCAGTACTGACCTTCCGACAGTGCGGCACTCCCTCAGTACTGACCCTCTGACAGCGCAGCGCACCCTCAGCACTGACCCTCCGACAGTGTGGCACTCCCTCAGCACTGACCCTCCGACAGTGTGGCACTCCCTCAGTACTGACCCTCCGACAGTGCGGCACACCGTCAGTACTGACCTTATGACAGTGTGGCACTCCCTCAGTACTGACCCTCCGACAGTGCGGCACTCCCTCAGTACTGACCCTATGACAGTGCAGCACTCCCTCAGTACTGACCCTCTCACAGTGCTGCACTCCCTCAGTACTGACCCTCCAACAGTGCGGCACTCCCTTAGCATTGAACCTCTGACAGTGCGGCACTCACTCAGTACTGACCCTCCAACAGTGCGGCCCTCCCTCAGTACTGACCCTCTGACAGTGCGGCACTCCCTCAGTACTGACCCTCCGACAGTGCGGCACTCCCTCAGTACTGACCCTCCAACAGTGCGGCACTCCCTCAGTACTGATCCGCCGCCAGTGCAGCACTCCCTCCGTACTGACCCTCCGACAGTGTGGCACACGCTCAATACTAACCCTCCGACAGTGTGGCACTCCCTCAGTTCTGACCTTCCGACAGTGCGGCACACCCTCAGCACTGACCCTACGACAGTGTGGCAGTCCCTCAGTACTGACCCTCTGACAGTGTGGCACTCCGTCAGTACTGACCCTCCGACAGTGTGACACTCACTCAGTACTGACCCTCCAACAGTGCAGCCCTCCCTCAGTACAGACCCTCCGACAGTGCTGCACTCCCTCAGTACTGACCCTCCGACAGTTTGGCACTCCCTCAGTATTGATCCTCCGCCAGTGCGGCACTCCCTCAGTACTGACCCTCCGACAGTGTGGCACACCCTCAATATTGACCCTCCGACAGTGTGGCACTCCCTCAGTACTAACCCTCCGACTGTGCGGCATACCCTCAGTACTGACCCTATGACAGTGTGGCACTCCCTCAGTACTGACCCTCTGACAGTGTGGCACTCCCTCAGTACTGACCCTCCGACAGTGTGGCACTCCCTCAGTACTCACCCTCCGACAGTGCGGCACACCGTCAGTACTGACCTTATGACAGTGTGGCACTCCCTCAGTACTGACCCTCCGACAGTGCGGCACTCCCTCAGTACTGACCCTATGACAGTGCAGCACTCCCTCAGTACTGACCCTCTCACAGTGCTGCACTCCCTCAGTACTGACCCTCCAACAGTGCGGCACTCCCTTAGCATTGACCCTCTGACAGTGCGGCACTCACTCAGTACTGACCCTCCAACAGTGCGGCCCTCCCTCAGTACTGACCCTCTGACAGTGCGGCACTCCCTCAGTACTGACCCTCCGACAGTGCGGCACTCCCTCAGTACTGACCCTCCAACAGTGCGGCACTCCCTCAGTACTGATCCGCCGCCAGTGCAGCACTCCCTCCGTACTGACCCTCCGACAGTGTGGCACACGCTCAATACTGACCCTCCGACAGTGTGGCACTCCCTCAGTTCTGACCCTCCGACAGTGTGGCACTCCCTCAGTACTGACCCTCTGACAGTGTGGCACTCCCTCAGTACTGACCCTCCGACAGTGTGGCACTCCCTCAGTACTCACCCTCCGACAGTGCGGCACACCCTCAGTACTGATCCTATGACAGTGTGGCACTCCCTCAGTACTGACCATCTGACAGTGTTGCACTCCCTCAGCACTGACCCTCCGACAGTGCGGCACTCCCTCCGTACTGACCCTCTGACAGTGCGGCACTCCCTCAGTACTGACCCACCGACAATGTGGCGCTCCCTCAGTACGGACCCTCTGACAGTGCGGCACTCCCTTAGCACTGACCCTCCGACAGTGCAGCACTCCCTCAGTACTGACCCTCTCACAGTGCTGCACTCCCTCAGTACTGACCCTCCAACAGTGCGGCACTCCCTTAGCATTGACCCTCTGACAGTGCGGCACTCACTCAGTACTGACCCTCCAACAGTGCGGCCCTCCCTCAGTACTGACCCTCTGACAGTGCGGCACTCCCTCAGTACTGACCCTCCGACAGAGCGGCACTCCCTCAGTACTGACCCTCCAACAGTGCGGCACTCCCTCAGTACTGATCCGCCGCCAGTGCAGCACTTCCTCCGTACTGACCCTCCGACAGTGTGGCACACGCTCAATACTGACCCTCCGACAGTGTGGCACTCCCTCAGTTCTGACCTTCCGACAGTGCGGCACACCCTCAGCACTGACCCTACGACAGTGTGGCAGTCCCTCAGTACTGACCCTCTGACAGTGTGGCACTCCGTCAGTACTGACCCTCCGACAGTGTGGTACTCACTCAGTACTGACCCTCCAACAGTGCAGCCCTCCCTCAGTACAGACCCTCCGACAGTGCTGCACTCCCTCAGTACTGACCCTCCGACAGTTTGGCACTCCCTCAGTATTGATCCTCCGCCAGTGCGGCACTCCCTCAGTACTGACCCTCCGACAGTGTGGCACACCCTCAATACTGACCCTCCGACAGTGTGGCACTCCCTCAGTACTAACCCTCCGACTGTGCGGCATACCCTCAGTACTGACCCTATGACAGTGTGGCACTCCCTCAGTACTGACCCTCTGACAGTGTGGCACTCCCTCAGTACTGACCCTCCGACAGTGTGGCACTCCCTCAGTACTCACCCTCCGACAGTGCGGCACACCCTCAGTACTGATCCTATGACAGTGTGGCACTCCCTCAGTACTGACCCTCTGACAGTGTTGCACTCCCTCAGCACTGACCCTCCGACAGTGCGGCACTCCCTCCGTACTGACCCTCTGACAGTGCGGCACTCCCTCAGTACTGACCCACCGACAATGTGGCGCTCCCTCAGTACGGACCCTCTGACAGTGCGGCACTCCCTTAGCACTGACCCTCCGACAGTGCGGCACTCCCTCAGTACTGGCCCTCCGACAGTGCGGCTCTCCTTCAGTACTGACCCTGACAGTGCTGCACTCCCTCAGTACTGCCCTTCTGACAGTGTGGCACTCCCTCAGTACTGACCCTCTGACAGTGTGGCACTCCCTCAGCACTGACCCTCCGACAGTGTGGCGCTCCCTCCGTACTGACCCTCTGACAGTGCGGCACTCCCTCAGTACTGACCCTCTGACAGTGCGGCACACCCTCAGTACGGACCCTATGACAGTGCGGCACTCCCTCAGTACTGACCCTCTCACAGTGCTGCACTCCCTCAGTACTGACCCTCCAACAGTGCGGCACTCCCTTAGCATTGACCCTCTGACAGTGCGGCACTCACTCAGTACTGACCCTCCAACAGTGCGGCCCTCCCTCAGTACTGACCCTCTGACAGTGCGGCACTCCCTCAGTACTGACCCTCCGACAGTGCGGCACTCCCTCAGTACTGACCCTCCAACAGTGCGACACTCCCTCAGTACTGATCCGCCGCCAGTGCAGCACTCCCTCCGTACTGACCCTCCGACAGTGTGGCACACGCTCAATACTGACCCTCCGACAGTGTGGCACTCCCTCAGTTCTGACCTTCCGACAGTGCGGCACACCCTCAGCACTGACCCTACGACAGTGTGGCAGTCCCTCAGTACTGACCCTCTGACAGTGTGGCACTCCGTCAGTACTGACCCTCCGACAGTGTGGTACTCACTCAGTACTGACCCTCCAACAGTGCAGCCCTCCCTCAGTACAGACCCTCCGACAGTGCTGCACTCCCTCAGTACTGACCCTCCGACAGTTTGGCACTCCCTCAGTATTGATCCTCCGCCAGTGTGGCACTCCCTCAGTACTGACCCTCCGACAGTGTGGCACACCCTCAATACTGACCCTCCGACAGTGTGGCACTCCCTCAGTACTAACCCTCCGACTGTGCGGCATACCCTCAGTACTGACCCTATGACAGTGTGGCACTCCCTCAGTACTGACCCTCTGACAGTGTGGCACTCCCTCAGTACTGACCCTCCGACAGTGTGGCACTCCCTCAGTACTCACCCTCCGACAGTGCGGCACACCCTCAGTACTGACCCTATGACAGTGTGGCACTCCCTCAGTACTGACCCTCTGACAGTGTTGCACTCCCTCAGCACTGACCCTCCGACAGTGCGGCACTCCCTCCGTACTGACCCTCTGACAGTGCGGCACTCCCTCAGTACTGACCCACCGACAATGTGGCGCTCCCTCAGTACGGACCCTCTGACAGTGCGGCACTCCCTTAGCACTGACCCTCCGACAGTGCGGCACTCCCTCAGTACTGGCCCTCCGACAGTGCGGCTCTCCTTCAGTACTGACCCTGACAGTGCTGCACTCCCTCAGTACTGCCCTTCTGACAGTGTGGCACTCCCTCAGTACTGACCCTCTGACAGTGTGGCACTCCCTCAGCACTGACCCTCCGACAGTGTGGCGCTCCCTCCGTACTGACCCTCTGACAGTGCGGCACTCCCTCAGTACTGACCCTCTGACAGTGCGGCACACCCTCAGTACGGACCCTATGACAGTGCGGCACTCCCTCAGTACTGACCCTCTGACAGTGCGGCACTCCCTCGGTACTGAGCCCCTGACAGTGTGGCACTCCCTCAGTAATGACCCTCTGACAGTGTGGCACTCCCTCAGTACTGACCCCCTGACAGTGCGGCACTCCCTCAGTACTGACACCATGACAGTGTGGCACTCCTTCAGTAATGAGGGGGAGAGAGAGAGTCCCTGTGCCTCAGTGGCATTTCACTTTCGAGCAGAACATGTAAAACGTTGTCACTGATGTAACATTGGAGATGTCAACAATCAGTAAGAACAACTACATGTCAGTTAGGTCACCACATCCTTTCAGTGTGCAGAGAATAGTCATCTATTTACAAAAGTGTAATCTAGGGCTCGGAGATAAACCCCTACACCTCTGTTCCTGTCACACTCCGTTTGAGAACGGAATCTCTTCCATGCAGAGACGCTGCCAATCTCATTTTGACGTGCTTTGAGACACATATTCATTTTGCATCTTTGTATATTCACTCATCCAAAGACCATCCTCATCCGACTCTGAATCCTGAGAGATTCAGCTAAAACTGAACTTTCAATACAAAAAAAAATCATTTTCAGGTGCCCACCACGCTCACCTGCAAACCTTAACTTTCCGCGCCCTTTGGAATGTACCCACAGCCTTCCTGATGAGATATGGCTGGATGGCTGGTCCTGAGGCGCTTTGCTGAGCAGGCAATTTGACTGCGTGAGGCTGCCTGACACAGAATCCACAGAACAAAAGCAGTCCATTCAGTCCACCTGCCCCAATACTGGCCCTCCTGCTCCTCACAAGCCTCCTCCCAACCCCTTCCTCCCCTCAGTCCATCACCACGTTCACTGATTCTCTTCTCCCTTGTGTCTCTGTCCAGCTTTTGTCAACATTCTGTGACAGGATTTGGCTAGCACTGGCCTGGCTTCGGGTTTATTGCCCTGTCTCCTAGTTGACCCCACCTTGAGAAGGTGGGGGGGTGAGCTGCCACCTTGAACCGCTGCACTCCGTGTGCTGTGGGTTAGACCCACAATGCCCTGGGGGAGCGAATTCAAGGATTCTGACCCAAGGAACGACAGATATATTCCCAAGTCGGGATGCGGAGCAGTGGGAACGTGCACGGGGGTGGTGTTCCCATGTATCTGCTGCCCCTTGTCCTCCTAGTTGGTGGTGGGTTTGAAAGGTGCTGTCTGAGGAGCCTCGAGGAGTTGCTGCAGTGCATCTTGTAGATGGTACACACTGCTGCTACTGAGCGTCGGAGGATGGAGGGAGGGGGTGTGGTGCCAATTGCGCGCGGGCTGCTTTGCGCCTGGATGGTGTCGAGCTTCTCGAGTGTTGTTGGAGCTGCCCCTCATCCAGGGGCAAGTGGGGAGCATTCCCTCACCCTCCCGACTTGTGCCTTGTCAAGAGGGGGCATGCTCTGGGGAGTCAGGAGGGTGAGTTACTCGCTGCAGGATTCCCAGCCTCTGACCTGCTCTTGTCGCCGCTGTATTGATACAGTTGGGTTTCTGGTCAATGGCTAACCCCCAGGATGTTGAGGGCTTATCTGCACTGCTTCCCTAATCTACACCGCTCTCCTCAAGCACATCTCTAATGGTGGGAAAGTTCCCAACTTCTCCCCCCGCCCCTCTCACCCCACACCATTCTTCTAGGGGTCTGGAGATTGTGGGCTTGAACGTCACCCTCAGACACTAGTCTCACACACTGAGCCCCTGACCCAGGGAGTCAGTCAGCTGACAAAGGGGCAGCGCTACTGTGATTTCAAGTAAGTCTGCTGGACTACAACCTGGGTGACCTCTGACCTCGTCCACCCCTGTCCAACACTGGCACCTCCAAGCCACAGCTCAGAGGGGCATGGTTGCTAAGTGGTTAGCACCACTGCCTCATGGCGCCAGGGACGCGGGTTCGATCCCACCCTTGGGCGACTATCTGTGTGGAGTTTGCACATTCTCCCCCCAGTGTCTGCGTGAGGTTTCCTCCCACAGTCAAAAGATGTGCAGGTTAGGGTGGGTTGGCCGTGCTAAATTGTCCCGTCGTACCCAGGGATGTGCAGGTTAGGGTGGATTGGCCGTGCTAACTTGTCCCATTGTGCCCAGGGATGTGCAGGTTAGGGTGGATTGGCCGTGCTAAATTGTCCCATAGTGCCCAGGGATGTGCAGGTTAGGGTGGATTGGCCGTGCTAAATTGTCCCATAGTGTCCAGGGATGTGCAGGTTAGGGTGGATTGGCCGTGCTAAATTGTCCCATAGTGCCCAGGGATGTGCAGGTTAGGGTGGATTGGCCGTGCTAAATTGTCCCATAGTGCCCAGGGATGTGCAGGTTAGGGTGGATTGGCCGTGCTAAATTGTCCCATAGTGCCCAGGGATGTGCAGGTTAGGGTGGATTGGCCGTGCTAAATTGTCCCATAGTGTCCAGGGATGTGCAGGTTAGGGTGGATTGGCCATGCTAAAATGTCCCATAGTGTCCAGCGATGTGCAGGTTAGGTGTATTAGTCAGGGGTCAATGTAAAGTAACAGGGTAGAGCAATGGCTCTGGGTGGGTGACTCTTTGCCGGGCCGGTGTGGACGTGTTGGGCCGGAGGGCCTGTGGACTGTGCTCTCCATGGTGCTGAAACAGCGCAGTGACTCGAGGAGACAGTGAGGACTGCAGATGCTGGAGTTCAGAGTCGAGAGTGCGGCGCTGGGAAAGCACAGCAGGTCAAGCAGCATCCGAGGAGCAGGAGGATCGACGTTTCGGGCAATTGCCCTTCATCAGGAATACCCTGTCCCACTGGAGAAACATGTCAGCCAGACCAGGTAAGGACGGCAGATTGCTTTCCCTGAAGGAAATGAGTGGACCGGTTGGGGCTTTTAAAAATGATCGCCAAAGTCGCCAAATTTTGTCATCCACCAGAGTTGACTGTGAACTAACCTCTGGGGTAAACAGGGATGGGCCAGTCACTGGCCTGCAGCACCCACATCTTGTGAACGAATAAATAGAAAAAGCGAGAGTTATGAGACTTGAAGCCTTGTCACAGTCAAAATTATGATCCCTGTCTCAACAGCACGTTCCCACCATCTCCTCTCTATGGGAGATACCCACACTGACACAGACATCAAAACAATTTCACCTGCTGCGATGGAGCTTGAGATGTTCTGGTGTCAAGCGAGGTGACATTGTAAGATCGGGGCCGCGTTTCAGTTAAGTACTCAGTAAAGAATGTTGAACTTCTAACTTTATTTCTGTACCCTTCTAGTTTACAGCTCTAAGACGCGATGGTCACGTTCTGGTGAGACCCCACGTTATCGGAAAATCATGTGTTGGTGTGACAGCCAGCACAGGTTTTAAAAATCAGTGCTTTCGAAACGGCGTTCCCAATTCGTCCATCGCCTTGCAGTGAGTCCGTGTTAATGAAACCCAGGTCACAGCTAAATGTCCTCGATGTTAAGAAGGATTCTAATGTTAAGATCAAAGAGAGCGGAGAACAATACAGCACAGCCACAGCCCCTTCGGCCCGCCAAGCGTGTACTGACACATTTTGCCCTTTCATACTGAAACTGTCTTCACTTACAGGATTCCTATCCCTCTATTCCCTTCCTAGTCCTGTATTTGTCCGGGTGCTTCTGGAATGCCGCTATTATATCTGCTTCCACCCTCTCCTCTGGCAGCATGTTTCAGGCACTCACCACCCTGTGTGTGAAAAATATGCCTCGTACATCTCTTTTAAACTCCATCCCCACCCCCACCTCCAGCCAACCTTGAACCTGTATCCCCTGGTAACTGACCCCTCCACCCTGGGAAAAAGCCTCTATCCATTGCCTTTCACAATCTTATAAACCTCTGTCAGGTTGCCCCTCCACCTTCCAGTGAAAGCAAACCCCGTCTATCTGACCTTCCTTCATCGCTAAAGTCCCCCAGACCAGGCCACATCCTGGTAAACCTTTTCCGTACCCTCTCCAAAGCATCCACTTCCTTCAGGTAGTGTGGTAACCAGAACTGCACACAATATTCCAAGTGTGGCCAAACCAAAGCTCTATCAAGCTGCAGCATAACTTGTCCATCCTTATACTCGATGCCCGTCCCAATGAAGGTCAGCATGCCATTGGCCTTTTTCACTCCCTTGTCTACTGCGCTGTCCCCCCTCAGTGATCTGTGGGCCTGCACACCCAGATCCCTCTGCATATCAATACTCCAAGGGGTTCTGCCATTCACTGTATAATTTCCACCTGTACTTGACCTTCCAAACCTCACATTTTTCCAGATTAAACTCCATCTGCCACCTTCCTGCCTGTGCCTCCAGCTGATCTATATCCTGCTGTATCCTCTGACAATCCTCCTCACTCTATGCAACCCCACTAATCTTTGTATCATCTGTAAACTTACTAACTAGACCAGCTACGTTTTACACCAAATCATTATGTAGATCATGAACAGCAGAGGTCCCAGCACTGATCTCTGTGGAACACCACTAGTCACAGCCCTCCATTCCGAAAAGCATCCTTTCCTCGCTACCCTCTGCCTCCTCTGACTAAGCCAGTTCTGTCTCCATCTTGCCATCTCACCCCTGATACCATGTGACTTCACCTTTTGTACCAGTCTGCCATGAGGGACCTTGTCAGAGGCTTTACTGAAGTCCATGTGGACAATATCAACCGCTTTTCCCTCAATCATCTTCATCACCTCCTCACAAACCTCCATCAAGTTAGTGAGGCACCACCTCCCCCACACAGATCCAGGCTGTCTATCGCTAATCGGTCCATTTGCTCCAAAATGCTCATAGATCTCGTACCTGAGAATCCTTTCCAATAATTTCCCTACCACCGACGTGGGGCTGATGGGACTGTCATTCCCTGGATTATCCCTGATACCCTTCTTAAACATTGGGACAACATTGGCTATTCTCCAGTCCAGCTGGGACCGCACCTCTGGCCAAGTATTAACGTCTTTCTTTATTTTTCTACGTTTAGAATCATACAGCACAGAAACAGACCCTTTGGTCCAACTCGTCCATGCCAACCAGATATCCTAACATAATCTAGTCCCATTTGCCAGCACTTGGCCCACATCCCTCTATTCATGTCCCCATCCAGATGCCTTTTAAATGTTGTCATTGTACCAGCCTCCATCACTTCCTCTGGCAATTCATTCCATACACGTACCACCCTCTGTGTGAAAAGGTTGCCCCTTAGGTTCCTTTTATATCTTTCCCCTCCCACTTAAACCTATGCCCTCTAGTTCTGGACTCTCCCACCCCAGAGGGAAAGATTTTGTCTATTTACCCTGGCCATGCTCCCTCATGATTTTATAAGCCTCTATAAAGTCACCCCTCAGCCTCTGACGCTCCAGGGAAAACAGCCCCAGTCTATTCAGCCTCTCCCTGTAGCTCAAACCCTCCAACCCTGGCAGCATCCTTGTAAATCTTTTTTGAATCCTTTCAAGTTGAATAAAATCCTCTCTGTATTAGGATGACAAGCAAACTGTACCATGCTAGTCTGTGAGGCTTAACATTTTGGTATCTTTGGCCTACCTTTTCTGATACCTGGATACCTTAACACCAAAAATGGCGCTGCGTACGGTGACATTCTACACTTTTCACCGTACTCCTGTACTTGAGGATATGTGACAGTCAAATCTAAACCCCAGTCTTTTATCACGTTACTGCATTGGGAGCGAGTTATCCACAAAATGGCTGCCATAGAAACTGGTCCCATCAGTGCTGGGACCTCTGCTGTTCGGGATCGACATAAATAGTTTGGAGGAAAACATAGCTAGTCTAATTAGTAAGTTTGCAGATGATACAAAGATTGGTGGGGTTGCGGAGAGTGAGGAGGTTTGTCAGAGGATACAGCAGGATATAGATCGGTTGGAAGGGTGTATCACACCAAGCGAACACCCTTAGACAAAGGAGCGCAAAGGGGTGAGCATGAGAAATGCACACAGTCAGTCAACATGAATGGAAGGGGTTTATAGGGATATGGAGACAGTGAGGACTACAGATGCTGGAGATCAGAGTCGAGGGTGTGATGCTGGAAAAGCACAGCAGGTCAGCCAGCCTCCGAGGAGCGGGAGAATATACGTTTTGGGCATAAGTCCTTCATCAGGATCCTAATGAAGGGCTCTGGGCCGAAACATCAAGTTCCTTAATGGGATATGGGTCTAGCACTGGAAAATGGGATAGTGTTAGTTGAGGATATCATGGACCAGTTGGACCGAAGGGTCTGTTTCTGCACTGTACAGCTCTATGACAGAGGAGGTGGTAGAGGCTGGTACAATGAGAACATTTAAAAGGCATCTGGATGGGTATGTGAATAGGAAGGGTTTCGAGAGATATGGGCCGGGTGCTGGCAGGTGGGACGAGATTGGGTTGGGATAACTGGTCAGCATGGACGGGTTGGACCGAAGGGTCTGTTTCCATGCTGTACATCTCTCTGACTCAATGAGATCACGCCAATTTCAAGTGGTATGACACCAGAGCCAACAGAGAGACAGCCCTCTTTTATTTCACATTATAAACAACACACAGTTTAAAGAACTGTTAATATATATTAAAAAGTCGCCTGCCAAAGGACCACCTCCCCTATGCCCCTTGACAGCACATGGTGTCAGTGGTGTGAACCAAACTATGTAAGACACAGGACAGGACAGGACAGTGAAGAAGGTGTTTGGTATGCTTTCCTTTATTGGTTGGTGTATTGAGTACAGGAGTTGGGAGGTCCTGTTGCAGCTGTACAGGACATTGATTAGGCCACTTTTGGAATACTGCACTCAATTCCGGTCTCTCTGCTGTAGGATGGATATTGTTAAATTTGAAAGGGTTCAGAAAAGCATGTTGCCAGGGTTGGAGGGTTTGAACTATAGGGAGAGGCTTAATAGGCTGGGGCTGTTTTCCCTGGAGCATCGGAGACTGAGGGGTGACTTTATAGAGGTTTACAAAATCATGAGGGGTATGGATAGAGTAAATAGATAAGGTCTTTTCCCTGGGGTGGGGGAGTCCAGAACTAGAGGGCATGGGTTTAAGGTGAGAGGGGAAAGTTATAAAAGGGACCTAAGGGGCAAATTTTTCACACAGAGGGTGGTGATGTGTATGGAATGAGCTGCCAGAGGAAGTAGTGGAGGCTGGTACAATGACAGCATTTAAAAGGCATCTGGATGGGCAGATGAATAGGAAGGATTTAGAGGGATATGGGCCAAATGCTAGCAAATGGGACTAGAGTGGGTTGGGGTATCTGGTCAGCATGGATGAGTTGGACCGAAAGGTCTGTTTCCGTGCTGGACATCTGCATGACTCTAAATGGAACTAGCTTGGGTTGGGATATCTGGTCGGAATGGACAAGTTGGGTTGAAGGATTGGTTTCTGTGCTGGACATCTTGATGACTCTATCTATATATCTGTCCAGAAACAGACAGAGGTTTGACAAGCGAAGGAAAGGTGGATGGTGAAAGGTTATAGGAGGGGACGGGGGTCGACGGAAATTAAGATTAGTCAGAGAGCGTGACAATCAGAGTGGGAGCGGCAGACCAGACCAGGTTAGAGGGGGTAATGAACTCAACATGGGTTCCCAACTCCTCATGTGGAAAGGCAAACTCATCCCGAGATGTCTCACAGTGGAGCTGATGAGTGCCTCCAGGTTGTGGCGGGGCGATTGTCAGTTTGAATTCCACAGATGAGCCGAACGCACTGAATACAACACTGCAACTTGTCACTGTGAGCAATTAGCACTCCGCAGCCCCAAAGCCATTATTAGAAAGAGAGAGAACACCCAGGGAATTAGAGAGCCAGCACATTCTATCTATAGTGTACTCACTGACAAGGGCTGACACCATTTTGGAGTGCTGTGATATCTGTGTTTGCGTTGGTGTGGAACACAGAGTATTCCCGGCGGGAGTGATTTGACAATGGTACCTCAAACACAACGACAAAGGGAAGGTTCGCTGATCAAATAGTCAACCACCCTCGCATCACTGCCTCCTCAGCTTCACTCAGCTTTGCTCTGTTAATCATTTACTGCCTTCCTAATGCTGGGCACTGAGGGAGCATCGCACTGTCAGAGGGTCAGTACTGAGGGAGTGCCGCACTGTCGGAGGGTCAGTACTGAGGGAGTGCCGCACTGTCGGAGGGTCAGTACTGAGGGAGTGCCGCACTGTCAGAGGGTCAGTACTGAGGGAGTGCCACACTGTCGGAGGGTCAGTGCCGAGGGAGCGCCGCACTGTCAGAGGGTCAGTACTGAGGGAGTGCCGCACTGTCGGAGGGTCAGTACTGAGGGAGCGCCGCACTGTCGGAGGGTCAGTACTGAGGGAGCGCCACACTGTCGGAGGGTCAGTACTGAGGGAGTGCCACACTGTCGGAGGGTCAGTACTGAGGGAGTGCCGCACTGTCGGAGGGTCAGTACTGAGGGACCATCACACTGTCAGAGGGTCAGTACTGAGGGAGTGCCGCACTGTCGGAGGGTCAGTGCCGAGGGAGCGCCGCACTGTCAGAGGGTCAGTACTGAGGGAGCGCCGCACTGTCGGAGGGTCAGTACTGAGGGAGCGCCGCACTGTCGGAGGGTCAGTACTGAGGGAGTGCCGCACTGTCGGAGGGTCAGTACTGAGGGGGTGCCGCACTGTTGGAGGGTCAGTACTGAGGGAGCACTGCACTGTCGGAGGGTCAGTACTGAGGGAGTGCTGCACTGTTGGAGGGTCAGTACTGAGGGAGCACTGCACTGTCGGAGGGTCAGTACTGAGGGAGTGCTGCATTGGTGGAGGGTCAGTACTGAGGGAGCGCCGCAGTGTCGGATGATCAGTACTGAGGGAGTGCTTTCACTACAAAAGAGAAGCTTTATGTTCAGTTTAGAATTGTAGAGGCAGCTTTACTCTGTATCTAACCCCGTGCTGTCCCTGTCCTGGGGAGTGTTTGATGGGGGACAGTGTAGAGGGAGCTTTCCTCTGTATCTAACCACATGCTGTCCCTGTCCTGGGGAGTGTTTGATGGGAGACAGTGTAGAGGGAGCTTTACTCTGTATCTAACCCTGTGCTGTCCCTGTCCTGGGAGTGTTTGATGGGGGACAGTGTAGAGGCAGCTTTACTCTGTATCTAACCCTGTGCTGTCCCTGTCCTGGGGAGTGTTTGATGGGGGACAGTGTAGAGGGAGCTTTCCTCTGTATCTAACCACATGCTGTCCCTGTCCTGGGGAGTGTTTGATGGGAGACAGTGTAGAGGGAGCTTTACTCTGTATCTAAATCTGTGTTGCCCCTCCCTTGGGAGTGTTTGATGGGGAACAGTGTAGAGGGAGCTGTACTCTGTATCTAACCCCGTGCTGTCCCTATCCTGGGGAGTGTTTGATGGGGGACAGTGTAGAGGGCGCTTTACTCTGTATCTAACCCCGTGCTGTCCCTGTCCTGGGGAGTGTTTGATGGGGGACAGTGTAGAGGCAGCTTTACTCTGTATCTAACCCTGTGCTGTCCCTGTCCTGGGGAGTGTTTGATGGGGGACAGTGTAGAGGGAGCTTTCCTCTGTATCTAACCACATGCTGTCCCTGTCCTGGGGAGTGTTTGATGGGAGACAGTGTAGAGGGAGCTTTACTCTGTATCTAAATCTGTGTTGCCCCTCCCTTGGGAGTGTTTGATGGGGAACAGTGTAGAGGGAGCTGTACTCTGTATCTAACCCCGTGCTGTCCCTATCCTGGGGAGTGTTTGATGGGGGGAACAGTGTAGAGGGAGCTTTACTCTGTATCTAACCCCGTGCTGTCCCTATCCTGGGGAGTGTTTGATGGGGGGAACAGTGTAGAGGTAGCTTGACTCTGTATCTAACCCCATGCTGTCCCTTTCCCTGGGAGTGTTTGATGGGGGGAACAGTGTAGCGTGAGCCCTATATCCAGTATTGAAGAGGAGAGGGTGATTTGGAGGGCCAAGAATAAAATGGTGGAATGCTTTCAGTGTGTGGTGCTGCATCCCTCTCTCTCTGTCTGGGGAAAAGAGTCAGTCATTGCCCCTCACAATATCACCTCACGGCTGGACAGACAGTGATGGCAACCTCAGGCTGCGTCAGGACGGTCTGACAGACTCCCTGCTCCCTTCAAAGAGGGACAGATAGACCTTCGTGGACAAATGGGGTGGACTGCCCTTTTCAATGCCCTGATGTCAATCTCACAAGGGGGCTGTCCTCTTGCAGGTATCTAATGCACACCCAAAACAGCACAAAGGTAGAGTAATTACCCTCTTTTCTGATGAACACAGAGAGTCAGGAGTGTTGTTAGACACCTTGCGCTCCCCATTTGCATGGTACATGTCTCAGTCACTCATCCCCCCCAATGACGGACAGTTACCATGGCTACACCTGCACATTGAGCAAGGACAGGAAGACTTACATTTCTGTAGCACCTTTCACGTTCCACGCGCACACGCACTCAGTTGAACTCACACTTCACAGTCACTCACACACGTCCACCCACACATACACACTCTCATGCACACACATTCTCGCGCGCACACTCTCACGCCGCTTGCACACACACAAAAACACACACACATGCCCATACACACACACGTGCGCACACACACACATGCGTGCACGCACACATCTCAAATTTTCTGACAGCCAAGGGAGTTCAATCAAAGAGGAAGTAGCCAATGGGCACACAGCAAGATCCCACAGATTCCCATGATTCATCCTGACCTTAACGTCTTTGTGGCCGATGGATATCTGTTGGACATGGGAGCCCAGAGGGGGACTGCACCAACTCTCCTTCCTATTCCCCTTCACACTCAACCCTCCACAAGGTCCTTCACAGCTACCTAAGAAGGGGGATAGGGCCTCAATGGAATGTCTGCATGAGAGTGTGGGCATTCCCTCAGCACTGACCCTCCGACAGTGCGGCGCTCCCTCAGCACTGACCCTCCGACAGTGTGGCGCTCCCTCAGTACTGACCCTCTGACAGTGCGGCACTCCCTCAGTACTGACCCTCCGACAGTGCGGCGCTACATCAGTACTGACCCTCCGACAGTGCGGCACTCCCTCAGTACTGACCCTCTGACAGTGCAGCACTCCCTCAGTACTGACCCTCCGACAGTGCGGCACTCCCTCAGTACTGATCCCCTGACAGTGCAGCACTCCCTCAGCACTGACCCTCTGACAGTGCTGCACTCCCTCAGTACTGACCCTCTGATAGTGCTGCACTCCCTCAGTACTGACCCTCTGACAGTGCAGCACTCCCTCAGTACTGACCCTCCGACAGTGCGGCACTCCCTCATCACTGATCCCCTGACAGTGCAGCACTCCCTCAGCACTGACCCTCTGACAGTGCTGCACTCCCTCAGCACTGACCCTCTGACAGTGCTGCACTCCCTCAGTACTGACCCTCTGATAGTGCTGCACTCCCTCAGTACTGACCCTCCAACAGTGCTGCACTCCCTCAGTACTGACCCTCCGACAGTGCGGCACTCCCTCAGCACTGATCCCCTGACAGTGCTGTACTCCCTCAGCACTGACCCCCTGACAATGCTGCACTCCCTCAGTACTGACCCTCTGACAGTGCTGCACTCCCTCAGTACTGACCCTCCGACAGTGCTGCACTCCCTCAGTACTGACCCTCTGACAGTGCGGCACTCCCTCAGCACTGACCCCCTGACAGTGCAGCACTCCCTCAGTATTGACCCTCCAGTGCCTTGCTTGGATCTCTTCCACCATCTGTCGCCTTGGGGCTGTGATCCCTGTGTGCTGTGAAGCCTGACATTCTTCCTACCTCCCACCCATTCCCCACACGCACCACTGGCAATCTCTCATCTATTCACCCCCCCCTCGCTAGCCATCTAAACTGCAGACTGTCCTCAGGACTGCAGGGGTGTGAGACGTGGGGCATCACTGCCTGAGCACTAGGGAACGTGCTGGCGTTTCCCTGTTCCCATTCCAACAGCCCTCACACAAATAAAACCCTCAGTACGTCAGAGCGACCTTTCCTGAACACCTCAGATGCAAAAAGAGAACAACTGGCCGCCTCCAAGGGACTGTGCAGGCTTACTCATGCCTCGACTGAACACGCTGCATCCCCCATAAATATTAATGCTTCCTCTGAAAAATTAATTCCCCCCCGTCATGAGCATACTTGGAGAGACAGCCAATCTTCAGCAGGAGCGTTCCAACGCTTCTGAGCTTCCACAACCCAGCAAGGGACAGAGAGCTGGAGGGGATAGGATCCGATGGGATAGGGAATGGGTGGAGAAGCTGGGAAAGGGGGGGGCGGTGAGGTGTTCGGGTGAGGGAAAGTACATGGGGCGGGGGGGATAAAGGAGGAAGGAACAGGAATTGGGGGAAGGGTGGGCGTCTGCAGATTCTGAGATCGCGGCCTTCCTGCTCCCATTCCCCCTCCACTCCCCTCGCCCCGATGAAATGTTATGGGGGGTGTCTGAATGGCCCTCTCTTGCCATTCACCCTCCACACCCCCTCCAGCTCAATTCCCCTCTCGCCATGTCCTCATGCGACCAGAAGCAGAGATGCTGCAACCGGCGGATGGCAATGAACAGGCAGATGTTGGGTACCAGGGAACGTGGTGAGGGTGGGCTGGTCGAGTCTAGCCAGAAAGGCTGCTGTTGAACCGTCAGTCTGGGGATACAGGGGGCAGGAGGGCTTGGGGACGTGGCGGGGAGGGGGAGAGGTACAAATCAGTCTCGAATCCCATCTTCTCTCCGCACCCAACCCCTTCCCTCACCATCAGCCCCTTCCCACTTGCAAAACATTCTCCATGCGCCCCTCTGCAAAGCTTCTTCAAGTTAAAGAGGGTGCAGCCTGGAAATTTGATTGTTTTCTACAGAGAGAGAGAGAGAGACATAGAGAGTGAGAAACACATATGGGAGTTAACGTTCACCAGTCCTGTGACAGAAACAGACTGGTCTCTCTCTCTCTCTCTCTCCGCACACAAATACTGGAAATCTAAACCCAACACCGAGAGAGCAGCAGAAACTGCAGTTCAACTGGACTCAAAATATTATTCCAATCTCTGTCTCTCTGTCAACCTCTCTGTCTCTTTCTCTCTCTCTCTGTGTCTCTCTATCGCTCTGTCTCTCGCTCACTCTGTCTCTCTCCCTCTCTCTTTCCCTCTGTCTCTCTCCCTTTCCCTCTGTCTCTCTCTCAATCCCTTCTCTAAAGGTGCTGACTCTCTCTCTCTCTCTCTCTGTCTGTCTCTCTCTGTCTGTCTCTCTCTCTCTGTCTCTCCTGGCACTGATGCAACCAGACCTGCTGAGTTTCTCCTGCATGCTCAGAGCTCACTGAGCTTCTGAAGCGCAGCACGCGGGGAGACAAGAAAGAGGCTCTTCAGCCCATTCTAGACCAAACTATTTCAACATCCTCTCTCGCTGCTTGATTCAGATTTCCAAATCCCGCCGTGTTTCAGCTCTCAGCGGGGGCTCGCAGGCCGGACTTTTCGACTCCCGTTGATGCTCCTACGTACCCTGAAGACGGCGAGACCAGTAAAACTGGTGAATAACTGGTCCAGCACACTTCGAAGTGGAACTGGCCCAGTCAAAAGCAAAGGCTCACTTGCCAAATACCATGATGTCCTCATTGTCGCTGGAGGAACCAGATCCCATACAGCCCTTCGAAAGTGCAAAGCCATCCCACCCAATATTTATTGCCCCTCCCAACCCAAACACTAGTCTGTCCTCCCCTCATGACCCCAGGAACATCAAGAGAGAGCTAACGTCAGAGAACAGCCTTCCAACCTCCTGGGGACGTTATCATTTGGAAAAGGTTTTGCTCCCAAAAACGGTACTCTGTTACTTCCAGAACTAACAGGTCGGAGGCTGTTGGGCCCATCAGATGTCTCTGCTTTCCCTCTCCACAGGAGAAGGGTACTGCCACCAAAACCAACCCCTCCCCAAATGCCCCGAGGGCATCTCTTGGGGGTTGGAATTTTTCTTACTGGTTGCTACCAGCGTGGGTACGTGGGGTTGGGAGGAGGGGGGGGTAGTTGTTTCAAACAGCATTATCTTTCAATTCCAACCCACTTCCCCCCCACACACCCCAACCCACCCTTGTCTAGCTTAACAGTGAGCTGACTATTCAACCTGGTGAGGAGGCGCAGAGAAGTCCCCAGGATTCACATGCAAGCATTTGACGAGGTGGGGGGGGGGGGGGGGGGGGGGGTGCTGTACTCCTGACCCTCTGACGTCTGGTGGGAGGGAGAGGCAGCTCAAACCAGGGAGGGGGAGGAGTTGGGAAGAACAATTTATCCACTCATCGGGAGAGGAGGGGGTTTTGGTTGGGCGGGGGGGGGGGGTGGGTTCAGAGGGCTATTCAACTGGTGGGAGAAGCGCAGTAGCTCTCCCAAATACACGGACACAGATTTGGGAGCTTGAGTGAGGGCGCAGCAGAGTGGGAATGGGACCAACACGTTTTTTCGGCTCATTAGGCGATGATGGTGGGTGGGGGGAAGGGCTATTTGACCTGGGGAGGCAGCACAGTAGATTCCAGGAAGGCGTGGGAGCTAAGACGGCAGCTGCTGACAACTTTAACCCTTCCAACGCCCGGAGAAAAAGGCTGACAGAGGGCCTGACACCCTTTTATAACGCATTGAGCAATGGGGAGGGGAGGCCATTCAACTGGGGGATAGATTCCAGGGAAATGCAGGGAGGCAGAGATAACAACTTGGGACAACGTTAACCCCTTGAATGCCCTGAAACAGGAAGGCTTACAAAGGGCCTGACACTGTATTGCACATTGGGCTAATCAGAGTCGTAGAGATGTAGATCACAGAAACAGACCCTTCGGTCCAACTCGTCCATGCTGATTAGATATTCGACTGGGGCAGGCAGCACGACAGATTCCAGGAAAACACAGGGAGGAAAAGGCACAGCAACTTGGAATAACTTTAACCCTTTGACGTCTCTAAAGCACAAAGGGCTACAAAGGTCCTAACACCCTTCTGTAGACCATTGGGCTATTTGACTGGAGAAGGCAGCACAGAAGATTCCAGAGAAGTGCAGGAAGGCAGAGATAACAACTTGGAATAACTTTTTTGATGCCCCTAAAACACAAAGGCCCTAACACTCTTCTGTAGATCATTGGGCTATCTGACTGGGGCAGGCAGCACAGCAAACAGCAGGGAAACACTGGGAGGCAAAGACACAGCAACGTGGAATAACTTTAACCCCTTGAATGCCCTGAAAGAGGAAGGCTTATAGAGGGCCTGACACCCTTGGAATGCCTTGAACGAGAAAGGAGCAGCGCAGAGGCCAATGCCGGCTATTCGACTGGGTGCGGCAGCACTGTTCACTTCCGTGGAAGAGGCAGAAGGTGCCAGGTGGGTTGCGAAACCCCATCAACCCCAGGAGAGATACTCCGGATATTTTTCTGACAACAACGGGTTGTGGGCAAGGTTTATACTACAACAACAACACCAGAGAGAAGGCAGGTGTGGGCTTACCGTGGTCCCGGGCAGAGACGGCAGACCGGTGAATGGCCACAGGTAGTGAGAAGTGCTTGCTGTGGAAGTGGTGGACGTGGTGGGACGTACTGAGGCTGGAGGAGACGCGGGCAGCGCAGCGGGCGCCATGGGGCGAGCTGAGTAGGAGGGCTAGCAGGCGGGCCAGGGCCAGAATGGCCTCTGCCAGCCGGGGGCGAGTCCTGCCCGAGTGCCATATCTTCATGTTGCCGGCGTCGCCATAGGGGAGAGAGAGAGAGAGAGAGAGAGAGAGAAGGGTGGCGGCTGGTGCTGGTCAAGTATCCGCTGGGAGATGACGCTGGAGCAGCAGCAGGCAAAGGGGGTGAGAGGGTCTCCACAGACGGATCTTTGGCCGGTCTATCCCATCGCAGGACAGAGCGTCTTCTCTCCCTTCTCTCTGTGTCCCTCCTCAATTCACTCAGCACCCTGACAGAAGGCCATCATTCAAACCAGACCTCTCCTCTGGATCTCCCCTTTCCACCTTCAAACCACAACAATCTCCAAAGGCACAGCCCTCAATAAGACCAAAGAGAAAAGGATTCCCTCTTCCTAGCGCCGGACGGTGAAATGGATCAAAGGTTCACATCCGAAGGGCTCAAAGGTAGGGGCTGGAAGGGGGTGTTTTCCCCCTTCTCTCTTTTTCCAGCTCCTTCTCTCTCTGTCCAATTTCCTTTCTCCTTTATTTCAAGCTCCTTCCTTCGTTATTTCCAATTCCTTTTTCCTTTATTTCCAGCTCCTTCCTTCTTTATTTCCAGTTCCTTCTTTCTCTGTTTCCAGCTCCTCTCTCTCTCTCTCTCTCTCTTCAGCTCCTGGTCAGAGAGCTCCCTCTCTTCCTCCTCTCCCTTCCACCCCCTTCAAAGTCCCGCTGAGGGTAAAGAGACCACTCCGAGCCTGCGGGAGAAATTCCCTCTTCTGCTCCACGGTGCACACACTTTAGGGGAGATCAGGTCCCACAACGTCCCCTGTGGGGAGATGCCGCGCGTACACAGAGGTAGTGGCTGAAGGTTTGCAGCTCAGGGGGTTGGTGGGGGGGAAGCAGATCCTTTTGGGGGGGGTTAAAATCCAAGCCGAAGATTCAGAGGAGAGAGAGAGAGAGGAGGGGGAATAAAAAGCAGCCAGAAATTCAACCCAGAACAGAATCAGGCAGCAGATTCAGGAAGGACGGGGTACAAGAGAGAGATCATTCTTATATAAAAAAACAAAAAAAAATCAAGATTTAACCCAGAGTAGAAAAGCAAGGAGCAAAATTGAAACCAGCCAGCGTAGAGTAACCTAAAAACTGAAAATCACTGGTGTATGCTGCAGAGGACGGGTCTATTGTAAGACACAGTGGAGGGGGGTAGGATGATTTGACTGAGATGGAGAAAGGGAGGAGATAGGATTTGTATTGTAACCACACGGGCTCATGGTCTATCCCAGAAAACCAGTAAATAATTGAAAGACTCATATAAAAAGGCTCCTTTTTGACAGTCAGCTACAGAGTGTGTGTCGATCCTTGCTCCTTCTCTCTCTCTCTCTCCTGGTGCTCTCTCTCTCTTTCTCTCTCTCTCTCTCTCCCCTGGTGCTCTCTCTCTCTCCGTCTCTCTCTTTCTCCCTCTCTCTCTCTCTCCCTCTTTCTCCCTCTCTCTCTCTCTCCCTCTCTCTCCCCCTCTCTCTCTCTCCCTTCCTCTCCCTCTCTCCTCCCTTGAACTGATGAAAGTATTCCATTCCAGTCGAGGAATTCCAAGTGCATTTTCCTGCTCTTGGTGGGGGGGGGGGGGGCGAAGGATATGGGATAGGGAGGAGGCCATTCAGCCTCCACCTTCCCTGCTTGCTCATGACAGCCTGTCCACAGGCAGGAGTGTGGGACAAAGCAGCTCCCTGCTTTGATGTGCACCACACCCCCTCCCTCCAGCCCCCCACCGACGCTCAGTAGCAGCAGTGTGTACCATCTACAAGACGCACAGCAGCAACTCCCCGAGGCTCCTCAGGCAGCACCTTCCAAACCCACCACCAACTAGGAGGACAAGGGGCAGCAGATACATGGGAACACCACCCCTCCTGCAAGTTCCCACCACTTCCCATCCCGACTTGGGAATATATCAGCCGTTCCTTGGGTCAGTATCCTGGAACGCCGTCCCACAGGGCATCGTGGGTCTAACTCACAGTACACGGGTTGCAGCGGTTCAAGGTGGCAGCTCACCCCCACCTTCTCAAGGGGGGGCAATTAGGGACGGAGCAATAAATACTGGGCCTAGCCAGTGACATCCACATCCCGTGGATGTGCCACACCTTTGCCATTCCCCTTTCCACCTCAGCCATCTTTGGGTGTGCACCACTCCTGAGGCAGAAACCAGTAAGACCGGGAAAGGAGACATACTGGTCCTGCTCACTTCCAATGGTTCGTTGCCCCGTGCTCGTTAAACTGGACGTTACCCCCTCGTTAACCCTTCAGTAAGTGCTGAGCAAACACCTTTAACCCGCTCTCCCTGCAGCAATGAGGCACCCTTTCCCCTCTCTTGGGGTGAGGCTCCCTCCCCTGTGCCCATGGCACCCAGTCCAACCCGTGAGACCCAGGTACCTCTGACCCATGGAAGAGCGCCGCCACAATGGCACCGGGTAGGGACGAGGGTCCACAGAGCCGAACAGCACAGAACAGGCCCTTCGGCCCGTCGAGCACGCACCCACCTATCCACACAGGTCCTGGTTACCCACACTGGGCCCGTATATCATGAGATGGCGTGACCGTTTACCAAGGGTTGTGAGTCTTTCTGCCTTAACTAACCTCCTGGACAGTACAGTCACCACCAACCCCCCTGAGTGAAAAGGTAGATCCTCAACTCCTCGCTGACTTCAAAATGATGCTCCCCTTGTGACTGACCCCTTGAGCAGCAGCTTCCAATCACCCAGCCCATGCCCCCTGTGACCTGCTGCACCTCTAAAGCTCCCCCACCCCGACCCCACTTCTCAACCGTCCCCGCTCCCAAGCGAAGGACCCGAGCTTATCCATCACTGTTGAGGGTGTGGTGCTGGGAATGGCATCTCTTCATCGCTGACATGTTCCACCCCAGGGTCTCCTCTGGGGTCTCCTCTGCGTCCTCCCCTCCTCCCAGTGCGATCACATCCTTTCGGAGACTGGAACTGAACACTGTACTCCAGCTCACCAATGCTCTGTACAGCTCGAGCATGACCTCTCTGCTCTCATACTCTACGCCAAGACTGATAGAGGCCCCGTATACCTTCTTAGCTACACTGTTAACCCTTCAGGGATCAGTGGACGAGCTGCCCAAGACCCCTCTGTTCCTCTGAGCTTCCTAGTGCCCTGCTAGCCACTGAGTGCTCCCTTTGCCTTGTTCCTTCCTCTGAAATGCACCACATTTACCAGGAGTTAAGGTCCGTCTGCCACCAATCTGCCCATCCGACCAATCCTGTAACCTTCCTCCTGTCAACTTGCCCGCCAATCTTTTGTGTCATCCGCAAACTTACCCTCCCACGTTCTCCAGTGACACCGTTTACACACAGATCAGGGATAGTAAGGGACCCAGCACTGATCCCTGTGGGACACCACTGCACACTGGGCTCCACTCACACAAACAGCACTCTTTCACCACCCTCCATCTCCTGCTATTAACCCAATTTTGGATCCAACGTCTTGAGAGGTCGTGTTGTGACTGTACAAGACATTGGTTAGGTCACTTTTGGATGACTGCCTGCAATTCTGGTCTCCCTCCTACGAAAAAGATGTTGTACAACTTGAAAGGGTTCAGACAAGGCTATTTAAAGGTTTGAGCAACAGGGAGAGGATGAACAGGCTGGGGCTGTTTTCCCTGGAGCGCCGGAGGTTGAGGGGTGACCTGATAGAGGTTTATAAAATCATGAAGGGGCATGGATAGGGTAAATAGACAAAGTCTCTTCCCTGGGGTCGGGGAGTCCAGAACAGGAGGGCATAGGTTTAGGGTGAGAGGGGGAAGATTTAAAAGGGAACTAAGGGCAACCTTTTCACACAGAGGATGGTGAGTGTATGGAATGAGCTGCCAGAGGAAGTGGTGGAGGCTGGTACAATGACAACGTTTAAGAGGTATTTAAATGGGGACATGAATAGGAAGGGTTTGGAGGGATATGGGACAAGTGCTGGCAAATAGAACTAGATTAAGTTAGGATATTGGGTTGACATGGACAGGTTGGACTGAAGGGTCTGTTTCTGTGCCAGGCTGCCCCTTGCCAGAGAGGTGGGCATTGAGTGTCAGGTGGCACTACGCATCCCTTGGAGCAGAGCAGGGGGAGGGTGCAAGCTCAGAGTGGGGGTGGCTCCGATCGGGACGGTCCTCTCAGATCCCACCATTGCTTCCACCGTCGCGGAGGGGGCTGGACAGGATCCAAACCAGCGCCCAGACCCCATCCCACACACATCCCGCACGCCTCCTCCGCCCATCCGCCTCAGCTCGCTGAGCCCCTCCAAGTGCTGCACAACACCGCCCTTTGCAAAATCCCACCCTCGCTTTCCAACACTTCCTACGGCCTTGCTACCCCACCTTCCCTCTGTGACCCTCTGACAATCCCGCTATGATCCTTCACTGCGGGCCCCTCGTCCATTTTTGATATCAGGGATGGTGTAGAGGGAGCTTTACTCTGTATCTAACCCCATGCTGTTTCTCTCCTGGGAGTGTTTGTTAGGGGACAGTGTACAGTGAGCTTTACTCTGTATCTAGCCCCATGCTTTTCCTCTCCTGGGAGTGTTTGATGGGGGACAGTGTAGAGGGAGCTTTATTCTGTATCTAACCCTGTCCTGGCCCTGTCCTGGGGAGTGTTTGATGGGGGGACAGTGTAGAGGAATCTTTACTCTGTACCTAACCCTGTGCTGTCCCTGTCCTGGGGAGTGTTTGATGGGGACAGTGTAGAGGAAGCTTTACTCTGTATCTAACCCCGTGCTGTCCCTTTCCTGGGGAGTGTTTGATGGGGGGACAGTGTAGAGGAAGCTTTATTCTGCATCTAACCCCTGCTGGCCCTGTCCTGGGGAGTGTTTGATGGGGGGACAATGGAGATCGAGATGACAGTCATAAGAGTCACAGAGAGTATATGAAGGAAAAGGTGGAATTATGTTCCACACAGGCTCACAGCAAAGGGAGAAAGTGGAAGAATTTTGCAGTCGCTGCAGGTGACTTAAGTAAACCACCGACTGTGAGAAATCTGCCCTATTAATTGTGCTTCTGGACCCAGAGGGTTAAATAGAATACTTTTCTGCAGGGTGCCAAAGTTTGGCTCCTGTCCATGACACAGGCCTTGTGTCTGCTGTCAGTTGTCATTTCTGTGAGCTCTAAGTTGTGCTGATTGAGAATGGAAGAGCACAGATTTGAAACAAAATATCTGCTGATATTTTCAGAATTGCCAGCAGTGCACTACTGCACATACTCACCAAATACTGGTGTCATAAGCATCTTCTGAGAGCAAACTGTTTCACAGCAGCCCAGTGAAAACCCTGGATAATACCCTGCTGAATATACCCTGACTCTGGATGGTAACACAGCGAGTGACACTTACCCTGCTGAATAAACGTGTTCTCTGTACAGTTACTCAGTGAGTGACCCTTACCCTGCTGAATAAACACTGACTCTGTACAGTTACACAGCGAGTGACCCTCACACTGCTGAATAAACACTCACTCTGTACGGTTACACAGTGAGTGACGCTTACCCCGCTGAATAAACACTGACTCTGTACAGTTACACAGCGAGTGACCCTCACCCTGCTGAATAAACACTGACTCTGTACGGTCACACAGTGAGTGACCCTT
Source organism: Chiloscyllium plagiosum (assembly GCF_037043375.1). Taxonomy (NCBI): domain Eukaryota; kingdom Metazoa; phylum Chordata; class Chondrichthyes; order Orectolobiformes; family Hemiscylliidae; genus Chiloscyllium; species Chiloscyllium plagiosum. The sequence continues at coordinate 8,067,844 of NW_028270184.1, read as the reverse complement.
ACCCTGCTGAATAAACACTGACTCTGTACGGTCACACAGTGAGTGACCCTTACCCTGCTGAATAAACTCTGACTCTGTACAGTTACACATTGAGTGACCCTTATCCTACAGAATAAACACTGACTCTGTACAGTTACGCAGTGGGTGAGACGCTGAATAAACACTGATTCTGTACGGTTACACAGCGAGTGACCCTTACCCTGCTGAATAAACACTGACTCTGTACGGTTACACGGTGAGTGGCCCTTACCCTGCTGAATAAACACTGACTCTGTACAGTTATACAGTGAGTGACCCTTACCTTGCTGCATAAACACTGACTCTGTACAGTTACACAGTGAGTGACGCTTACCCTGCTGAATAAACACTGTCTCTGTACAGTTACGCAGTGGGTGACCCTTACCCTGCTGAATAAACAGTGCCTCTGTACGGTTACACGGTGAGTGGCCCTTACCCTGCTGAATAAACACTGACGCTGTACGGTTACACAGCGAGTGACCCTTACCCTGTTGAATAAACACTGACACTGTACGGTTACACAGTGAGTGGCCCTTACCGTGCTGAATACACACTCACTCTGTACGTTTACACAATAAGTGACCCTTACCCTGCTGAATAAACTCTGACTCTCTACAGTGAAACAGTGAGTGACCCTTACCCTGCTGAATAAATGCTTGCTCTGTTCAGTTATACAGTGAGTGACCCTTACCTTGCAGCATAAACACTGACTCTGTACAGTTACACAGTGAGTGACGCTTACCCTGCTGAATAAACACTTTCTCTGTACAGTTACACAGTGAGTGACCCTTATCGTGCTGAATAAACACTCACTCTGTACGGTTACATAGCGAGTGACCCTTACCCTGCTGAATAAACACTGACTCTGTACAGTTATACAGTGAGTGACCTTTACCCTATGGAATAAACGCTGTCTCAAAACCGTTACACACTGAGTGACCCTTACCCTGCTGAATAAACACTGACTCTGTACAGTTACACAGCGAGTGACCCTTACCCTGCTGAATAAACACTGACTCTGTACAGTTACACAGCGAGTGACCCTTACCCTGCTGAATAAACACTGACTCTGTACTGTTGAACAGTGAGTGGCCCTTACCCTGCTGAATAAATACTCACTCAGTACGTTTACACAATGAGTGACCGTTACCCTGCTGAATAAACTCTGACTCTGTACAGTTAAACAGTGAGTGCCCCTTACCCTGCTGAATAAACACTGACGTTGTACAGTTACAGTGAGTGACCCTTACCCTGCTGTATAACACTGACTCTTCACAGTTACACAATGAGTGACCCTTACCCTGCTGAATAAACACTGACTCCATAGGGTTACACAACAAGTGTCACTTACCCTGCTGATAAACACTGACTCTGTACAGTTACACAGTGAGTGACCCTTACCCTGCTGAATAAACGCTGACTCTGTACAGTTATGCAGTGAGTGAACCTTACCCTGATGAATAAACACTGACTCTGTACGGTTACACGGTGAGTGACCCTTACCCTGCTGAATAAATGCTGTCTCTGTACAGTTACGCAGTGGGTGACCCTTAACCTGCTGAATAAACACAGACTCTGTACAGTTATACAGTGAGTGAGCCTTACCTTGCTGAATAAACACTAACTCTGTACAGTTAGGCAGTGGGTGATCCTTATCCTACAGAATAAATACTGATTCTGTACGTTTACACAGCGAGTGATCCTTACCCTGCTGAATAAACACTGTCTCTGTACAGTTACACAGTGGGTGACCCTTACCCTGCTGAATAAACACTGAATCTGTACGGTTACACGGTGAGTGACCCTTACCCTGCTGAATAAACACTGACTCTGTACAGTTACACCATGAGTGACCCTTACCCTGCTGAATAAACTCTGACTCTGGACAGTTACACAGTGAGTGACCCATACCCTGCTGAATAAATACTCACTCTGTCCGTTTACCCATACCCTGACTCTACAATTAAACAGTGAGTGACCCTTACTCTGCTGAATAAACAGTGACTCTGTACACTTACACAGCGAGTGACCTGTACACTGCTGAATAAACCTTCACTCTGCAAAGTTACACAATGAGTGACCTTACCCTGCTGAATAAACACTGACTCCATAGGGTTACACAACAAGTGTCACATACCCTGCTGATAAACACTGACTCGGTACAGTTACACAGCGAGTGACCCGTACCCTGCTGAATAAACAATGACTCTCTTCAGTTACACAGTGAGTGAGCCTTACCCTGCTGAATAAATACTCACTCTGTACAGTTACACAGCAAGTGACCTTTACCCTGCTGAATAAACACTGACTTCATACGACTAGACAGCGAGTGACCCTTACCCTGCTGAATAAACACTGACTCTGTATGGTTACACAGTGAGTGACCCTAACCCTGTTGAATAAACGCTGACTCTGTACAATTACTAAGTGAGTGACCCTTACACTGCTGTATAAACACTGACTCTGTACAGTTACATAGCGAGTGACCCTTACCCTGATGAATAAACACTGACTCTGTACAGTTACACAGTGAGTGACCTTACCATGCTGAATAAATACTCACTCAGTATGGTTGCACAGCGAGTGACCCGTACCCTGCTGAATAAACACTGACTTCATACGACTAGACAGCGAGTGACCCTTACCCTGCTGAATAAACACTGACTCTGTATGGTTACACAGTGAGTGACCCTAACCCTGTTGAATAAACGCTGACTCTGTACAATTACTAAGTGAGTGACCCTTACACTGCTGTATAAACACTGACTCTGTACAGTTACATAGCGAGTCACCCTTACCCTGATGAATAAACACTGACTCTGTACAGTTACACAGTGAGTGACCTTACCATGCTGAATAAACACTAACTCTGTACAGTTAGGCAGTGGGTGATCCTTATCCTACAGAATAAACACTGACTCTGTACGGTTACACAGTGAGTGACCCTTACCGTGCTGAATAAACACTGACTCTGTACAGTTTAACACTGAGTCACCCTTACCGTGCTGAATAAACACTGACTCTGTACAATTTAACACTGAGTGACCCTTACCCTGCTGAATAAACACTCACTCTGTACAGTTTAACACTGAGTGACCCTTACCCTGCTGAATAAACACTGACTCTATACGGTTACACAGTGAGTGACCCTTATCCTGCTGAATAAATACTGACTCTGTACAGTTACACAGTGAGTGACCCTTACCCTGCTGAATAAACAATGACTCTGTACAGTTACACAGTGAGTGACACTTACCCTGCTGAATAAACAATGACTCTGTACAGTTACAAAGTGAGTGACCCTTACCCTGCTGAATAAACAATGACTCTGTACAGTTACACAGTGAGTGACACTTACCCTGCTGAATAAACAATGACTCTGTACAGTTACACAGTGAGTGACCCTTACTCTGCTGAATAAACACTGACTCTGTACAGTTACACAGTGGGTGACCTTTACACTGCTGAATAAACACTGACTCTGTACAGTTACGCAGTGGGTGACCCTTATCCTACAGAATAAACGCTGACTCTGTACGGTTACACAGCGAGTGACCCTTACCCTGCTGAATAAACACTGACTCTGTACGGTTACACAGCGAGTGACCCTTACCCTGCTGAATAAACACTGACTCTATACGGTTACACAGTGAGTGACCCTTAATCTGCTGAATAAACACTGACACTGTATGGTTACACAGCGAGTGACCCTTACCCTGCTGAATAAACAGTGACTCTGTACAGTTACACAGTGAGTGACCCTTACCGTGCTGAATAAACACTGACTCTGTACAGTTTAACACTGAGTCACCCTTACCGTGCTGAATAAACACTGACTCTGTACAATTTAACACTGAGTGACCCTTACCCTGCTGAATAAACACTCACTCTGTACAGTTTAACACTGAGTGACCCTTACCCTGCTGAATAAACACTGACTCTGTATGTTTACACAGTGAGTGACCCTTACCATGCTGAATAAACACTGACTCTGTACGGTTAAACAGTGAGTGACCCTTACCCTGCTGAATAAATGCTTTCTCTGTACAGTTACACAGTGAGAGACCCTTACCTTGCTGCATAAACACTAACTCCGTACAGTTACACAGCGAGTGACCCTTGCCTTGCTGAATAAACACTCACTCTGTCCGGTTACACGGTGAGTCACCCATCCCCTGCTGAATAAACACTGACTCTGTACAGTTACACAGTGAGTGACCTTTACTCTGCGGAATAAACGCTGTCTCTGCACGGTTACACAGTGAGTGACCCTTACCCTGCTGCATAAACACTAACTCCGTACAGTTACACAGCGAGTGACCCTTGCCCTGCTGAATAAACACTCACTCTGTCCGGTTACACGGTGAGTCACCCATCCCCTGCTGAATAAACACTGACTCTGTACAGTTACACAGTGAGTGACCTTTACTCTGCGGAATAAACGCTGTCTCTGCACGGTTACACAGTGAGTGACCCTTACCCTGCTGAATAAGCACTGACTCTGTACAGTTACACAGTGAGTGACCCTTACCCTGCTGAATAAACACTCACTCTGTTCAGTTACACGGTGAGTAACCCTTCACCAGCTGAATAAACACTCACTCTGTCAACTTCACTGTCAACAGGGGTGGTACCAGGGAACTGGAGAGTGGCGAATGTTGTGCCCCTGTTCAAAAAAGGGAATAGGGATAACCCCGGGAATTACAGGCCAGTTAGTCTTACTTCAGTGGTAGGCAAAGTAATGGAAAGGGTACTGAGGGATAGGATTTATGAGTATCTGGAAAGACACTGCTTGATTAGGGACAGCCAGCACGGATTTATGAAGGGTAGGTCTTGCCTTACAAGTCTTATTGAATTATTTGAGGAGGTGACCAAGCATGTGGTTGAGGGTAGAGCAGTGGATGTAGTATACATGGATTTTAGTAAGGCATTTGATAAGGTTCCCCATGGTAGGCTTATGCGGAAAATCAGGAGGCATGGGATAGAGGGAAATTTGGCCAGTTGGATAGAAGACTGGCTAACCGGTCGAAGTCAGAGAGTGGTGGTAGATGGTAAATATTCAGCCTGGAGCCCAGTTACAGGTGGAGTTCCGCAGGGATCAGTTCTGGTCCTCTGCTGTTTGTGATTTTTATTCATGACTTGGAAGAGGGAGTCGAAGGGTGGGTCAGTAAATTTACAGATGATACGAAGATTGATGAGTTGTGGATAGTGAGGAGGGCTGTTGTCGGCTGCAAAGGGACCTAGACATGATGCAGAGCTGGGCTGAGGAGTGGTAGGTGGAGTTCAACCCTGCCAAGTGTGAGATTGTCCATTTTGGAAGGACAAATAAGAATGCAGAATACAGGGTTAACGGAAGGGTTCTAAGTAAGGTGGAGGAGCAGAGGGATCTTGGGTCTATGTTCGTAGATCTTTGAAAGTTGCCACTCAGGTGGATAGAGCTTGTAAGAAGATCTATAGTGTATTAGCGTTCATGAGCAGAGGGATTGAATTCAAGAGTCATGAAGTGATGTTACAGCTGTACAGGACTTTGGTTAGGCCACATTTGGAGTACTGTGTGCAGTTCTGGTCGCCTCACTTTAGGAAAGATGTGGAAGCTTTGGAGAGGGTGCAGACAAGATTTACCAGGATGTTACCTGGAATGGAGAATAGGTCGTACGAGGATAGGTTGAGCGTGCTAGGCCTTTTCTCATTGGAATGGAGAAGGGTGAGGAGTGACTTAATAGAGGTGTATAAGATGATCAGGGGAATAGATAGAGTAGACAATCAGAAACTTTTTCCCCGGGTACAACAGAGTGTTACAAGGGGACATAAATTTAAGGTGAAGGGTGGAAGGTATAGGGGAGATGTCTAGGTTCTTTACCCAGAGAGTGGCAGGGGCATGGAATGCGCTGCCCGTGGGAGTGGCAGAGTCAGAATCATTGGCAAACTTTAAGTGGCAATTGTATAGGTACATGCATGGGTGCTTAAGCTAGGACAAATGTTTGGCACAACATCGTGGGCCGAAGGGCCTGTTCTGTGCTGTATTGTTCTATGTTATATGTCTATGTTCTATGAGTGACCCTTACCCTGTTGAATAAACATTGATTCTGTACAGTTACACAGTGAGTGACCCTTACTCTGCTGAATAAACACTGACTCTGTACCATTACACAGTGAGTGACCCTTACCCTGCTGAGTAACTGCTGACTCTGTACAGTTACGCAGTGAGTGACCCTTACTCTGCTGAATAAACACTGACTCTGTACGGTAATACAGGAAGTGACCCTGACACTGCTGAATAAACACTGACTCTGATCAGTTACGCAGTGAGTGAACATTACCCTGCTGAATAAACACTGACTCTGTACGGTAACACAATAAGTGACCCTTACCCTGCTGAATAAACACTGACTCTGTACAGTTACACAGTGAGTGACCCTTACTCTGCTGAATAAACACTGACTCTGTACAGTTTAACACTGCGAAATCTTACCCTACTGAATAAACACTGACTCTGTACAGTTACACAGTGAGTGAACATTACCCTGCTGAATAAACACTGACTCTGTACAGTTACACAGTGAGTGACCCTTACCCTGATGAATAAACACTCACTCTGTACAGTTATACAGTGAGTGACCCTTACTCTGCTGAATAAATACTGACTCTGTAAAGTTACACAGTGAGTGACCCTTACCCTGCTGAATAAATGCTGACTCTGTACCGTTGCACAGTGAGTGGCCCTTACCCTGCTGAGTAAATACTCACTCCATACGTTTACACATTGGATGACCCTTACCCTAACTCTGCACAGTTACACAGTGAGTGATCCTTACTCTGCTGAATAAACAGTGACTCTGTACACTTACACAGCGAGTGACCCGTACCCTGCTGAATAAACCTTGACTCTGTACAGTTACACATTGAGTGACCCTTACCCTGCAGAATAAACACTGACACTGTACGTTTACACCGTGAGTGACCCTTACCCTGCTGAATAAACTCTGACTCTGAACAGTTAAACAGTGACTGACCCTTACCCTGCTGAATAAATGCTTTCTCTGTACAGTTACACAGTGAGAGACCCTTACCTTGCTGCATAAACACTAACTCCGTACTGATACACAGTGAGCGACCCTTACCCTGCTGAATAAACACTGACTCCTTAGGGTTACACAACAAGTGACCCTTACCATGCTGAATAAACACTGAATCTGTACAAATACACTATGAGTGACCTTTACCCTGCGGAATAAACGCTGTCTCTGCACCGTTACACAATGAGTGACCCTTACTCTGCTGAATAAGCACTGACTCTGTACAGTTACGCAGTGAGTGACCCTTACTCTGCTGAATAAACACTGACTCTGTACAGTTTCACAGTGAGTGACCATTACACTGCTGAATAAACGCTGACTCTGTACAGTTACACAGTGAGTGACCCTTACCCTGCTGAATAAACACTAACTCTGTACAGTTATGCAGTGAGTGACCCTTACCCTGCTAATAAACACTGACTCTGTACCGTAACACAGTGAGTGACCCTTACCCTGCTGAATAAACACTAACTCTGTACAGTTACCCATACCCTGACTCTGTACAATTAAACAGTGAGTGACCCTTACTCTGCTGAATAAACAGTGACTCTGTACACTTACACAGCGAGTGACCCGTACACTGCTGAATAAACCTTCACTCTGTACAGTTACACAGTGAGTGAAGCCTAACGTGCTGAATAAACATTGACTCTGTATATTTACACAGTGAGTGACCCTTACCCAGCTGAATAAACCCTGACTCTGTACACTTACACAGCGAGTGACCCGTACACTGCTGAATAAACCTTCACTCTGTACAGTTACACAGCGAGTGAAGCCTAACGTGCTGAATAAACATTGACTCTGTATATTTACACAGTGAGTGACCCTTACCCAGCTGAATAAACAATGACTCTCTTCAGTTACACAGTGAGTGAGCATTACCCTGCTGAATAAATACTCACTCTGTACGGTTACACAGCAAGTGTCACTCACTGTGTAACTGTACAGAGTCAATGTTTATTCAGCGGGGTAAGGGTCACTCACTGTGTAACTGTACTGAGTCAATGTTTTTTCAGCAGAGTAAGGGTCACTCACTGTGTAAGCGTACAGAGTCAGTGTTTATTCAGCAGGGTAAGGGTCACTCACTGTGTTAAACAGTAGAGTGTGTTTATTCAGCAGGGTAAGGCTCCCTCGCTGTGTAGCCGTATAAAGTCAGTGTTTATTCAGCAGGGTAAGGGTCGCTTACTGTGTAACCGTACAGAGTGAGTATCTACTCCTCAGTGTCAGGCTCACTCACTGTGTAACTGAAGAGAGTCATTGTTTATTCAGACCCTTACCCTGCTGAATAAACACCGACTCTGTACAGTTACACAGTGAGTGACCCTTACCCTGCTGAATAAACACCGACTCTGTACAGTTGCACAGTGAGTGACCCTTACTCTGCTGAATAAACACTGACTCTGTACAGTTACACAGTGAGTGACCCTTACCCTGCTGAATAAACACTGACTCTGTACAGTTACACAGCGAGTGACCCTTACTCTGCTGAATAAACAGTGACTCTGTACAGTTACACAGTGAGAGACCCTTACCCTGCTTAAAAAACACACTCTGCACTGTTTAACACAGTGAGTGACCCTTACCCTGATGAATAAACACTGACTCTGTACAGTTACACAGTGAGTGACCCTTATCCTGCTGAATAAACACTGATTCTGAACAGTTACACAGTGAGTGACCTTACCCTGCTGAATAAACACTGACTCAGTATGGTTGCACAGCGAGTGACCCATACTCTGCTAAATAAACACTGACTCTGTACAGTTACACAGTGAGTGACCCTTACCCTGCTGAATAAACACTCACTCTGTACAGTTACACAGTGAGTGACCCTTATCCTGCTGAATAAACACTGATTCTGAACAGTTACACAGTGAGTGACCCTTACCCTGCTAAATAAACACTGACTCTGTATGGTTACACAGTGAGTGACCCTTACCCTGCTGAATAAACACTGACTCTGTACAGTTGCACAGTGAGTGACCCTTACTCTGCTGAATAAACACTGACTCTGTACAGTTACACAGTGAGAGACCCTTATCCTGCTGAAAAAACACACTCTGCACTGTTTAACACAGTGAGTGACCCTTAACCTGATAAATAAACACTGACACTGTACAGTTACACAGTAAGTGACCCTTACCCTGCTGAATAAACACTGACTCTGGACAGTTACACAGTGAGTGACCCTTACCCCGCTGAATAAACATTGACTCTGTACAGTTACACAGTGAGTGATCCTTACTCTGCTGAATAAACACTGACTCTGTACAGTTACACAGCGAGTGAGCCTTATCCTGCTGAATAAACACTGACTCTGTACAGTTACGCAGCGAGTGACCCTTACTCTGCTAAATAAATAGTGAATCTGTACAGTAACACATTGAGTGACCCTTACTCTGCTGAATAAACACTGACTCTGTACAGTTACAGAGTGAGTGACCTTACCGTGCTGAATAAACACTGACTCTGTACAGTTTCACAGCGAGTGACCCTTACCCTGCTGAATAAACACTGACTTTAGACGGCTACACAGCGAGTGACCCTTACTCTGCTGTATAAACACTGACTCTGTACAGTTACACAGCGAGTGACCCTTACCCTGCTGAATAAACACTGACTTTACACGGCTACACAGCGAGTGATCCTTACTCTGCTGTATAAACACTGACTCTGTACAGTTACAGCGAGTGACCCTTATCCTGTTGAATAAACACTGACTCTGTACAGTTACACAGTGAGTGATCCTTACTCTGCTGAATAAACACTGACTCTGTACAGTTACACAGCGAGTGAGCCTTACCCTGCTGAATAAACACTGACTCTGTACAGTTACACAGCGAGTGACCCTTATCCTGCTGAATAAACACTGACTCTGTACAGTTACGCAGCGAGTGACCCTTACCCTGCTGAATAAACAGACTCTGTACAGTTACACAGTGAGTGACCCTTACTCTGCTAAATAAATAGTGAATCTGTACAGTAACACATTGAGTGACCCTTACTCTGCTGAATAAACACTGACTCTGTACAGTTACAGAGTGAGTGACCTTACCGTGCTGAATAAACACTGACTCTGTACAGTTTCACAGCGAGTGACCCTTACCCTGCTGAATAAACACTGACTTTAGACGGCTAAACAGCGAGTGACCCTTACTCTGCTGTATAAACACTGACTCTGTACAGTTACACAGCGAGTGACCCTTACCCTGCTGAATAAACACTGACTTTACACGGCTACACAGCGAGTGATCCTTACTCTGCTGTATAAACACTGACTCTGTACAGTTACAGCGAGTGACCCTTATCCTGTTGAATAAACACTGACTCTGTACAGTTACACAGCGAGTGACCCTTACCCTGCTGAATAAACACTGATTCTGTAAAGCTACACAGAGAGTGACCCTTACCCTGATGAATAAACACTGACTCCATACGGTTACACAGTGAGTGACCCATACCCTGCTGAATAAACACTGATTCTGTAAAGCTACACAGAGAGTGACCCTTACCCTGATGAATAAACACTGACTCCATACGGTTACACAGAGAGTGACCCTTATCCTGCTGAATAAACACTGACTCCATACGGTTACACAATGAGTGACCCTTACTCTGCTGAATAAACACTGACTCTGTACAGTTACACAGTGAGTGACCCTTACTCTGCTGAATAAACATTGACTCTGTCCAGTTACACAGTGAGTGACCCTTACCCTGCTGAATAAACATTGTCTCTGTCCAGTTACACAGTGAGTGACCCTTACCCTGCTGAATAAACACTCACTCTGTACAGTTACACAGTGAGTGACCCTTATCCTGCTGAATAAACACTGATTCTGAACAGTTACACAGTGAGTGACCTGACCCTGCTGAATAAATACTCACTCAGTATGGTTGCACAGCGAGTGACCCATACTCTGCTAAATAAACACTGACTCTGTACAGTTACACAGTGAGTGACCCTTACCCTGCTGAATAAACACTCACTCTGTACAGTTACACAGTGAGTGACCCTTATCCTGCTGAATAAACACTGATTCTGAACAGTTACACAGTGAGTGACCCTTACCCTGCTAAATAAACACTGACTCTGTATGGTTACACAGTGAGTGACCCTTACCCTGCTGAATAAACACTGACTCTGTACAGTTGCACAGTGAGTGACCCTTACTCTGCTGAATAAACACTGACTCTGTACAGTTACACAGTGAGAGACCCTTATCCTGCTGAAAAAACACACTCTGCACTGTTTAACACAGTGAGTGACCCTTACCCTGATAAATAAACACTGACACTGTACAGTTACACAGTAAGTGACCCTTACCCTGCTGATTAAACACTGACTCTGTACAGTTACACAGTGAGTGACCCTTACCCCGCTGAATAAACATTGACTCTGTACAGTTACACAGTGAGTGACCCTTAATCTGCTGAATAAACACTGACTCTGTACGGTTACACAGCGAGTGACCCTTACTCTGCTGAATAAACACTCACTCTGTACTCTTACACAGTGAGTGACCCTTACCCTGCTGAATAAACACTCACTCTGTACAGTTACAAAGTGAGTGATCCTTACCCTGCTGAATAAACAGTGACTCTGTACACTTACACTGGGTGACCCTTACCCTGCTGAATAAACACTGATTCTGAACAGTTACACAGTGAGTGACCTGACCCTGCTGAATAAATACTCACTCAGTATGGTTGCACAGCGAGTGACCCATACTCTGCTAAATAAACACTGACTCTGTACAGATACACAGTGAGTGACACTTACCCTGCTGAATAAACACTCACTCTGTACTGTTTAACACAGTGAGTGACCCTTACCCTGCTGAAAAAACACACTCTGTACAGTTACACAGTGAGTGACCCTTACCCTGCTGAATAGACACTGACTCTGTACAGTTGCACAGTGAGTGACCCTTACCCTGCTGAATAAAAACTGACTCTGTACAGATACACAGTGAGTGACACTTACCCTGCTGAATAAACACTCACTCTGTACTGTTTAACAGTGAGTGACCCTTACCCTGCTGAATAAACACTCACACCGTACAGTTTAACACTGAGTGACCCTTACCTTGCTGAATAAACACTGACTCTGTACAGTTGCACAGTGAGTGACCCTTACTCTGCTGAATAAACAGTGACTCTGTACAGTTACACAGTGAGTGACCCTTAATCTGCTGAATAAACACTCACTCTGTACAGTTACACAGTGAGTGATCCTTACCCTGCTGAATAAACAGTGACTCTGTACTCTTACACAGTGAGTGACCCTTACCCTGCTGAATAAACACTGACTCTGTACAGATACACAGTGAGTGACACTTACCCTGCTGAATAAACACTCACTCTGTACTGTTTAACACAGTGAGTGACCCTTACCCTGCTGAAAAAACACACTCTGTACAGTTACACAGTGAGTGACCCTTACCCTGCTGAATAGACACTGACTCTGTACAGTTACCCATACCCTGACTCTGTACAATTAAACAGTGAGTGACCCTTACTCTGCTGAATAAACAGTGACTCTGTACACTTACACAGCGAGTGACCCGTACACTGCTGAATAAACCTTCACTCTGTACAGTTACACAGTGAGTGAAGCCTAACGTGCTGAATAAACATTGACTCTGTATATTTACACAGTGAGTGACCCTTACCCAGCTGAATAAACCCTGACTCTGTACACTTACACAGCGAGTGACCCGTACACTGCTGAATAAACCTTCACTCTGTACAGTTACACAGCGAGTGAAGCCTAACGTGCTGAATAAACATTGACTCTGTATATTTACACAGTGAGTGACCCTTACCCAGCTGAATAAACAATGACTCTCTTCAGTTACACAGTGAGTGAGCATTACCCTGCTGAATAAATACTCACTCTGTACGGTTACACAGCAAGTGTCACTCACTGTGTAACTGTACAGAGTCAATGTTTATTCAGCGGGGTAAGGGTCACTCACTGTGTAACTGTACAGAGTCAATGTTTTTTCAGCAGAGTAAGGGTCACTCACTGTGTAAGCGTACAGAGTCAGTGTTTATTCAGCAGGGTAAGGGTCACTCACTGTGTTAAACAGTAGAGTGTGTTTATTCAGCAGGGTAAGGCTCCCTCGCTGTGTAGCCGTATAAAGTCAGTGTTTATTCAGCAGGGTAAGGGTCACTTACTGTGTAACCGTACAGAGTGAGTATCTACTCCTCAGTGTCAGGCTCACTCACTGTGTAACTGAAGAGAGTCATTGTTTATTCAGACCCTTACCCTGCTGAATAAACACCGACTCTGTACAGTTACACAGTGAGTGACCCTTACCCTGCTGAATAAACACCGACTCTGTACAGTTGCACAGTGAGTGACCCTTACTCTGCTGAATAAACACTGACTCTGTACAGTTACACAGTGAGTGACCCTTACCCTGCTGAATAAACACTGACTCTGTACAGTTACACAGCGAGTGACCCTTACTCTGCTGAATAAACAGTGACTCTGTACAGTTACACAGTGAGAGACCCTTACCCTGCTTAAAAAACACACTCTGCACTGTTTAACACAGTGAGTGACCCTTACCCTGATGAATAAACACTGACTCTGTACAGTTACACAGTGAGTGACCCTTATCCTGCTGAATAAACACTGATTCTGAACAGTTACACAGTGAGTGACCTTACCCTGCTGAATAAATACTCACTCAGTATGGTTGCACAGCGAGTGACCCATACTCTGCTAAATAAACACTGACTCTGTACAGTTACACAGTGAGTGACCCTTACCCTGCTGAATAAACACTCACTCTGTACAGTTACACAGTGAGTGACCCTTATCCTGCTGAATAAACACTGATTCTGAACAGTTACACAGTGAGTGACCCTTACCCTGCTAAATAAACACTGACTCTGTATGGTTACACAGTGAGTGACCCTTACCCTGCTGAATAAACACTGACTCTGTACAGTTGCACAGTGAGTGACCCTTACTCTGCTGAATAAACACTGACTCTGTACAGTTACACAGTGAGAGACCCTTATCCTGCTGAAAAAACACACTCTGCACTGTTTAACACAGTGAGTGACCCTTAACCTGATAAATAAACACTGACACTGTACAGTTACACAGTAAGTGACCCTTACCCTGCTGAATAAACACTGACTCTGTACAGTTACACAGTGAGTGACCCTTACCCCGCTGAATAAACATTGACTCTGTACAGTTACACAGTGAGTGATCCTTACTCTGCTGAATAAACACTGACTCTGTACAGTTACACAGCGAGTGAGCCTTATCCTGCTGAATAAACACTGACTCTGTACAGTTACGCAGCGAGTGACCCTTACTCTGCTAAATAAATAGTGAATCTGTACAGTAACACATTGAGTGACCCTTACTCTGCTGAATAAACACTGACTCTGTACAGTTACAGAGTGAGTGACCTTACCGTGCTGAATAAACACTGACCCTGTACAGTTTCACAGCGAGTGACCCTTACCCTGCTGAATAAACACTGACTTTAGACGGCTACACAGCGAGTGACCCTTACTCTGCTGTATAAACACTGACTCTGTACAGTTACACAGCGAGTGACCCTTACCCTGCTGAATAAACACTGACTTTACACGGCTACACAGCGAGTGATCCTTACTCTGCTGTATAAACACTGACTCTGTACAGTTACAGCGAGTGACCCTTATCCTGTTGAATAAACACTGACTCTGTACAGTTACACAGTGAGTGATCCTTACTCTGCTGAATAAACACTGACTCTGTACAGTTACACAGCGAGTGAGCCTTACCCTGCTGAATAAACACTGACTCTGTACAGTTACACAGCGAGTGACCCTTATCCTGCTGAATAAACACTGACTCTGTACAGTTACGCAGCGAGTGACCCTTACCCTGCTGAATAAACAGACTCTGTACAGTTACACAGTGAGTGACCCTTACTCTGCTAAATAAATAGTGAATCTGTACAGTAACACATTGAGTGACCCTTACTCTGCTGAATAAACACTGACTCTGTACAGTTACAGAGTGAGTGACCTTACCGTGCTGAATAAACACTGACTCTGTACAGTTTCACAGAGAGTGACCCTTACCCTGCTGAATAAACACTGACTTTAGACGGCTACACAGCGAGTGACCCTTACTCTGCTGTATAAACACTGACTCTGTACAGTTACACAGTGAGTGACCCTTACCCTGCTGAATAAACACTCACTCTGTACAGTTACACAGTGAGTGACCCTTATCCTGCTGAATAAACACTGATTCTGAACAGTTACACAGTGAGTGACCCTTACCCTGCTAAATAAACACTGACTCTGTATGGTTACACAGTGAGTGACCCTTACCCTGCTGAATAAACACTGACTCTGTACAGTTGCACAGTGAGTGACCCTTACTCTGCTGAATAAACACTGACTCTGTACAGTTACACAGTGAGAGACCCTTATCCTGCTGAAAAAACACACTCTGCACTGTTTAACACAGTGAGTGACCCTTACCCTGATAAATAAACACTGACACTGTACAGTTACACAGTAAGTGACCCTTACCCTGCTGATTAAACACTGACTCTGTACAGTTACACAGTGAGTGACCCTTACCCCGCTGAATAAACATTGACTCTGTACAGTTACACAGTGAGTGACCCTTAATCTGCTGAATAAACACTGACTCTGTACGGTTACACAGCGAGTGACCCTTACTCTGCTGAATAAACACTCACTCTGTACTCTTACACAGTGAGTGACCCTTACCCTGCTGAATAAACACTCACTCTGTACAGTTACAAAGTGAGTGATCCTTACCCTGCTGAATAAACAGTGACTCTGTACACTTACACTGGGTGACCCTTACCCTGCTGAATAAACACTGACTCTGTACAGATACACAGTGAGTGACACTTACCCTGCTGAATAAACACTCACTCTGTACTGTTTAACACAGTGAGTGACCCTTACCCTGCTGAAAAAACACACTCTGTACAGTTACACAGTGAGTGACCCTTACCCTGCTGAATAGACACTGACTCTGTACAGTTGCACAGTGAGTGACCCTTACCCTGCTGAATAAAAACTGACTCTGTACAGATACACAGTGAGTGACACTTACCCTGCTGAATAAACACTCACTCTGTACTGTTTAACAGTGAGTGACCCTTACCCTGCTGAATAAACACTCACTCCGTACAGTTTAACACTGAGTGACCCTTACCCTGCTGAATAAACACTGACTCTGTACAGTTGCACAGTGAGTGACCCTTACTCTGCTGAATAAACAGTGACTCTGTACAGTTACACAGTGAGTGACCCTTAATCTGCTGAATAAACACTCACTCTGTACAGTTACACAGTGAGTGATCCTTACCCTGCTGAATAAACAGTGACTCTGTACTCTTACACAGTGAGTGACCCTTACCCTGCTGAATAAACACTGACTCTGTACAGATACACAGTGAGTGACACTTACCCTGCTGAATAAACACTCACTCTGTACTGTTTAACACAGTGAGTGACCCTTACCCTGCTGAAAAAACACACTCTGTACAGTTACACAGTGAGTGACCCTTACCCTGCTGAATAAACACTGACTCTGTACAGTTGCACAGTGAGTGACCCTTACCCTGCTGAATAAAAACTGACTCTGTACAGATACACAGTGAGTGACACTTACCCTGCTGAATAAACACTCACTCTGTACTGTTTAACACAGTGAGTGACCCTTACCCTGCTGAAAAAACACTCACTCTGTACAGTTACACAGTGAGTGACCCTTACCCTGCTGAATAAACACTCACTCTGTACTGTTTAACACAGTGAGTGACCCTTACCCTGCTGAAAAAACACTCACTCTGTACAGTTACACAGTGAGTGACCCTTACCCTGCTGAATAAACACTGACTCTGTACAGTTGCACAGTGAGTGACCCTTACTCTGCTGAATAAACAGTGACTCTGTACAGTTACACAGTGAGAGACCCTTACCCTGCTTAAAAAACACACTCTGCACTGTTTAACATTGAGTGACCCTTACCCTGCTGAATAAACACTGACTCTGTACAGTTACACAGTGAGTGACCCTTACCCTGCTGAATAAACATTGACTCTGTACAGTTACACAGTGAGTGATCCTTACTCTGCTGAATAAACACTGACTCTGTACAGTTACACAGCGAGTGACCCTTTACCTGCTGAAGATACACTGACTCTGTACAGTTACGTAGTGAGTGACCCTTACCCTGCTAATAAACACTGACTCTGTACCGTAACACAGTGAGTGACCCTTACCCTGCTGAATAAACACCAACTCTGTACAGTTACGCAGTGAGTGACCCTTACTCTGCTGAATAAACACTGACTCTGTAAGGTTACACAGCGAGTGACCCTTACTCTGCTGAATAAACACTGACTCTGTACAGTTACACAGTGAGTGACCCTTACCCTGCTGAATAAACACTCACTCTGTACAGTTACAAAGTGAGTGATCCTTACCCTGCTGAATAAACAGTGACTCTGTACACTTACACAGTGAGTGACCCCTTACCCTGCTGAATAAACACTGACTCTGTACAGATACACAGTGAGTGACACTTACCCTGCTGAATAAACACTCACTCTGTACTGTTTAACACAGTGAGTGACCCTTACCCTGCTGAAAAAACACTCACTCTGTACAGTTACACAGTGAGTGACCCTTACCTTGCTGAATAAACACTGACTCTGTACAGTCGCACAGTGAGTGACCCTTACTCTGCTGAATAAACAGTGACTCTGTACAGTTACACAGTGAGAGACCCTTACCCTGCTGAAAAAACACACTCTGCACTGTTTAACACAGTGAGTGACCCTTACCCTGATGAATAAACACTGACACTGTACAGTTACACAGTAAATGACCCTTACCCTGCTGAATAAACACTGACTCTGTACAGTTACACAGTGAGTGACCCTTACCCTACTGAATAAACATTGACTCTGTACAGTTACACAGTGAGTGATCCTTACTCTGCTGAATAAACACTGACTCTGTACAGTTACACAGCGAGTGAGCCTTACCCTGCTGAATAAACACTGACTCTGTACAGTTACACAGCGAGTGACCCTTATCCTGCTGAATAAACACTGACTCTGTACAGTTACACAGTGAGTGACCCTTACCCTGCTGAATAAACACTGACTCTGTACAGTTACACAGTGAGTGACCCTTACACTGCTGAATAAACACTGACACTGTACAGTTACACAGTAAATGACCCTTACCCTGCTGAATAAACACTGACTCTGTACAGTTACACAGTGAGTGACCCTTACACTGCTGAATAAACACTGACACTGTACAGTTACACAGTAAATGACCCTTACCCTGCTAATAAACACTGACTCTGTACAGTTACACAGTGAGTGACCCTTACCCTGCTGAATAAACACTCACTCTGTACAGTTACACAGTGAGTGACCCCTTACCCTGCTGAATAAACACTGACTCTGTACAGTTACACAGTGAGTGACCCCTTACCCTGCTGAATAAACGCTGACTCTGTACAGATACACAGCGAGTGAGCCTTACTCTGCTGAATAAACACTCACTCTGTACAGTTACAAAGTGAGTGATCCTTACCCTGCTGAATAAACACTGACTCTGTACACTTACACAGAGAGTGACCCTTACCCTGCTGAATAAACACTCACTCTGTACTGTTTAACACAGTGAGTGACCCTTACCCTGCTGAAAAAACACTCACTCTGTACAGTTACACAGTGAGTGACCCTTACCCTGCTGAATAAACACTGACTCTGTACAGATACACAGTGAGTGACCCTTACCCTGCTGAATAAACACTCACTCTGTACTGTTTAACACAGTGAGTGACCCTTACCCTGCTGAAAAAACACTCACTCTGTACAGTTACACAGTGAGTGACCCTTACCCTGCTGAATAAACACTGACTCTGTACAGTTGCACAGTGAGTGACCCTTACTCTGCTGAATAAACACTGACTCTGTACAGTTACACAGTGAGAGACCCTTACCCTGCTGAAAAAACACACTCTGCACTGCTTAACACAGTGAGTGACCCTTACCCTGATGAATAAACACTGACACTGTACAGTTACACAGTGAGTGATCCTTACTCTGCTGAATAAACACTGACTCTGTACAGTTACACAGCGAGTGATCCTTACCCTGCTGAATAAACAGTGACTCTGTACACTTACACAGTGAGTGACCCCTTACCCTGCTGAATAAACGCTGACTCTGTACAGATACACAGTGAGTGACACTTACCCTGCTGAATAAACACTCACTCTGTACAGTTACACAGCGAGTGACCCTTACTCTGCTGAATAAACACTCACTCTGTACAGTTACAAAGTGAGTGATCCTTACCCTGCTGAATAAACAGTGACTCTGTACACTTACACAGTGAGTGACCCCTTACCCTGCTGAATAAACACTGACTCTGTACAGATACACAGTGAGTGACACTTACCCTGCTGAATAAACACTCACTCTGTACTGTTTAACACAGTGAGTGACCCTTACCCTGCTGAAAAAACACTCACTCTATACAGTTACACAGTGAGTGACCCTTACCCTGCTGAATAAACACTGACTCTGTACAGTTGCACAGTGAGTGACCCTTACTCTGCTGAATAAACAGTGACTCTGTACAGTTACACAGTGAGTGACCCTTACCCTGCTGAATAAACACTGACTCTGTACAGTTGCACAGTGAGTGACCCTTACTCTGCTGAATAAACAGTGACTCTGTACAGTTACACAGTGAGAGACCCTTACCCTGCTGAAAAAACACACTCTGCACTGCTTAACACAGTGAGTGACCCTTACCCTGATGAATAAACACTGACACTGTACAGTTACACAGTGAGTGATCCTTACTCTGCTGAATAAACACTGACTCTGTACAGTTACACAGCGAGTGAGCCTTACCCTGCTGAATAAACACTGACTCTGTACAGTTACACAGCGAGTGACCCTTATCCTGCTGAATAAACACTGACTCTGTACAGTTACACAGCGAGTGACCCTTACCCTGCTGAATAAACAGTGACTCTGTACAGTTACACAGTGAGCGACCCTTACCCTGCTGACAAAACACACTCTGCACTGTTTAACACAGTGAGTGACCCTTACCCTGATGAATAAACACTGACACTGTACAGTTACACAGTAAGTGACCCTTACCCTGCTGAATAAACAGTGACTCTGTACAGTTGCACAGTGAGTGACCCTTACTCTGCTGAATAAACATTGACTCTGTACAGTTACACAGAGAGACCCTTACCCTGCTGAAAAAACACACTCTGCACTGTTTAACACAGTGAGTGACCCTTACCCTGATGAATAAACACTGACACTGTACAGTTACACAGTGTGACCCTTACCCTGCTGAATAAACATTGACTCTGTCCAGTTACACAGTGAGTGATCCTTACTCTGCTGAATAAACACTGACTCTGTACAGTTACACAGCGAGTGAGCCTTACCCTGCTGAATAAACACTGACTCTGTACAGTTACATAGCGAGTGACCCTTTACCTGCTGAATAAACACTGACTCTGTACAGTTACGTAGTGAGTGACCCTTACCCTGCTAATAAACACTCACTCTGTACGGTTACACAGCGAGTGACCCTTACCCAACTGAATAAATAGGGGACTTTGAATTCAATTTGTTCCATGATGATTATGAATCCATTGCCCATTGTCAGAAAAATACATCTGGTTTAGTGATGTCCTTTCCGGAAGGAAATCTGCTGTCCTTACCCTGTCCGGCCTACAAACAACCCCAGATCCGTGGTGAACCATTTGGCTCTCAAACTGCTGGCTGACCTGTTTGTGTCTGACAGTCAGTTCAAAGGAAGGGCAGGATGGACAATAAATAATGTCCAACCAGCAATGCCCACATTTAAAGCAGAATAAGCAGCATCACAGCAATGTTATGCTCCAAATTACTGGTGTTGCATGGTAGTTAATGTTTCTGTCTGTCTCTTTCTTTCTGTAGCCATTGTATCTCCATCTCTTTGTAATGGTAAAATTACCTTGAGCTTTCGTGCCCTCAATCCCTCTGATTAGCTGTGATTACACTGTGATATTCTCAGAGTCTTGTTGCCACTGGATTCATATGGAAATGCAGCATCTCGCCCCGTCATTCCCACCTGCCTTTGGGATTGGCAGCAAAATGGGACGTTTAAGTAGATAATCTCTATCCTCGATTGAAGTCAAGATGCTCAAATCATGACAGCCATTGATCAGGTGAACAGCTCGGGTCTGTTCCCCAGGATTGGATATTTCAAGACGAGGGGGTCACATTTTTAAGGAGAGAGGCGAACGATTTAAAAAGGTCACATGGGGCACAACCTTTTTTTAACCCAGAGGGTGGCTCGTGTGTGGAATGAACTTCCAGAAGAAGTGGTGAATGCTGGTGCAGCTACGTTTAAAAGACATTTCGACAAGTGCACGATTGGGAAAGGTTTAGAAGGAAATGGGAAAGGAGCAGGGAGGAGCAAGTCTACTTCAGTTTGGGATTATGGTTGGTATGGGCTGGTTGGATTGAAGGGTTTGGTTTTCGTGCTGTGTGACTCTATGACTCGTTGCCTTTGCAAGTCTTTGACTATATGGATCTTTGACTCGATGACTCTATCCTGTTCGACTCTGTGATTCCATTTCACTGACTGTGAATCCATGACTCGTTGACTTTTTGAGACTTTGACTCTTTGAATCTAT
Source organism: Chiloscyllium plagiosum (assembly GCF_037043375.1). NCBI lineage: Eukaryota > Metazoa > Chordata > Chondrichthyes > Orectolobiformes > Hemiscylliidae > Chiloscyllium > Chiloscyllium plagiosum. Next base: position 8,045,992 of record NW_028270184.1, on the reverse strand, counting down.
GACTCCATGACTATTTGACTCTGTGATTCCACATCTCTTTGACTCCATCACTTTATGACTATGAATTCTTGACTCTTTGGCTTTGGGAGTCTTTGACTCCATGGGTCTTTGACTCGATGACGATATGAATCTGTGACTATTTTACTCTATGACTCTGCACACAGGTGTTTAAGCTTTCAAAATGTATCATCGCGCTCTCTTTCTCTCTCCTGTTTCTTCCATCTGGCTCACCAACTTCTATTTGCTCTCCACCTCTCTGTCTCCCCTTACCTGTGCCTTTAATGAAAACCTTTGGAACTGTTTCATCGTCAGGGGGTTCCAGTCCCTCCCTGCTGCTGAACAAATGTTTCTCACCTTCTCAGAGCACATTTTCAGGGACTAACACTGTAAAAACAGAGCGGTAAGGTGGCTCAGTGGTTTCCACTGTGGAGTACCAGCGCCAGAGACTCAGGTTCAATTCTGCCCTCGGGCGACTGTCTGTGTGAAGTTTGCACATTCTCCCTCGTGCCTGCGTGGGTTTACTCCGGGTGCTCCAGTTTCCTCCCACAGTCCAAAGGTATGCAGGTTAGGGTGGATTGGCCATGCTAAATTGTCCCATAGTGCCCAGGGATGGGCAGGTTAGGGTGGATTGGCCATGCTAAATTGTCCCATAGTGCCCAGGGATGTGCAGGTTAGGGTGGATTGGCCATGCTAAATTGTCCCATAGTGTCCAGGGATGTGCAGGTTAGGGTGGATTGGCCATGCTAAATTGTCCCATAGTGCTCAGGGATGGGCAGGTTAGGGTGGACTGGCCGTGCTAAATTGTCCCATAGTGCCCAGGGATGGGCAGGTTAGGGTGGATTGGCCATGCTAAATTGTCCCATAGTGTTCAGGGATGGGCAGGTTAGGGTGGACTGGCTGTGCTAAATTGTCCCATAGTGCCCAGGGATGGGCAGCTTAGGGTGGATTAACCATGGCAATGCAGTGTTATGGGGATGAGTCTGGATGGGTCAGACTGGGTGGCAAGCTCTTTGGAAGGTGTGTTGACCCGATGGGCCGAATGGCCTGCTCCCACCCTGTAGGGATTGTATTCTATTAGGAAAATTTCAAGGATTGACAGCTGAGACGAGGAAGGCAACAACCCCTCGCACAGCAAGATCCCACAATCACCAGCAAATTGTCAGGTCATCATGACTTGAGGCAAATTGAGGGGTTAAACCATCCATCACACTTCATTTATCATATTATGCATCCAACTAAGAGAGGAAATGGCCCATCAGTTATGTATCCCAACCAACTGATGACACCCTGAGAATGCTGCAGTGTTAGAGGGTCAGTACTGAGGGAGTGCTACACTGTCGCAGGGTCGGTACTGAGGGAGTGCCGCACTGTCGGAGGATCAGTGCTGAGGGAGTGCCGCACTGTCGCAGGGTCAGTACTGAGGGAATGCCGCACTGTCGGAGGGTCAGTACTGAGGGAGTGCTACACTGTCGCAGGGTCGGTACTGAGGGAGTGCCGCACTGTCGGAGGATCAGTGCTGAGGGAGTGCCGCACTGTCGCAGGGTCAGTGCTGAGGGAGTGCCGCACTGTCGCAGGGTCAGTACTGAAGGAGTGCTACGCTGTCAGAGGGTCAGTATGGAGGGGGTGCTGCACTGTCAAAGGGTCATGCTGAGGGAGTGCCGCACTCTCAGAGGTTCAGTACTGAGGCAGTGCCGCACCGTCGGAGGGTCAGTACTGAGCGAGTGCCGCACTGTTGGAGGCTCAGTACTGAGTGAGTGCCGCACTGTCGCAGGGTCAGTACTGAGGGAGTGCTACGCTGTCAGAGGGTCAGTATGGAGGGGGTGCTACACTGTCAAAGGGTCATGCTGAGGGAGTGCAGCACTGTCAGACGTTCAGTACTGAGGCAGTGCCGCACCATCGGAGGGTCAGTACTGAGCGAGTGCCGCACTGTCGGAGGGTCAGTACTGAGTGAGTGCCGCATTGTCGGAGGGTCAGTACAGAGGGAGTGCTACACTGTCACAGGGTCAGTACTGAGGGAGCGCCGCACTGTCGGAGGGTCAGTACTCAGGGAGTGCCGCACTGTCGGCGGGTCAGTACTCAGGGAGCGCTACACTATCAGAGGGTCAGTACTGAGGGAGTGCAGCACTGTCAGAGGGTCAGTACTGAGGGAGCGCCGCACTGTCGGAGGGTCAGTACTGAGGGACTGTTGCACTGTCGGAGGGTCAGTACTGAGGGAGTGCTGCATTGTCGGAGGGTCAGTACAGAGGGAGTGCCATACTGTCACAGGGTCAGTACTGAGGGAGTGCCGCATTGTCGGAGGGTCAGTACAGAGGGAGTGCCACACTGTCACAGGGTCAGTACTGAGGGAGCGCCGCACTGTCAGAGGGTCAGTACTGAGGGAGCGGCGCGCTGTCGGAGGGTCAGTACTGAGGGAGTGCCACACTGTCACAGGGTCAGTGCTGAGGGAGTGCCACACTGCCACAGGGTCAGTGCTGAGGGAGTGCCGCACTGTCGGTGGGTCAGTACTGAGGGAGCGGCGCGCTGTCGGAGGGTCAGTACTGAGGGAGTGCCGCACTGTCGGAGGGTCAGTACTGAGGGAGTGCCTCACTGTCAGAGGGTCAGTACTGAGGGAGTGCCGCACTGTCGGAGGGTCAGTACTGAGGGAGTGTCACACTGTCAGGGGGTCAGTACTGAGGGAGTGCCACACTGTCGGAGGGTTAGTACTGAGGGAGCGCTGCACTGTGAGAGGGTCAGTACTGAGGTACCGCGTGCACTGTCAGGGGGTCAGTACTGAGGGAGTGCCGCTCTCAGTTTTGACCCTCTGGCAGTGTGGCACCCGATTCCCTCCCCTTTTGTGTGATGTCTTGTCGATGGTGGACATGCTTTGGGGAGTCAGGGGCGGAGTTACTCGCCACAGCATTCCAACCTCTGTCCTGCTCCTGTAGCCACTGTGTTTATGTGGTATGTCCAGTTGAGTTTCTAGTCAATGGTAACCTCCAGGATGTTAATAGTGTGGGATTCAGTGATGGTCACACTATTGAATGTCAAGGGGGTGATGGTTAGATTCAGTGATATTCACACCATTGAATGTCAAGGGGAGATGGTTAGATTGTCTCTTATTGGAGATGGTCATTTGTGCAGTGTGAATGTTACTTGCCAATTGTCAGCCCAAGCCTGGGTATTGCCCAGATCTTGCAGCATTTGAACACGGACTGCTTCAGTATCTGAGGAGCAGTGAATGGTGCTGAGCACTGTGCTATCATCGGCGAACATCCCTCACTTCTGACCTGCTGATGGTAGGGGAAGGTCATTGATGAAGCAGCTGAAGATGGTTGGGCCCAGGACACTCCCCTGAGGAACTCCTGCAGAGATGCCCTGGAGCTGAGATTACTGACTCTCCAACAACCACCACCATCTTCTTATATGTCAGGTATAACTCTAACCACCAGAGAGTTTGCCCCTCTCGACCTTTCCTGTCCATGTACCTGTTCCTGAATGCCTTTTGTCCTTTCTACCACTTCCTCCGGCAGCTCGTTCCAGACGCGCACCACTCTCGGCAAAGCTGCTGAGTTCGTGGTTGGGTCCAGGGCGACAGGGAGAAGGCAGGAGAGCGCAGGGAGTGGGGTGGGGGTGGGGGAGGCGGAGAAACACATCGTCCCGCGACCGAATGACTGACCCGACGGGCCGAATGGCCTAATTATGCTCTGATATTGTACGCTCTGACAGCGGAGGGAGCCCTGTTGCTGGGCAGGCTACTCAAAGGGGTCTCGGGCCTTCGGCAAAGCTCCTTGGGGGTTGGGAGGGCCTAAGGAGCAATAGTTAAGATTCCCCTCAGCAGCCACTGCGTTTATAGATATGCAGAGTACACTCCCTTCATTTGGAAGCAGAATGAGCCACGCATTGAACAGAAAGGGCCTCTTTGACCCTCTCTCCGCGCGTGCATCGGCAATTTAAATTGCTAATGCTGCCATTAATGCAAATTGCCGGGCTGCCTTTGTGAGGTGAATACGCTGATGTCGGGCCTGTTCTGAGCAGGCTCCAGACTTTGGGAGTGAATCGCGAGCTCTCTGGCTTCCTCACAGCCAGAGATGGGATGACTGAGCTTTATCAGGGCACCCCAGTTCAGGCCCATCAATACCGCTTCCCAGAGTCACCCTCAGACTTCCTCACAGGCCCAACCTCGTGCCCTAATTTTGTTTTACTTCCATGGGGGTGATGTCTTCACTGGTCAGATTTCTGCTCAAGAGAGTCTGGAGTCATGCACAGATACACACAGATTGGGATAGGGCCACTCGGTCAGAGTCATACAGCACGGAAACAGACCTTTCCATCCATACCAACCAGATATCCCAACCTAATCAGGTCCCATTTGCCAGCACCCGGCCCATATCCTCCAAACCCTTCCTATTCATGTCCCCATCCAGATGCCTTTTAAATGCTGTCATTGTACCAGCCTCCACCACTTCCTCTGGCAGCTCATTCCATACACGTACCACCCTCTGTGTGAAAACATTGCCCCTTAGGTCCCTTTTATAAATTTCCTTTCGCTCCTTAAACTCTCTAGTTCTGGACTCCCCCACTCCAGGGAAAAGATCTTGTCTATTCACCCGACCCATGCCCCCTCATGATTTTGTAAACCTCTATAAGGTCACCCCTCAGCCTCTGACGCTCCAGGGAAAACAGCCCCAGCCTATCGCTTGGATGTATTTATCCAAATGCCTTTTAAACATTGTAAGTGTGCCCGCATCCACCATTTCCTCTGAAAATTCACTCTGCACACGAACCACTCTCTGCCTTAAAGAAGAATTGCCTCTCATGCCTAATTTTTTAAAAAATCCTTCTCCTCTCGCCTTAAAAAATATGCCTGCTAGTCCACCCAGAGGGAAAAGACTCCTTATCTTTCGCACTTATAAACCTCTGTAAGGTTACCACTCATGGGGTAAAGAAACATTTTGCGCTAATTTACAGAGACCATTTAACCTGTCGCTGACTTATCTCGCTTGAGTTGAGTCCTGTTATTTTTCAGTTGAATAGTCTGCTTATTGTATTACTACCTGCTTGTAAAGTGAATATATTACATCTCTGAGTGTCCGTGCACTTAATGTGGAACACAGTGTGAGGCTTCGTTTAGGGGGCATTCTGTCTTCTGTGGTGTCAGCATCGATGACAAAAAGTAGCATAAATATCAATTATCTTTTTATGGTCAAGGTATTGATCTCCGCAGCATTAGTGGCTGGGAGAGGTAGGACACCAGAGCCTTTAATTCAATGGGAGACTAGACACAGGAGCTGTGAGGATAATTACCAACACATGGCACAGCCTTTGCAAAATTACGCAAGGGGGAAAAGGAAGATTGTGGCCCGTGAGGCCTACTCCAGGGTGTCAAAACCGCAGCTGGAATGATGGTAACCGAGATAGCTTTCTAAACATGTCACATCCCGCCCAGCGTGCCTTTAGGAAGAGAGCTCCAAGCCCTTCCCTCCCGATGACACCCTCCCGCCCCCCGGGATTGTTTAACAGCTTAAATCTAGGAGGCCTGCTTTGGCCTCCGTAGATCATGACTGAACTTTGACCTTTGCTCCACGGCTCTCCCTCGCGAACTCTGATATGGAGGAGCCGGTGTTGGACTGAGTTCGAAGTCACGCAACACCAAGGTCACGACCTGACGAGGATACAGCGTGAATAGTTCCAGATAAACCTGTCGGACGATAGTCAAGGGTGTGCCGCTGGGAAAGCACAGCAGGTCAAGCAGCATCCGAGGAACAGGAGGATCAGCATGTTCAGGCATAAGCCCTTTATTTCCAGCATCTGCAGTCCTCACTTTCTCCCTGTTCGATGCTAACGTGGTGTTGTGTGATTTCTAACCTTACCCAAGGAGCTCTGGAGGTTATCCAGGGACCTGGTGGGGAGGGACTGTCTTATGAGAAGAGATTAGACCTGTGCACCAGAAGAATGAGAGGTGACTGCATTGAAACGTGCTTCAGGGAGGTGTGGAGAGGGTCCTCCCCCCTCTCCGGTGGGAGAGTCTAGGACCAGATGGGGCATGATCTCAGAAATAAGGGCTCCCATGGAAGGCAGAGATGAGGGGGAGGAATTTCTCCTCTCTGCCGAGGTAAGGGAATCTGTGGAACTCTCTATCGCTGAGGGCAACGGAGGGTGGTAGATTCAAGGCTGAGAGAGATGTTTAAGGAGAATTGAGGTGACAGGGAAGGCAGGAAAGTGGAGCTGAGGATGGTCGGACCAGACGCTATCTTGTCGAATGGCAGAGCGGACTCGAAGGGCCGAATGGCGCCCGGTTTTTCTGGGTTGGAGCTGATTCTGCAGGAAGGCGCTCGATGCCCTCCTCCACCCCACCCACATCCCAGCGCAAGTGCCTGCCATCTTCTCTGCAACACCTTGCCCTCCCTCCACCCCTACGACAGTGCCCACCTACCACCAATGCCCATGGTCTAGCTCTCTCTCAATTGGCCTGTGGTGTCTTTCTGCCCTCACTGTCACCTAACCCTACCCCGGCACCTCTGCCCCCTTCATGCCCTATCTGCTGCCTACTTACCCACTCAGCACACCCACCGCCAACGATTAATGCCCCCCTCCCTTCACTGCCGCCTCTGACTATCTCTCCGCCTCAGGCGACTGACTGTGTGGAGTTTGCACATTCTCCCCGTGTCTGTGTGGGGTTTCCTCCGGGTGCTCCGGTTTCCTCCTACATCCAAAGATGTGCAGGTCAGGTGAATTGGCCATGCTAAATTGCCCGTAGTGTTAGGTATTGGGGTAAATGTAGGGGTATAGGTGGGTTGCGCTTCGGCAGGTCGGTGTGGACTTGTTGGGCCGAAGGGCCTGTTTTCACACTGTAATGTAATGTAATCTAATCTAATCTCTCTCTCTATTTCTCTTTCTCAGAATTAGGCCATTCGGCCCATCGAGTCTGCTCTGCCATTCGATCATGGCTGATGTGTTTCCCAACCCCATTCTCCCTGCAACCCTTGACGCCCCCCCCCCCCACCAATCAGGACCACTTCTCTCTCTGTGTCAGTGACTCGCCCTCCACAGCCCTCTGTGACAATCAGTCCCACAGAATACCACCCCCCCCCCTCACCACTCCCCGGCTGGAGAAATTCCTCCCCATCTCAGTCCCTTCTCTCTGAGGCTGTGCTCTCAGGTCCATGTCCCTCCTAAACATCTACCCCACGCCCACTCTATCCAGGCCCCTCAGTAATCTGGATGTTTCAATCAGATCCCCCTCCCCCCCATCCTTCTAAATCCCATCGAGTACAGACCCAGAGTCTTCACTCGCTCCTCATACGACAAACCCCTCATCCCCGGGATCGTTCTTGTGAACCTCCTCTGGACCCCATTTCAAGATCAGCAACCTCTTTCCTTAGGTATGGCACCCGAAACTGTTCACGATATTCCCAATGTGGTCTGACCAGAGCCTTATACAACCTCAGCAGCACATCCCTGCTCTAGCCCTCTCGGAAATGAACACTAACATCGCATTTGCTTTCTTGACTGAGCCTCTGTATTAACCTGAAGAGAATCCTGAACTCGGACTCCCCAGTCCCTTTGTGCTTTAGAATTCTGAAGCCTTTACCCGTTTAGAAAATAGTCCGCGCCTCTATTCTATTTAACGAGGGATATCAATGTTGAAATTCAGGTCCCAATGACTAAGAAACTATTACTGCTTGTTGTCTAAAGCCCCATGTTTGGTCAGCAATGTCCCTTTAGGGATAAGCGGGGAGGGAGGGGGAATATGCCATCATTCCCCAGTCTGGGCCTACATGTGACTCCAGGCCCACAGCTGCCCCGCCCTCTGATCTGGATGGAGCGAGCCATTCAGTTTGGGGGTGGAAAGGGGGCGCAGTTGGGGAATGAATGCCCCTCTCCCTTCGTAGCCGCGTATCTCTCTCTCTCGTTCTCTCTGTCATTCCCGGAGGAATTAGGTGGATTTGTGAGTTGAGCGATGGATGCCCGGACCCAGCCAGCGGCACCCACATACCCTCCCACCCCACCGAGTGACTGGCTGAAAGGGAAAGGTCACTCACCCCTCCACCCCAGACCTCCCCAGGTTGTGCCACCAGGAAACCCACCCCATCCGTATCCCAAACAACTCCCCCCTACTCCCATCAATCTTGCGGCCTCCTCTCCACCTCCCCCCACCCCACCCAACTCCACGCCTCCCCCTCTCTGCCAGCCGTCTGTCTGACAGCCCCCCCCATCCGAATGAGATGGCAGTGATGCCTCACTTGGCCGAACAACCAGCAAGGAGGCGGGTGCGTGGGACTGGGGTTGGCAGAGGTGGGGTGCGGGCAAGGGGCTAATCCGGGAGGTGGGGGGTGGGGAAGGGAAGGCGCGAGTGAGGCGGTGCTGGGGTGGGGGGGTGAGGGGAAGGCAGATGGCACAGGACGGAGGAACATCTTCCGAAAATAAGCAGCGCCCGCTCCACCTCCCCGTCCTGCCCACTGGTAATTAGCGAGATACGACCCTCAGTGCCAGTGGATTCTGAGCGGGACCTGCCGCCGTGTTTAGGAAGGGCATCGCAGCGATGTTTCTCGCGCGTGACCAACGGCAGGGATAAAGTTTTACTTCCACTTCCCGGATGTCTGAACTGTGAGCCTCATTGCAGACTCCCAATGCACTGGGAAGGCATGTGAATCCATGAATTGGTAATTCCAGCATCTGGTGAGAACAAAGGAACACTCTGCACAGAGCTTGGCACCACCGACGCCCACGGGGCAGCGATCCCATTGGCTGCATTCCACAGCTCCTGCTTCCAAAAGAGAGCTCAACAAGAAACAACAACAACAAAACCCTCCTGTTTATCTGTCCACTGTTACTTTTCATCTCCAATGACCAATGTCTTTCTGGAGTCTTCCTTCCCCCAGCTTAAATGTGGGAGTGACCAGGGAGTGGGGAGGAATCGTAGAACCCTGATAGTGTGGCAGGAAGCCATTCAGCCCACAACAGCCCTCCGAAGAGTATCCCAGCCAGACCCATTCACCTGCTCTATTATTCTACACTAACCCCTGACAAAAGCACCGAACCTGCATATCCCTGGGCACTATGAGACAATTTAGCACGGCCAATCCACCCTAACCTGCACATCCGTGGACACTGTGGGACAATTTAGCACGGCTAATCCACACTAACCTACACATCCCTGGACACTATGGGACAATTTAGCACGGCCAATCCACCCTAACCTGCACATCCCTGGACACTATGGGACAATTTAGCACGGCCAATCCATCCTAACCTGCACATCCCTAGACACTATGGGGCAATTTAGCACGGCCAATCCACCCTAACCTGCACATCCCTGGACACTATGGGACAATTTAGCACGGCCAATCCATCCTAACCTGCACATCCCTAGACACTATGGGGCAATTTAGCACGGCCAATCCACCCTAACCTGCACATCCCTGGACGCTATGGGACAATTTAGCACGGCCAATCCACCCTAACCTGCACATCCCTGGACGCTATGGGGCAATTTAGCACGGCCAATCCACCCTAATCTGCACATCCCTGGACGCTATGGGACAATTTAGCACGGCCAATCCATCCTAACCTGCACATCCCTGGGCACTATGGGGCAATATAGCACGGCCAATCCACCCTAATCTGCACATCCCTGAGCACTATGGGACAATTTAGCATGGCCAATCCACCCTAACCTGCACATCCCTGGACACTATGGGACAATTTAGCATGGCCAATCCACCCTAACCTGCACATCCCTGGACACTATGGGACAATTTAGCACGGCCAATCCCACCCTAACCTGCACATCCCTGGACACTATGGGACAATTTAGCACGGCTAATCCACCCTAACCTGCACATCCCTGGACACTATGGGACAATTTAGCACGGCCAATCCACCCTAACCTGCACATCCCTAGGCACTATGGGACAATTTAGCATGGCCAATCCACCCTAACCTGCACATCCCTGGGCACTATGGGACAATTTAACACGGCCAATCCACCCTAACCTGCACATCCCTGGGCACTATGGGACAATTTAACACGGCCAATCCACCCTAACCTGCACATCCCTGGGCATGCCAGGACAATTTAGCACAGCCAATCCACCCTAACCTGCACATCCCTGAACGAGAACTGGGGAGGGGAGGTGAGCGTGGATTTGAAGTGAGGGGGATGTGAGGGACAATGTTTCCACCCAGCGAGCAGTGAAGGAGGTGGGGTTGACTGCCTGGAAATGTGGGGAGTGGGGTGCAGGGTCCATGGAGGCGTTTATGCGTGGGGGATATTGGGGGACAGGGACATGGAGGCAATGGCGAGACAATGGGATGGAACTTGGGCAGGCAAGATGGGCCGAATAACATTTTACTGCCCCGTGACAGTTCAGTGATTCCATGGCTTGGTCCAGGTGAGCATTTCTCATTGGGTGGGGGAAGGGGGAGCTGGCTGGGCCCAGCATTTATTCCTCCCGTCCCTCATTGCCCCCTTGAGAAGGTGGTGGTCTTGAACTGTGACAGTCCGTGTGTTGTCGGTTAGACCCACAATGTCCTCAGGGCGAAAGTCAGTCAATAAACTGGATTGTAGGCTGTTAGGGTGGGGCAGGAAGTCCATTTGGCCTGTTGCAATTGTTTGAGCCAGCATAATTACTGTTAGCCAATCTCCTGCTGGTCATGTGTTACAGGAGCATTAACTTTCAACTCTGTGAGGATTCGATGCAATGCTCATTTCTAACACCAAGGCTTTTGTTTATCGGTCAACTCATCGATATAAAGGTCATTTATGTTGTTGATAGTATTCGAGTGGCCTTCAGAGTGATGAATTATGTCCAGTCCATTGTCCTGGGGAAGTGTCTTATTGCTCTGGCCTTAACTAACTGCTTTCAATTTTATACCTGTCGGGCTGCTGGTAAACATGTTAAATCATTTGACAGAAAGTAATTGACCAGCTTGACCCCCTCTCCGTGCACTCCTCCCCTTTCCCGCCTCCCTACCCAGTGCCTTGGAAAATTAGATCTGACATCCTGGATCTCCACCCCACTCCCGCACCCTGTAGGCCCGAGATGGAGGCTAGGTCTCGATTTAAGGTCCTTCCGCTGCCGTGGGCCAGCAGTACTGCCTCCGCCAGATTCCCCCTGTTTGCCTCACGTCAAGGTCCAAGGTGGGCCAGCGTAATCCTGCCCCTTTAGTTGCCCTTCCCATCCCCAAGCACACCCCACCCCGGCCATCGTCAGGCCAAACCTTGACTGGGACAGGGGACGGTTGGGGGATGGTGGGTTGACGCTTATTGGTCCGTTGCCGCTTGCTGCAACTGGGGGAGATGGACTCCCCAGCCGGGAACACCCAGGAAACGTCCTCCGTGCGAGCCGTGGGCCATTCGGCATCCTGCTTGCGGGATCTTGCTGTGTCTTACAACCCTGCCACACCCGTTGGCCGCCACAGCTCCCCAGGTGACACCACCGTGAGGTACTCAGAGACATTCCCCAGTGGGCGCTACAGCAATGCAGGTTCGCCTCCTCCCACAGGCTCAGAGAGAAAAGGCAGTTGGGGCGGGGCGGGGAATGTGGAGCAATTCGATCCTGTCCTAGATTTCCACCTGGGAGTCAGAGACTGCAATTCAGCCGTCAGCTGCCCGACGTAGAATCATTCCTGACGACATTGGCCGTCTTTGTCTGTGTCGGTCCCATTTAACGTTGCGTTCCCTGGAGACCAGACGTCTGACAGAACGACAAAGCAACTTAGAGGGAGCCAACAGAGGGTCGCAGATTGAAGAAGAACAGAGAGAGAGAGTGCAGATAGTGGAACAACAACTGATAAAGAGAATGTGGAAAGCAGGGTAACAATGAACAGAGAATGAGAGGATAGCAGAGTAACAATAAACAGAGAACTAGAGGATAGCAGAGTAACAATGAACAGAGAGTGAGAGGATAGCAGAGTAACAATGAACAGCATGGGTGGATAGCAGAGTAACAATAAACAGAGAACTAGAGGATAGCAGAGTAACAATGAACAGCGTGGGTGGATAGCAGAGTAACAATGAACAGAGAGTGAGAGGATAGCAGAGTAACAATGAACAGCGTGGGTGGATAGCAGAGTAACAATGAACAGAGAACTAGAGGATAGCAGAGTAACAATGAACAGAGGGGATAGCAGAGTAACAATGAACAGAAAGTGAGAGGATAGCAGAGTAACAATAAACAGAGGGGATAGCAGAGTAACAATGAACAGAGAGTGAGAGGATAGCAGAGTAAAAATGAACAGAGGGGATAGCAGAGTTATAATGAACAGAGAGACAGAGAGACAGAGATAGCAGAGTAACAAGGAATAGAGGGGATAGCAGAGTAACAATGAACAGAGAGTGAGAGGATAGCAAAGTAACAATGAAGAGAGAGAAAAAAGGATAACAGAGTAACAATGAACAGAGGGAGAGATAGAGTAACAATGAACAGAGTGAGGAAAGCAGAATAACAATGAACAGAGAGTGAGGGGATAGCAGAGTAACAATGGACAGGGAGTGAGAGGAAATCAGAGTAACAATGAACAGGGAGTGAGAAGATAGCAGAGTAACAATAAACAGAGAGTGAGAGCATAGCAAAGTAACAATGAACAGAGAGTGAGAGCATAGCAGAGTAACAATGAACAGAGAGTGAGTGGATAGCAAAGTAACAATGAACAGAGAGTGAGTGGATAGCAAAGTAACAATGAACAGAGAGTGAGTGGATAGCAAAGTAACAATTAACAGAGAGTGAGAGGATAGCAGAGTAACAATGAACACAGAGAGAGAGAGAGGACAGCAGAGTAACGATGAACAGAGTGAGGAAAGCAGAGTTACAATGAACAGAGAGTAAGGATAGTGAAGTAACAATGAACAGGATGAGGGCACATAGCGGAATGTGGAAGGAGACAGCGGAAGACAGGGTGAAGGAGGATCGAGAGCACGGACAGCAGTGTTAAGATGAACACAGAGAAAGACGGAATTGTGATGATTCCGTCTCCATGATCGCTCATCTCTCCCGATCCATCGAGAAGCTGAGTTGCAGAGCCAAGCTCCGGCTGATTAGGCCAGAGAATCTGGGATCTGTGATGTTTCTGAATCACAGTGGGATGCGAGGAGAAGGACAGTGAACTGAGGGGACACAGGAAGTTCCACAATGGTCATCACCGTGGGTCTGGAGTCACATGTAGGCCCATACTGGGTAAGGACGGCAGGTTTCCCCACTGCCCAAAAGTGACCCAGATGGGGACTTTACGACCACCAATGGTCATATTAGGCTCACTTTCAACTCCAAACTATCTTTAACTGAGTTTAAATTCCATTATGTACTGTGCTAGGGTTAGGCTGAGGTTCCTCCTGTTGCATTGTCACTAACCGCTGTCCCTCCAAATGCATGCTGTCTGTCAGGAACATGTAAGTAACACAGTCCAGTTCTGACCATCCAGTCACCGGCTGTTTATTCTCGAGCTAGAGATGGTTCAGAAGAGATTTACCAGGATGTTGCCGGGTATGGAAGGTTTGGGTTATAACGAGAGGCTGGATAGGCCAGGACTTGTTTAACTCGAGTTGAAGAGGTTGAAAAGGTTATAAAATAATGAGATGCAGAGATAGAGTTAATGGAAGACGTCTTTTCCCCAAGATGGGGGTTACAAGACTCAGGGGTACATTTTTAAGGTGAGAGGAGAGAAATTTGAAAAGGACACGAGGAGCAAATTTCTTACACAGAGAGTAGTTTGTGTGTGGAATGAACTTACTGAGGAAGTGATGGGTGCGGGTGCAGTTACATCGTTTAAGACATTTGGATAAGGGCATGAACAGGAAAGGTTTGGAGGGATATGTGCCAGGTGAGATGTGCCCATAGTGCCCAGGGATGTGCAGGTTAGGGTGGATTGGCCGTGCTAAATTATCCCATAGTACCCAGGGATGTGCAGGCTAAGGTGGATTGACCGTGCTAAATTGTCCCATAGTGCCTCGGGATGTGCGGGTTAGGGTGGGTTGGCCGTGCTACATTGTCCCATACTGTCCAGGGATGTGCAGCTTAGGGTGGATTGGCCGTGCTAAAGTGTCCCATAGTGTCCAGGGAGGTGCAGGTTAGGGTGGGTTGGACGTGCTAAATTGTCCCATAGTGTCCAGGGATGTGCAGGTTAGGGTGGATTGGCCGTGCTAAATTGTCCCATAGTGCCCAGGGATGTGCAGGTTAGGGTGGATTGGCTGTGTTAAATTGTCCCATAGTGTCCAGGGATGTGCAGGTTAGGGTGGGTTGGCCATGCTAAATTGTCCCATAGTGCCTAGGGATGTGTGGGTTAGGGTGGGTTGGCCGTGCTACATTGTCTCATAGTGCCCAGGGATGTGCAGGTTAGGGTGGGTTGGCCGTGCTAAATTGCAGGTTACACGGATAGGGTGGGGCTGGCTGGGATGCTCTTTGACAGGACAGTGTGGACCCAATGGGCCGAACTAGCTGTTAGAGATTCCATGAGTGCGTGTTGCAACCCAACACATTCACTCTATATCGATTGGACAAGGTGCTGGCTGAGGCTGTTCAGCCCCACCCCTGCCATTCCCAATATGGCTGATCACCCACAGCAGTATCACTTTCCTGTACTAGCCCTGCACTCTTTGTCAAAGAGGAGAAGTCAGGAGAGTGGGGGCTGAGAGACATATCATCCTTGATCAAATGGGCCCAATGGTCTAAGTCGACTCCTATCCTTCATGGTTATGGTCTTATCCTGGGGCATTCTCACGTCACAAAGTCTACAGCACAAGTAAGGGCCCTTCAGCCCATCATACCTAATAAGCATCTAACTACTCTAACCCATTTCAATCGGAGTATACTTCAGAGGGAAATCAGGAGGGCAAAAAGGGGACATGAGGTAGTTTTGGCAAATAGAGTTAAGGAGAATCCAAAAGGCTTTTACAAATACATTAAGGACAAAAGGGTAACTAGGGGGAGAATAGGCCCCCTCAAAGATCAGCAAGGCGGCCTTTGTGTGGAGATGGGGTGAATACTAAATGAGTATTTTGCATCAGTGTTTATTGTGGAAAAGGACATGGAAGATATAGAATATAGGGAAATAGTTGGTGACATCTTGAAAAATGTCCATATTACAGAGCAGAAAGTGCTGGATGTCTTGAAGCGCAAAAAGTTGGATAAATCCCTAGGACCTGATCAGGTGTACCCCAGAACTCTGTGGGAAGCTAGAGAAGTGACAGCTGGGCCCCTCACTGAGATATTTGTATCATCGATAGTCACAGGTGAGGTGCTGGAAGACTGGAGGTTGGCTAACATGGTGCCACTGTTTAAGAAGGGTGGTAAGGACAAGCCAGAAATCTATAGACTGGTCGGCCTCACACTGGTGGTGGGCAAGTTGTTGGAGGGAATCGTGAGGGACACGATTTACATGTCTTGGAAAGGCAAGGACTGATTAGGGATAGTCAACATGGCTTTGTGTGTGGGAATTGTGTCTCATGAACTTGACTGAGTTTTTTGAAGAAGTAACAAAGAGGATTGATGAGGGCAGAGCGGTAGATGTGATCTATATGGACTTCAGTAAGGCGTTCAACAAGGTTCCCCGTAGGAGACTGATTAGCAAGTTTAGAATTCATGGAATACAGGGAGAACTCGTCATTTGGATATAGAACTGGCTCAAAGGTAGAAGACAGAGGGGTGTGTGGAATATTGCGTGCAATTCTGGTCTACCTCCTGTCGGAAAGATGTTGTGAAACTTGAAAGGGTTCAGAAAAGATTTACAAAGGTTGCCAGGGTTGGAGGGTTTGACTACAGGGAGAGGCTGAACAGGCTGGAGCTGTTTTCTCTGGAGCATCGGAGGCTGAGGAGTGACCTTACAGAGGTTTATAAAATCACAAGGGGCATGGATAGGATAAATAGACAAAGTCTCTTCCCTGGGGAGGGGGAGTCCAGAACTAGAGGGCAAAGCTTTAGGCTGAGAGGGGAAAGATATAAAAGAGACCTAAGGGGCAACTTTTTCACACAGAGGGCGGTGTGTGTATGGAATGAGTTACCAGAGGAAGTGGTGGAGGCTGGTATAATGCCAACATTTAAAAGGCATCTGGATGGGGACATAAATAGGAAGGGTTTGGATGGATATGGGCTGGGTGCTGGCAGATGGGACTAGATTAGGTTGGGATATCTGGTCGGCATGGATGAGTTGGACTGAAGAGTCTGTTTCCATCTGGACATCTCTATGACTCTAATTGTTGACGAGCTGGAATTGGGCTCGCCAGTTTTTTTAATTCCTGCATTCCCACCACCTGAATCATAGAATACCATTCGGCCCATCGAGTCCACACTGATCCTCTGAAGACCACCCAGCCAAACCTAACACCCTCAAACCTATCCCTATAACCCTGCATTTCCCGTGGCTAACCCACCCTAACCTGCACATCCCTGGGCACTATGGGACAATTTAGCACGGCCAATCCACCCTGACCTGCTCATCTCTGGGCACTATGGGACAATTTAGCACGGCCAATCCACCCTAACCTGCACATCTTTGGACTGTGAGAGGAAACAGGAACACCCGGAGGATACCCCACGCAGACACGGGGAGAATGTGCAAACTCCACACATACAGTCGCCCAAGGGTGGGATCGAACTTTGGTCCCTGACACCATGAGGCAGCAGCGCTAATCACTGAACCACTGAGCCACTGCGATAGGGCAATGTTATTTTGGAGAGCCGAACAATTAGCCTAGCCATTCAGATCAAACTCAGGGCTGAGAGGCAGCTGCTCACAAACGCATCCACACACGCAGAGACACCTACACACACATAGAGACACACACACGCACACTCCCACATGCAGAAACACACACTCCTACACACACAAACGGGCACACACATTCCCAATTTCTGACACACACACACACACGTTCTCTCACACACTCTATCATGCACACATTTTTTTCTCTCTCACACACACATACACACTCTCTCAAACACACATACATACACGTTCACTCACACATACAGACACATTTTCTCTCTCTCACAAACACACACACTCAAACACAGAAACGTGCACACATTCTCAATTTCTGACACACTCACACTTTCTCTCATGCACACATATTCTCTCTCTCACACACTCAAACACACACACAAACACACACACACAGACTCTCACACACTGCGATTCGAAGGTGGTGATGGTTTGAAATTGAGCAACTGAGAAAGCAGCGAGAGGGGAGTGTGATGAATTTGTCATGTCAGTCCACCCCGGGTCTGCAAACCCCCACCTGCTCAACGTTCAGGACATGAAGCACAGTGGTTATTTCTCACTAGCTGGGATCAAGGCCCTAGTATGAGAGGACTGTTGGCTGCAGGAGCAGTGAGGAGCTCGCAGGTAATGTCTCACAAGGGTACAATACCGTCTAGACGTGTCTGAGACTCTGCTGCCAGTTTAACCCTCAACACAACCTGGTCTTGGCTCCACTATGTTCCTGATAAATATCTCCCACACCTGCTAGGCTGTTAAAATGTCCAGTAGAGGTACGATAAACGGCTGTAAAAGCTAATTGAATTGCGGTTCCCTTTGGCTTAGAGACCAAAGTACAGTTTTCCGAGGGGTGGGGTGTGGTGAGGTCAAGCTTTGACAACTCAAAGCCCCCTATCCCGCACCTGGGAGCAGGTCCTGTGCACTGCTGCTTGCCCTTGAAGCAGGAATGGCCACTGGGCCCCCACAGGTAAATTCTAGCTTTCACGAGGCGGGGTTGCGCCCAGAATGGGTCGATTTCCGCTCGCAATATTTACAAAAACAGACAGGGGTCGGTCAAGACAAAACCTAGAGTCCCGCAGGGCAGGGAGCCCAGCCCAGAGGCAACAATCTGGCGAAATTAAAATATGCCCATTCTTTTCCACTGATCAGGACCCTTTGCGAGAAATACCAACTTAAGGGGAACATTAACTGTGCAGGAAGAGAGTGCTGACTGATTAGCAAATGGAGTCTGATTCACGGAGGTGTCAGCATGGAGAATGGACCAATCAATGACGACTGACAGATAGTTGCCAGTGTTTCCTTCTGCCCGCTTGGCTCCAATGCCAAGCAGAGCCTAGCAGTTGACTGCCAATCATCAGATGCTCACGCCTCGGCAAACCCCAGATCCGGGAATTGCAATGAAAAGCCAGCTGAGAAAGTCGACGGGCTGAGGACAGGGATAGGGGTGTTCACCTATATCAGAATCCCTCCTTATTCTCAACCCTGTGGCAGTATCAGTGTCTGGGTCTGAGGAGCAAGAAGAATCTATTCTGAGCCTCCAATCTGTTCCGCCATTTTGGTTGGATCATGGTGATACAATCCCATGCTCCCTCCTTCGCTTCATGCACCTGACTTGTTATTCGTTCACAGGGATGTGGGCATCACTGGCAAGGGCCCAGCTTTTATTGCCTCATCCCTAATTGCCCAGAGGGGGGCAGTTGAGAGACAACCACATCACTGTGGGTCTGGAGACACGTGTAGGCCCAGACCAGGTAAGATCAGATTTCCTACAGCGCGGAAACAGGCCTTTCAGCCCAACCAATCCACACCGACCCTCCAAAGAGTAACCCACCCAGACTATTTCCCACTGACTAATGGGCAATTTAACATGGTCAATCCACTCTAACCTGCACATCCCTGGGCACTATGGGACAATTTAGCATGGTCAATCCGCCCTAACCTGCACATCCCTGAACACTGTGGGACAATTTAGCACGTACATTCCACCCCTAACCTGCACATCCCTGGGCACTATGGGACAATTTAGCACGGGCAATCCACCCTAACCTGCACATCCCTGGACACTATGGGACAATTTAGCACGTACATTCCACCCCTAACCTGCACATCCCTGGGCACTATGGGACAATTTAGCACGGCCAATCCACCCTAACCTGCACATCCCTGAACACTATGGGACAATTTAGCATGGCCAATCCACCCTAACCTGCACATCCCTGGACACTATGGGACAATTTAGCATGGTCAATCCACCTTAACCTGCACATCCCTGAACACTATGGGACAATTTAGTTCGGTCAATCCACCCTAACCTGCACATCCCTGGGCACTATGGGACAATTTAGCACGGTCAATCCGCCCTAACCTGCACATCCCTGGGCACTAAGGGACAATTTAGCACGTACATTCCACCCCTAACCTGCACATCCCTGGGCACTATGGGACAATTTGGCACGGCCAATCCACCCTAACCTGCACATCCCTGAACACTATGGGACAATTTAGCATGGTCAATCCACTCTAACCTGCACATCCCTGAACACTATGGGACAATTTAGTTCGGTCAATCCACACTAACCTGCACATCCCTGGACACATTGTGACAATTTAGCACGGCCAATCCATCCTAACCTGCACATCCCTGGGCACTATGGGACAACTTAGCATGGCCAATCCACCCTAACCTGCACATCCCTGGGCACTTTGGGACAATTTAGCTCGGCCAATCCACCCTAACCTGCACATATCTGGGCACTATGGGACAATTTAGCATGGCCAATCCACCCTAACCTGCACATCCCTGGACACGATGGGACAATTTAGCATGGCCAATCCACCCTAACCTGCACATCCCTGGGCACTATAGGGCAATTTAGCACAGCCAATCCACCCCAACCTGCACATCCCTGAACACTATGGGACAATTTAGCATGGCCAATCCACCCTAACCTGCACATCCCTGGGCACTATAGGGCAATTTAGCACAGCCAATCCACCCCAACCTGCACATCCCTGAACACTATGGGACAATTTAGCACGACCAATCCACCCTAACCTGCACATCCCTGGACACATTGGGACAATTTAGCACCCCCAATCCACCCGAACCTGCACAATCCTGGACACTGTGGGACAATTTAGCACGGCCAATCCACCTTAACCTACACATCACTGGGCACTGTGGGACAATTTAGCACGGCCAATCCACCCTAACCTGCACATCCCTGGACACTATGGGACAATTTAGCACGGCCAATCCACCCTAACCTGCACATCCCTGGGCACTATGGGATAATTTAGCACGGCCAATCCACCCTAACCTGCACATCCCTGGACACTATGGGACAATTTAGCACGGCCAATCCACCCTAACCTGCACATCCCTGGACACTATGGGACAATTTAGCACGGCCAATCCACCATAACCTGCACATTCCTGGGCACTATAGGACAGTTTAGCACGGCCAATCCACCCTAACCTGCACATTCCTGGGCACTATGGGGCAATTTAGCACGGCCAATCCACTCTAACCTGCACATCCCTGGACACTATGGGACAATTTAGCACGGCCAATCCACCTTAACCTGCACATCTTTGTACTGTGGGAGGAAACCGGAGTACCCGGATGGAGCTCATGCAGAACAGGGAGAACATCTAATCCCCATACAGACACTCACCCAAGGCTGGAATCGAACCTGGGACCACTAAAGATGGCAGTTTCCTTCCCTAATGGACCGGATGGGTTTTTCTGACAATTGACGATGGTTTCGTAATCATTACTGGATTCTTAATTCTGGATTTTTGTTGAAATCAAATTTGGGATTTGAACCCCAGTCCGCAAAACATGACCTAGGTCTCTGGATTAACAGTGGAGCAATAATATCTTACCAAGGTTTACAGATGCACCCACAGAAAGCATCCTAACCGGATGCATCATGGCCTGGTACACCAACTGCTCTCCCCGGGACCGTGAGAAACTCCAGGGAGCTGTGCGCACAGCCCAGTCCATCACCAACCTTCCATCCACCGACTCCATCTACACTCCCCACTGCCTTGGGAAGGCAGCTGACATCATCAGAGACCCCTCCCACCCCGGTTATAATCTCTCCTACCCTCTTCCCTCAGGCAGGAGGGACAAAAGCTCAAACACACGGACTGACAAGTTCAAGAACAGCTTCTTCCCCGCTGTTATCAGACTCATGAACAGGCCCTCTCATAAATTAGAGTTGATCTCTCTCTGTACCTTCTCTGTAACCCTAACACTGTATTCTGTACTGTTACCCCAATGTACCTGTGGAAGTAGGATTTGTCTGGATTGCAGGTAAAATAAAACTTTTCACTGTATCTTGGTACATGTGACAATAATAAAGTGAATCCAATCAAATTAAACTTTACCACGAAGCCATTTTCTTCCTCCTATTCTTGCGCGTCTTCTATCTACCGATCTGCATCTTAACAGACTCTGATTGTTCCTCCAGATGTTACAAGACAAAGACTCAAGTTACGCCCCTCGTCATCAGGTTTGGAAGGTTTGAGCTGTAGGGAGAGGCTGAATAGGCTGGGGCTGTTTTCCCTGGAGCATCGGAGACCGAGGGGTGACCTTATAGAGGTTTATAAGGTCATGAGGAGGCATGGATAGGGTAAATAGACAAGGTCTTTTCCCTGGGGTCGGGGAGCCCAGAATTAGAAGGCATAGGTTTCGGGTGAGAGGGGAAAGATATAAAAGGGACCTAAGGGGCAACGTTTTCACACAGAGGGTGGTGTGTGTATGGAATGAGCTGCCAGAGGAAGAGGTGGAGGCTGGTACAATGACAACATTTAAAAGGCATCTGGATGGGAACATGAAGAGAAAGGGTTTAGAGGGCTATGAGCCAAATGCTGGCAAATGGAACTGGATTAATTTAGGATATCTGGTTGGCACGGACGAGTTGGACCGAAGGTTCTCTTTCCGTACTGTACATCTCTATGGGTGCATCTCTATGACTCTATGACTCTAAGTACTCCCAGACTTCACTCCTGAATGGGTTGACTCTAGAGTTAAGAGGACGACCCCTCGCCTTTGACCTCCCCCAGCCCAGACAGAGTGGTCAGTCCTTCTCCCTGGGTCCTGCTGAATAGTTAAAAGTTGATTAGAACACCCCCTAAAGGTTAGGAAGAACACCGCACGGTGACCTTTTCAGTTCGGCCAATGTCAAAGATGACCGACTTGACCTCCAACCATAACTGCAAGGAACGGCCAAGAGCGAATGGGAATGTATGCGATTTACACCGCACCCCATCCAATCCCTGTTTGGGGGGAGGTGTGGTGGTGGCTGTAGAGAAGATTAATCTGACTTGTTGGCAGCTGAGATTTGGAAGCTAGGCAGCAGAATTCCCCTTGCCACTCACGCCCCCTCATGCACACACACAACCACCTACTCCTCCCCCTCACTCACACCCTCCCCTCTGCCTCCAGGACTACCACCCATTCCCAGATGATGACAGGATTAAAACTCCGTGTGGGGATGAATCGGCAATTGAATACAGTGGTCTCTTCATGGTAACTCCTCTCCCCAAATCCTGAGGAGGACTTATTCTCTTTGCCCCTCATTATTTTGTACCACAGAGGGTTACAACACTGGAGACCCATCGGTCCCTTGTATGAGTTCACACCCTGCATATCGAATCCACGAAGGGTCAATGATTCTCCTTTTATTCACTCAGGGGATGTGTGCATTCCTGCCTGGGTCCAGTATTTATCGCCCCCATCTCTAATTGCCCCCTTGAGAAGGTGGGAGTGAGCTGCCATCTTGAACCGCTGCAGTCCGTGTGCTGTGGGTTAGACCCACAATGCCCGAGGGAGAGAATTCCAGGATTCTGACCCCAGGAATGGCCGATATATTCCCAAGTCGGGATGGGAGTGGTGGGAATTTGCAGGGGGGTGGTGTTCCCATGTGTCTGCTGCCCCTTGTCCTTCTAAATGGAAGTGGTTGTGAGTTTGGAAGGTGCCGTCTGAGGAGCCTCGGGGAGTTGCTGCAGTGCGTCTTGTAGATGGTACACACTGCTGCTACTGAGGGGGGGAGGAGGGAGGGGGTGTGGTGCCAATCGAGTGGGGGCTGCTTTCCCCCGGATGGTGTCAAGCTTCTCGAGTGTTTTTGGAGCTGCCCCCCAATCCAGGGGCAAGTGGGGAGTATTCCCTCACCCTCCTGACTCGTGGTGAAGAGTCTTTGGGGGGTTGTGGGGGTGGGGCGGGGGGTGAACGTCAAGAGGGGAGTTACTCGCTGCAGGATTCCCAGCCTCTGACCTGCTCTTGTAGCCAGTGTGTTTATGTGGTGAGTCTAGTCAAGTTTCTGGTCAATGGTAACTCCAAGGATGTGGAAAGTTCAGCTGACTTGTACCTAGAGTCTAATTATTTGTAATAACGGGTAGATTTGCTAATTTTGGACAGTGTTTTCACCTGCTCTGTGTCCAGCTGTCAGATATATTGGGGAATTTTGAGTATTTCTTTACAAATCTGTAACTTCTGTGTCAGCTTTGGAGGATGCAGGACTTGATTTCACGTGCAGGACTCCAGCGAGGGGAGACACCGTTAATTAATCTGCAAGTCCACACAGGGATCTTTCTGCCAATTGTAAAAAACACTCTCCCAGCTAATCAGTAAGACTGACAGCTTCAAGATGATCCATCACGTTGCCTCTGGGAAGGAACAACCAGCAGGACTGCTCAATTTAAAATGAAAGAGTTGAGTGCTGGCCAAGATGACAAATATTCTAACAGCCGCAAGTGAGCTTAATATTCCCCAAGAAATAGTTAGTGAACAGAGGAAGACACTTCGTCAATTAACAAATACGTCAAAGACGAAACGTGATGGACGTTGGAGAAAGGGTTGATAAGACGTTTGTAACATTGACATGGATTGGAGATTCATACGAGGTTAGGAGGGTATCTCACCTTTATAGGAACACACAAGTATCTCAGTGGGCTTGATAGGGTAGATAAGGAGAGGTGATGTGTCTGTACATATACAGTGGGTGTACATAGTATATGTCGCGTGTGGAGTGTACGTGCCGTGTGCAGGGTTTGTGTCAGTGTTTATATGTCAGTTTGCGCTTGTGTGCGCGAGTGTATGTCTATGTTTGTGTGTGTGTCAGTCTGCATGTGGTTGAGTGAGTGTGTGTGTGTCAGTGCGTTTGCATGTGCTTGTCAGTATTTGTATGATGTGTGTGTGAGTGAGTGTATGAGTGTGTGTGTATTTGTCTGTGTCTGTATGTCTATGTGTATGTATGAGTGTATAAGTGTATGTGTGAGTGTATGATTGTATGTATTAGTGCTTGTATATGTGTGTGAGCATGTGTGTGTGAGTGCATGAGTGTGTGCATGTCTGTGTGTAAGTGAATGTTGTGTGTACTTGTATGTGTGTGAGTGAGTGTATGAGTGTGTATGTGAGTGAGTGAATGAATGTGTGTACTTGTACGTGTGCGTATGAGTATGTGTATGAGTGCATGTGTGTGTGTATGTCTCTGTGTGTGTGTGAGAGTGAATGTATGTGTGTGTGTGTTCTTTTTGAGAAGTGTAGATATTCTAATCAGCCTGGGTCTCCTGCCTGAGAGGCAGCGACCTTACCAATACACACAAGAGCCCTTACATGACAGTTTAAACCTTTCTGTAATTATCTTTACGTCTTTGCTTGATTTAGAGTTGTTCGTAACAATATCATCCCTGAAGGTGTACCTTCAGTGGGCCTGACTGACTTAGTTGAGAAGCTGAGCTGTGTGCAGTCTGACAGAAGGGTAACACCATCACCCTTTGGAAATTTCAATGAAGTCGTGATGAGCAGAGCAGCGGGACACAGAAGGGAGTGAAGCCTCCAGCAAACACCACAGGGAATCAGGATAAAGAAGGTCCTCCTGATATTGTGACACAGACAGGCTTGTGTCAAAACTGATTTCCAGACATCTGGCAGCGTCTGTGGAGGAACATCCTGAACACATGACACTTCCCCTCATATTTGTGTTTGGACAAACGGAAAATGCAACGTCTCCAAAAACAAGAAACAGTTTCAGCAGACCCTTCAGCTTGATGCCTTTCTAAACAAAACCCCTTTCGTCTCTGTGTGTTCCATATCCCTCTATCCCCTGCTTATTCAGTTGTCGGCCAAAGTGCCTCTTGGGTCAAACCCCACCATCTCCTCCAGTGGCACATTCCAGGCACTCACCACCCTGTGTGGTCAAAAACCTGCCTCTCACAACTCCTTTAAACTTACCCCCTCTTTACCTTCAACCTACGTCCCCTTGGTCGCTGACTGTTCTACCCTGGGGGATGAAACACTACCCATTCTATCGTGACTTTGTCCACTTTGATCAGGTTCCCCCCCACCCCACAACAGCCTCCAAGTGAAACCAAGCCAAGCTCATCCAATCCCTCCTCATAGTTCATACCCTCTGAACCAGGCAGCAGCCTGGGAAATTGTTTCTGGACTCTTTCCAAAGCCTCCACGTCCTTCTGGTAGTGGTGGTGGGTGGGGGGTGACAGAGCTGTGCACAATATTCTAAATGTGGCCTTACGAATGAGGACATATTCAGCACTGGCTGCGGTCAATGGGGTGGTGGGGGAGGAAGTGATGTCGCTGAAGTTCTACACAGCTGCAATGCGATGAGCCAATTTTTAGACGCCATGCCCTCAATATTGACAGTACCTGCACTGAGTCTGTGACTCAATGATTGAAACTGGAGCATGAATCTTAAAGACACTTGCTTTCACGTCCATCGCGTGATGTAGCTTGTTTTCCAGTCTGAGCAGAGAGTGTGACAGAGGCAGAACACTTAGGAGCTTTGTTCTTGAACGTCTCGAGGGGCCAAAAGGTCTTAAGATCGTGCCTCCTGCTAGAAAGTGCTGAGGGGATTCAGTTCCTCGTGGAAGGGACGCTGTGGGCGTGACGGAAATCATCACGGTGATATGATAACTGGCTTCTTTTCCTCCCTCCTCCGCGTGTAACGTTCAAGGAGGTTTTGAGAAAGCACGTCAGAGTTTCGGAGATTCTGACTCCCACCACCCTCCAGCTTTTTAATGGAACTCCTCCCCACAAAAATGTGGGGTGGGGGGGGGGTGCGAGGTGTATCTGTGGAATTCACTCCCTCCACCACCCCTCCACCCCCCACCAACAAGAGTGTGTGGGGTGGAGGACACAATACATTTCAGGAGGAGATAGACAGATTTTTAATCGATGATGGGTGAAAGTGAGCAGGGGGCAGGAATGGGGGGTTGAGACCGAGATAAGATCAGCCATTGAATGGGGGAGTAGGCCGGAGAGGGCTAAATGGCCTAATCACAGAGCCTAGTTGTAATGTCATAGAGTCATACAGCAAGGAAACAGATCCTTCAACCCAACCATAATCCCAGACTAAACCAGACCTACCTGTCTGCCCTTGGCCCATATCCCTCCAAACCCTTTCCTATTCATGTCCTTATCCAAATGTCTCTTAAATGTTGTAACTGTACCCACAGTCCACCACTTCCTCTGGCAGCTCATTCCACACACCCTTGGGGAAAATATCACTGCTATCCAGGGCGGCACAGTGGCTCAGTGCTTAGTGCTGCTGCCTCACAGTACCAGGATCCCAGGTTCGATCCCACCCTTGGGCGACTGTAGGTGTGGAGTTTGCACATTCTGCCTGTGTCTGTGTGGGGTTTCCTCTGGGTGCTCCAGTTTCCTCCCACAGTCCACAGGTTAGAGTGGATTGGCTGTGCTAAATTGTCCCACTGTGTCCAGGGATGTGGTGGGATTAGGCTGGAATTGCTGTAGGAAATTACTCCATATTATGCAGGCTAGGTGGGGTTAGCCACTGGAAAGCAGGGTTACTGGGATAGCGCAGTACCCTCTATGGAGCATAGGTGCAGGTTTGGGCTGAATGACCTCCTCCTGCTCTGGAGAGATGTTCTGGAAAGGTGTTACGATGATCAGGTGGGGACACGTGATACTCAGAGTTGGTGTGATGGCCCAGAGGCCTCAGCCTCTCCCCTGTAACTCCAACCTTTTTCAAGTTGAATAACATGTTTCTGCAGGCAGGGAGACCAGAACTGAGTCCCCTTCTGCACTGTCGGGATTAAATGATATCCCTCTGTGAGGTCACCCCCCCCTCCCCCCGCTCCAGCCTCCTGTGTGCTGGTGAAAAACGTTATATCCTTCTCACTTGCACCCTCCGTGTCTAATGTGCGCACATTCAGAAAAACAAGATAAGATTACACAATATCAGGTAAAGGGGCTTAGATGGAATAAATGGTGATTAAGCCGATCGAGGTGAGGGGTTAACTCCAATGCAGACGTGATCAGAGAGATGGCTTGACTTTCCCTCGCTACTCTTGGCTTTGCAGTCCCCTGTCCTGGGAGCTAATAGACGGGCGGGTTCGATACCCGCGACAGACCACTGAATGCCAGCTAACCATTTTACCTACTGTGCCACGGAGGGCATCCTTCGGAATGGAAGTTGACCCAGACCCCCAACGCCCCTGGACCAAGGATGCTCCCCACCTCCCTCCTCCACCCGATTCCACGGTCAACCTTTGTGCTGCAGTACTGCCGGCCGCCTGAGGGAGGCGGTGGTTGGCAACATCTCGCTCCCTCCCCACTCCCCCCACCCCTCCACCCTGACCCTACGGGGCTAGGGCACGATGGACAGTACGGCCACTCATCCGAATCCATTGGTAGGGGGAGGGGAGAAGAAATTCCACTCACGGAACCAAGGGTCGGAGCCCATCCGCCGTCTCCGCGACCATGGCAACCGCCTCCAATTGCCGGAGAACAGAGCTTCCGTCTGGGATCACCGAGGCTCCTTTAGTGGAGGGAGGGTGGTGGGGGCAGGGAAATCGCACACAGGTTGTGTCCATCATGTGACCCCCAGGCCATGGTGGGGGGGGGGGGGTCGCCTCCTGAAATTGTGAGAGGCTGGGTTCAGGGTTGGGCGGTACAATGAGGGGCCGGGTGACAATGTCGGCTAAGCCATGGATATTCCATGAGCCTCTGGAACCTGAGGATGCCAACACCTTGCACAAACGCCGAGGGGGCGGGAGGGGGTTCTGGAGGTAGTGGGACTCAACCGTGTCCGGTAAAACGCCAGGGAAGCGAGATCAGGAACACGCTGCCTGGCTGCAAGGCCTGTTCGATCCCAGCTTCCATGCAGGAATGGGATCATTTTCCCGATGAGGGGGAGTTGCAGAGTGGGTCAGAACGGGGTAAGCAAGGGTGCACTTGGGCAGGCAGCTGGCACGGATTCGTGGGGCTGAGTGGCCTCTGCCGTAACCGTTCGTTCCCGCGACCCTCATCCCCACCCCACCACCGTGACCTGCTCGAAGGCCCCTTTTTAGCAGCTCAACGCGTTGCCCGACCTCTGCCTAATACTGAGTCACAGTCCCACAGGTGGGCCACACTTTGGCTGGCCAATCAGCGACCTCCGCTCCCCAAACCCGCCCATCCCTCCTCCAACATACATTTCTGCCAGCCTGCCAAATTTGGCACTCTTGCACGTGTCCTCATGGGCGCGTGGAACGACATTTCTCCAACCTGCCTCTCCCCCGCCCTTGCTCGTTTCACCTTCGCGAGAGAGATTTCTGTTTCTGGAAATCAAAAACCTGAAAGGGTTCAGAAAAGATTGACAAGGATGTTGCTGAGGTGGGAGCGACAGGGTGAGCTTGATAGGCTGGGGCTGTTTTCCCTGGAGCGTCAGAGACTGAGAGGTGACCTTATAGAGGTTTATAAAACCATAAGGGGTATGAGTAGGATAAATAGCCAAGGTCTTTTCCCTGGGGTGGGGGAGTCCAGAACTAGAGGACATAGGGTGAGGGTGAGAGGGGAAAGGGACCTGTGATACAACCTTTTCACCCAGAGAGTATTGTGTGTATGGAATGAGCTGCCAGAGGAAGTGGTGGAGGCTGGTACAATGACAACATTTAAAAGGCATCTGGATGGGGACATGACTAGGAAGGGTTTGGAGGGATGTGGGCCAAGTGCTGGCAAATGGGACTAGATTGTGGTGGGATATCTGATCAGTATGGACGAGTTGGACTGAAGGGTCTGTTTCCGTGCTGTACAACTCTATGGTCAGTATGGACGAGTTGGACCAAAGAGATATCCATGCTGTACGTCTCTACCACTCTCCACTTGCAAGGATAGACAGAGGGAAGGGAATCGAGTGGGTGGCTTGAAGAACAGCAGACCTGGACTCAGCGTGGGCTGAACGGCCTCTCAGTTTTTTTTTCTGTGCTGCTGCCATCACCCTCCAACTCTCAGAGGAACACTGTGTCACCCCTGCTCTGGCTTAAATGCGTAAATGCCAAATGAGTTTATTGAAAGTGTAAGTGAGTAATTGAATAAATACCAGTGTTCCCAGTCATCGCGAGTCTCTGCCAACCTGCCATACAAATCAGGAACAAAACTCAATTCAACCTCCAAACCTTATGTTGAAAAGTTATATTTAGGGCTGTTCTTTATATAGCTCCTACTATGAGAACACCGATCCAATTAACGGTTTTGGATAGGTATGTTCCAAAGATTACCCAGTGGAACCACAGATAGCGACTGCACAGATAGAGACTGTTCAGCCCATCACGTTGCTGCTGGTTTATCCATTATATATAACTCATATCCACCAGTTGGATCCTGGAATTTCTACAGTGTGAAAGCAGGCCATTCAGCCCGTCGAGTCCACACCGACCCTCTGGAAATTATCCCACTCAGACATACACTCCCTCTGACCCTATTCTTGCAAGCCTGCGTTTCCCATGGCAAGTCCACCTAGGCTGCACATCCCCAGACACCAACACTTTGCAAGTTCCCTTCCGAACCACTCCGCGTCCTGAGTTGGAAACTGATTGGCCGTTCCTTCACTGTCTCTGATCAGAATCCTGGAGGTCCCTCCCTCATGGGTCAACCCCCAGTAGGTGGACTGCAGCAGTTCAAGAAGGCAACTCAGCACGACCTCCTCAGGGGGCAACTAGGGACAGACAATAAATGCTGGGCCCAGCCAAAAACACCCATATCCCACAAATGAATGATAAACACGACAGGGCAAGTTAGCATGGCCAATCCACCCTAACCTGCACATCCCTGGGCACTGTGGGACAATTTAGCACAGCCAATCCACCCTAACCTGCACATCCCTGGGCACTATGGGACAATTTAGCATGGCCAATCCACCCTAACCTGCACATCCCTGGGCACTATGGGACAATTTAGCACGGCCAATCCACCCTAACCTGCACATCCCTGGACACGATGGGACAATTTAGCATGGCCAATCCACTCTAACCTGCACATCCCTGGAACACTATGGGGCAAGTTAGCATGGCCAATCCACCCTAACCTACACATCGCTGGGCACTATGGGGCAATTTAGCACGGCCAATCCACCCTAACCTGCACATCCCTGGGCACTATGGGACAATTTAGCACGGCCAATCCACCCTAACCTGCACATCTCTGGGCACTATGGGACAATTTAGCATGGCTAATCCACTCTAACCTGCACATCCCTGGAACACTATGGGGCAAGTTAGCACGGCCAATCCACCCTAACCTGCACATCCCTGGGCACTATGGGACAATTTAGCACGGCCAATCCACCCTAACCTACACATCCCTGGGCACTATGGGACAATTTAGCACGGCCAATCCACCCTAACCTGCACATCTCTGGGCACTATGGGACAATTTAGCACGGCTAATCCACCCTAACCTGCACATCCCTGGAACACTATGGGGCAAGTTAGCATGGCCAATCCACCCTAACCTACACATCCCTGGGCACTATGGGACAATTTAGCACGGCTAATCCACCCTAACCTGCACATCCCTGGACACTATGGGACAATTTAGCATGGCCGATCACCCTAACCTGCACATCTTTGGATTGTGGGAGGAATCCGGAGCATCTAGAGGAACCCATGCAGACACGGGGAGAATGTGCAAACTCCACACAGACAGTTGCCCGAGGGTGGGATCAAACCCAAGTTGCTGGCGCAGTGAGGCAGCAGTGCTAACCACTGAGCCACCCCATATAGCTCACTGGTATACATCGGTTACCAATGAATTTCCAAGTTCTTTTTTCAGCAGAATGAGGATAGCTGTCTTTTCAGGCGAGCCTGCCCAACACTCTACATTTCTCCTCAACTCTCCTCTGATCCTGTTAAAACTTGCCCACCCCACCCTGATCTCTCCAATATGTCCTGCCCACAACTTTAAACTTTACTGTATACACTATCACGCCCCCAGCTGATGGTATTTCTGGACAAGTCAGATTCCAGAGTGAAACTTGTTTTGATAGACCATATGTTTTATTTTTGCCATTTACGCTGTGGTCGTTCATTGACAATATTCTCAAGAGGCTGGCAATGTAACTTTAACAAAGGAAAAACAAAAAAAGCAAGGCTTTTTATAGAAAAAAGAAAATAAATCAATATTTATGCAAGCATTATTTAAAATGGTCTTGTTACAAATGTCAAGAATAAAGACTCAACATGTTTACCCCCTGCAGCGATCTGACAGATACTCCAACCCCACTGAAAAGTCAGCCACTTGGAATTTCATTTTTCAGCTGTAATTGAATCATTGGTCTTTTATTTGAACCATCTCCAAATACTTTGACAGCAAACATATACCATCTGCAGTTTTCTGCTTTTTTCTCTCTTAAGGCCCTCTGGGATGTTGCTCCCAGACCTGACTTAGTGGGGGCTGCTAAACTAATGGCATGGTTCTTGCTCTCACTGAATCTGCACACATTGCCTGGCCTTCTGGATGGTTCTATCTTTCTCTGACACTGGACTCTTGCCATTAGGCAACAGCAATTTTTCTTTCCCTCTGCTATCTTGTTTTTAATGCACCAGACTATTCACCTCAAGGGTTTTAAACTGCTCATTTACAACCACAATGTTATGGACAACCCGCACTACTCTCAGAATTTTAAAAAAATGAAACTAAAATTATGTTCTTAACTCACAATTATAGACGTACAAGTTAAAATAAAAGTTAATTCCAGCTCCGGGCGACTGTCAGTGTGGAGTTTGCATATTCTCCCCGTGTCTGGGTGGGGTTTCCTCCGGGTGCTCCAGTTTCCTCCCACAGTCCAAAGATGTGCAGGTTAGGGTGGATTGGCCATGCTAAATTGTCCCATAGTGTCCAGGGATGTGCATGTTAGGGTGAATTGGCCATACTAAATTGCCCTGTTAGTGCTCAGGGAAGTGTAGGCTAAGTCTATACGTCAGGGGTAAATGTAGAGTAATAGGGTAGCGAAATAGGTTTGGAATGGACACTCTTCAGAGGGTCAGTGTGGACTTGTTGGGCCAAATGGCCTGTTTCCACACTGCAGGGATTCTATAACTCTACGAAGTTTCGAGTTAATAATATTTTGTTATGATCCCAGCTGGTTACAAAACAATTCAGACCCCAGAGTGAAACCTGTCTTGATGGATCATATGCATTTTATTTGAACTTGGTTAACGCAGTTACAGAAACATATTTGCAAGAGGCTGCAGGTGTTCCCTAGCAATAGAACACAAGTTTATTCCACAAAAGAATGAAAAAAGCAAAGGGTAATGAAAAGATTTAGAAAGATTTTAATGTAAACAGTAAAACAAGAATTTCACCCTCCTTTGTGACACTACCCTTTTAATGAATCCCGGGAGATACAGGGAATCACTCCTATTCTAGCTCTTGACTGTATTAACATTTCTGCTTTCTTTCCTTCAGACTGCCAAAATACATTTCTTTCTATGGTTCCTTCCTGAGTCTGCTGCCAGGTGCCTTTAGCATTTCTCATGGCCTTTATTTTCTCTGTTTTAACAGCCCGGAACATTTCCCCACAAACTCTCCAGGCTCTGACGCTCCATGGACGAGAATCAACTTCTGCAGATGTGACCTTTTTTCTCCTGAACTGACTTCTCCTCCTCTGCAGTCAAAAGAACAGATCGGGAAGAAAGAAGGAGGACCCACCCTCATCTACATTGACGGAGCTGAGCTGGATAGCCTCAGAGTGGACAATCTGTCCTGGACTCCCTGTGTGCAATGGTCAAGAATACATGGATAAGAAAGGTTGAGAAGGATGTGCGCCGAGTGCAGGGAAATGGGGTTAGTGTGGATGGCCATTTTGGTCGGCATGGATCAGTTTGACCAAAGGGGCTGTCTCTGTGCTGGAGGATTCTATCTGCTTGTACTGCTCGCAAAACAAAACTTTTCACTGTAATCTGGTACATATGACTGCAACAAATCAAATCAAGTCAAGAGCAAAACTGACGCCCTGATCTTTTTCACTCAGCCTGTCGTAAACTCAGCAGTGCAAACATTTCATTGATTAATGCCATTGGCTAGGCACATATTTGAAGTCACGTGCCTTCTGAGAAATGATGTACCTGGGCTACTGTTCCAAATTATTTTCTGACTTCTCTTTGCTAAAAATAAACGAATCTCAGCACTAATCAAAATTGATGTAACAGTCAAGAAGGCATAACAACCCCTCTTCTTACTCAGGGTCCTCAGGAACATGAGAACCCGCACCAACTTTTACAGGTTCTTCACTGAAAGGATACTGTCCGGCTGTGTAATGGCCTGATACAGCAACCACTCTGCCCAGGATCCTAAGAAACTACTAAGGGATTTGTGCACAGCCCAGACCATCACGGAAGGCAACCTCCCATCCATTTACATTTCTCACTGCATTGGAAAGGCTGCCAACATTATCAAAGACCCCTCCCACCACCGTACTCCTCTCTTCCATCAGACAGAAGATACAGAACACGCGCACCGACAGGTTCAGGAACAGCTTCCTCCCTGACATCATTAGACTCATGAATGGACCTCTCAGATTTCAATCTTAGGTTCATCTTACTATTGTACGTCTCTTGGGCAGCCATGATCTTGTATTCCTTGATCCGTGTAAGCATCCAATGATCCGTATTGTCCATGTATGTTACGATCTTTGATAAGGTTAGGTTGCTCTGGAAGGTTAGATGGCATGGAATCCAGGGGGTGCTGGCAAACTGGATACACGATTGGCTTGATGGTAGGTAGCAGAGAGTAATAGTGGAAGGATGCTTGTCAGACTCGAGGCCTGTGACTAGTGGAGTGCCTCAGGGGTCGGTGCTGGGCCCATTGCTGTTTGCTATCGATAGCAATGATTTGGATGAGAATGTACAAGGAATGATTAGTAAGTTTGCAGATGACACTAAAACAGACGGGATCGTGGGCAGTGAGGAAGGTTCTCAGAAATTGCAGCAGGACCTTGATCAGCTGGGGAATTAGGCAGAGAAATGGCAAATGGAGTTTAATATAAGTAAGTGTGAGGTGTTGTATTTTGGAAAGTCAAATCAAGGCAGGAGCTTCATGGTGAATGGTAGGGCCTTAAGGAGTGTAGTGGGACAGAGGGACCTTGGAGTTCAGGTGCACGGTTCTCTGAGAGTGGAGTCCCAGGTAGACAGGGCAGTGAGGAAGGCTTTTGGTACACTGGCCTTCATCAGTCAGGGCATTGAGGAAAGAAGTTTGGAAGTTACGTTGCAGTTGT
This sequence comes from Chiloscyllium plagiosum, assembly GCF_037043375.1. Taxonomy (NCBI): domain Eukaryota; kingdom Metazoa; phylum Chordata; class Chondrichthyes; order Orectolobiformes; family Hemiscylliidae; genus Chiloscyllium; species Chiloscyllium plagiosum. The sequence continues at coordinate 8,011,777 of NW_028270184.1, read as the reverse complement.
ACAGGACGTTGGTGAGGCCGCACTTGGAGTATTGTGTTCAGTTTTGATCCCTGTGCGATAGGAAGGATGTTATTAAACTGGAAAGAGTGCAGAAGGAATTTACAAGGATGTTGTCAGGACTCAAGGGTCTGAGTTATAGGGAGAGATTGGACAAGCGAGGACTGTTTTCTTTAGAGGGTTGGAGACTGAAGGGGGGGAGCTTATAGAGGTGTATAAGATCATGAGAGGCATGGACAGGGTGAATGCACTCAGTCTTTTCCCCAGGGTTGGGGAATCGAGGACTAGAGGGCATCAGTTTAAAGTGAGAGGGGAAAGAATAAAAGGGAACCTGAGGGGCAACATTTTACCCAGAGGGTGGTGCGCAGATGGAATGAACTGCCAGTGGAAGTGGTTGAGGCGGGTACATTAACAACATTTAAAAGGCATTTGGACAAATACATGGATAGGAAAGGGTTAGAAGGATATGGGGAGAAAGTGAGGTCTGCAGATGCTGGAGATCAAAGTTGAAACTTTATTGCTGGAACAGCACAGCAGGTCAGGCAGCATCCAGGGAACATGAGATTCGACGTTTCGGGCACAGGCCCTTCTTCAGGAATGAGCAGAGAGTGTTCAGCAGGAGAAGATAAAAGGTAGGGAGGAGGGACTTGGAGGAGGGGAGTTGGAAATGTGATAGGTGGAAAGAGGTCAAGGTGAGGGTGATAGGTCGGAGTAGGATGGAGGCGGAGAGGTCAAGAAGAAGACTGCAGGTCAGGAAGGCGGTGCCGGGCTGGAGGGATCCGGCTGAGACAAGGTGGGGGGAGGGGGGATGAAGAAACTGGTGAAGTCCAAGTTCATCCCCTGCGGTTGGAGGGTTCCCAGTCGGAAGATAAGACGCCCCTCCTCCGACCGTCGGGTTGTTGTGGTTTGGCGGTGGATGAGTCCAATGACCTGCATATCCTCGGTGAAGGATATGGGCCAAGTGCAGGGACATGGGGTTAGCGTGAACGGCCATTTTGGTCGGGCATGGACCAGTTTGGGCTGAAGGGGCTATGTTTGTGCTGGAGGACTCTATCTGCTTGTTCTGCTCGCAAAACAAAACTTTACATTGTACTCTGGTACATGCGACCCCGCAATAAACCAAATCAAGAGCAAAACTGATGCCTTGATCTTTTTCACTCAGCCTGTCGTAAACTCAGCAGTGTAAACATTTCATCGATTAACGCCATTGGCTCAGCAGATGTTTGAAGTCACGTGCCTTTTGAGAAATGATGTATCTGGGTCACTGTTCCAAATTATTTTCTGACTTATCTTTGCCAAAGATAAAGCAAACTCAGCGCTAATCAAAATCCATCTGCTGCTGTTCTTTCAAACAAAAAAAAGCCCACATTCCCAAAATGCTAAGTATTTATTATACAAATTGATCATAATATCATGAGCATTCATCACATTTTGAATCCACGTTCCCTGGGTAATTCCACTCGGGAAACAGAAAAAAAAACAAATCTTTTCCATCAGGTTTCTTGACAATTTTACACACCTCAAACAAATCCAGTGCCAGCTATGAGGAGAATAACCCCCATCGCAAGAACTAGCTGGCTTTAAAGGGCTGCAAATCAATTTAATAGATTCACCGAGGTGCAGGGTGACCAAGGCTGCATCAGACTGGAAAACATGTGCATTGATGGACATTTTTGCAAAGTGCAAATCTCCCATACATCCGCACAGATTGAGCTACACAGGCCAGCTCCTCCTAAAAGCACTTACTGTTCAGAAACGTTGTTGAACCGAGATCTGATTTCAAGAACTGTTTTATTTTCATTTAACTCCATACTGCCCGAAGGCAACAGAAAGATAAAACTTGACAGAAATTCCTCCTTTGTTCCTTGATTTTAGTTTTCCTGCTCTGGTTTCTAATACCATCATGGCTGATCAGAATGCTGCATGTCACAGAGTCAGAGAGATGTACAGCACGGAAACAGACCCTTCGGCCCAACTCATTCATACTGACCATAGAGTCAGAGAGATGTACAGCACGGAAACAGACCCTTCGGCCCAACTCATTCATACTGACCATAGAGTCAGAGAGATGTACAGCACTGAAACAGACCCTTCGGCCCAACTCATTCATACTGACCATAGAGTCAGAGAGATGTACAGCACAGAAACAGACCCTTCGGCCCAACTCATTCATACTGACCACAGAGACAGAGAGATGTACAGCACTGAAACAGACCCTTCGGCCCAACTCATTCATACTGACCACAGAGTCAGAGAGATGTACAGTACGGAAACAGACCCTTTGGCCCAACTCATTCATACTGACCATAGAGCCAGAGAGATGTACAGCATGGAAACAGACCCTTCGGCCCAACTCATTCATACTGACCATAGAGTCAGAGAGATGTATAGTACGGAAACAGACCCTTCGGCCCAACTCATTCATACTGACCACAGAGTCAGAGAGATGTACAGCACTGAAACAGACCCTTCAGCCCAACTCATTCATACTGACCACAGAGTCAGAGAGATGTACAGTACGGAAACAGACCCTTCGGCCCAACTCATTCATACTGACCACAGAGTCAGAGAGATGTACAGCACAGAAACAGACCCTTCGGCCCAACTCATTCATACTGACCACAGAGTCAGAGAGATGTACAGCACGGAAACAGACCCTTCGGCCCAACTCCTCCATACTGACCATAGAGTCAGAGAGACGTACTGCACGGAAACAGACCCTTCGGCCCATCCCCTCCATACTGACCATAGAGTCATAGAGATGTACAGCACTGAAACAGACCCTTCGGCCCAACTCATTCATACTAACCACAGAATCAGAGAGATGTACAGCACGGAAACAGACCCTTCGGCCCAACTCATTCATACTAACCACAGAATCAGAGAGATGTACAGCACGGAAACAGACCCTTCGGCCCAACTCATTCATACTAACCACAGAATCAGAGAGATGTACAGCACGGAAACAGACCCTTCGGCCCAACGCATTCATACTAACCACAGAATCAGAGAGATGTACAGCACGGAAACAGACCCTTCGGCCCAACTCATTCATACTAACCACAGAATCAGAGTGATGTATAGCACAGAAACAGACCCTTCGGCCCAACCCGTCCATACTGACCATAGAGTCATAGAGCCGTAAAGCATGGAAACAGACCCTTCAGCCCAACCCATCCATACTGACCATAGAGTCAGAGAGATGACAGAACAAAAACAGACCCTTTGGCCCAACTCCTCCATACTGACCATAGTCATAGAGCTGTACAGCACGGAAACAGACCCTTCGGCCCAACTCGCCCATACTGACCATAGTCATAGAGATGGACAGCACAGGAACAGATCCTTCGGGCCATCCCATCCATGCCGACCAGATATCCCATCACAATCTAGTCCCATTTGCCAGCAGTTGGCCCATATCCCTCTAAACCCTTCCTATTCATATACCCATCCAGATGCCTTTTAAATGTTGTCATTGTACCAGCCTCGATCACTTCCTCTGGCAGCTCATTCCATACACGCACCACCCTCTGTGTGAAAAAGTTGCCCCTCAGGGCCCTTTTAAATCTTTCCGCTCTCACCTCGATCCTCTCCATTTCTATTCACCTTATCCACGCTCCTCATGGTTTTATAGACCTCAATAAGGTCACCCCTCAGCCTCCGACGCTCCAGGGAAAACAGCCCCAACCTGTTCAGCCTCTCCCCAAAGCTCAAATCCTCCAACCCTGGCAACAACCTTGTAAATCTTTTCAGAACCCTTAGTACAATCTCCAATGACTCCCCCATTTTAGAAACAAGTACACGACAACATAGTGCAGGCCCTTCGGCCCTCAATGTTCTGCCGACCTTTTATCCTACTCTAAGGTCAAACTAACCTGTATACCCTTCATCATCCATGTGCCAATCCAAGAGTCGCTTAAATGTCCTGAATATCCCTGACTCTACTCCCACTGCTGGCCGTGTGTTCCACACACCCACCACTGGCTGTGCGTTCCACACACCCACCACTCTTTGTGTAAAGAACCTACCTCTGAAATCTCCCCTAAATCTTCCTCCAATCACCTTAAAATTACATCCCCTTGTGATAGGTGGTGGGTATCTTTTTCCCTAGGGTGGGGGGCATTTCAAGACCAGGGGGCACATTTTTAAGGTGAGAGGAGAGAGAATTACAAAAGACACGAGGGGCAAATTTTGTTAGAAATTTTGTGGTTTGCGTGTGGAATGAGCTTCCTGAGGAAGTGGTGGATGTGGGGACAGTAACAACATTTGAATAAGGACATGAATAGGAAAGGGTTTGGAGGGAGATGGGCCAGGAGCAGGCAGGTGGGACTAGTTTAGTTTGGGGATTATGGTCAGCACGCACTGTTTCCATGCTGTAAGACTCTATGACCTCGTTTATCAAGTATCTATCTACATCTGCCTTCAAAGTATTTCAGTGTCCTTTCAGGAAGGCCATTCCAAAGTCCCATGTTCCCTGTGAGTAAAAAATTCATAGAATCCCTACAGTGTGGAAGCAGGGTATTCGGCCCATAAGGTGCACACTGACACTCCGAAGAGCGTTCCACCCAGATCCACCACAGCCCTGTAACCTTGCATTTCCCATTGCCAATCCACCCTAACCTGCACATCCCTGGGCACTATGGGACAATTTAGCACGGCTAATCCACCCTAGCCTGCACATCCCTGGGCACTATGGGACAATTTAGCACGGCCAAACCACCCTAACCTGCACAGGCGGCACGGTGGCACAGTGGTTAGCACTGCTGCCTCACAGCGCCAGAGACCAGGGTTCAATTCCCGCCTCAAGCGACTGTCAGTGTGGAGTTTGCACATTCTCCCCGTGTCAGCGTGGGTTTCCTCCGGGTGCTCCGGTTTCCTCCCACAGTCCAAAAATGTGCAGGTTAGGTGAATTGGCCATGCTAAATTGCCCATAGTGTTAGGTGCAGGGGTAAATGTAGGGGAATGGGTATGGGTGGGTGCGCTTCGGAGGGTCGGTGTGGACTTGTTGGGCCGAAGGGCCTGTTTCCACACTGTAAGTAATCTGTAAAATCCCTGGGCACTGTGGGACAATTTAGCATGGCCAATCCACCCTAACCTGCACATCTCTGGACACTATGGGACACTTTAGCATGGCCTATCCACCCTAATCTGCACATCTTTGGACTGTGGGAAGAAACCAGAGCACCTGGAGGAAACACCACACAGACACTGGGGAGAACGTGCACACTCCACGTGGACAGTTGCCTTAGGGTGGGACCAAACACATGTCTGCCTGCGACTCCGCTTTCAAGGAATGATGTACCTGCACCCCTTGGTCTCTGTTCGACAACAATCCCCAGGGCCCTACCACTAACTGTATAAGTCCTGCCCTTAACAAAATGCAGCACCTCACATTTATCCAAATTAAACTCCATCTGCCACTCCTCAGCCCAGGGGCCCATCTGATCGAGAGCCTGTTGTAGTCTTGGATACTGTTCTTTACTGTCCACATCCAGCTAAGCAAAACCCCATCAGCTCCTTATCTGTTTCAATTAAGTCACCTCTCACTCCTCTGAACTCCCAGTGACACAACCCAAGCTTATCAGGCCTTACCTCAGACCACAACTCAGCCCCATTCTACGATGACTCCCGTCGACGTTCACTGAACTGCCTCCAATGCATTCGTTCTGAAGGAGACCAATGCTTTACTCAGTCCTCCAGATGATAGCTGCTCACAATGGGATTGGCTCCATCCACCGTTGCTTTGCCTCCCTGCCTTCTCTCTCTCCCTATCTTATTGGCTGTCGAATCCCTCAATCCCTTGCCTCAGGCCACCTCCGGACGTGTCTATCCAATGGCCCACCTCCCGTCATCCAGTCATCTTAGGGTTCAGCACATGGTGAACGTTACAGTGGGCACAAGGTTAGCCCATCACCCCTCCCTCATTCTAGACTCACCAGCCATGCATCCAAGCACCAATTATTCAACATTGTTCCCAAATCACCCTCTCTCAAATAACCTCCTCAACGCCAAGTCAAGAGCAAAACCACATGTTGCGTCACACGGCCTGCTGTCAGCCCAGCAGTACAAACATTTCATCCATTAATGGTATCGTCAAGGCAGCTGTCTGACCTCGTGAGAATCTGGGCCAACTGTCGCCATTTATTTCTGCCTCCAAGTACAAATGTCAGCTCTTGGCCCCACACCTTCGGCTGCGTCAAGCTCCCCCGAAGATGACAGGGCATTCGTTGCATGGCTGAGGTGCAACGTCAACGCAGGTTTCGGGTCGGACCACACGTGCTCTTTGGGTTTCCAAGACGGAGCTGAGGTGGAGCAGGTCAAGAGGGTCAGGTTCCTGGGAGTGACAATCAGTCCTCGTCCACTCACGTCGATGCGACGGTCAAGAAAACGCAACAACGCCTCTCCTTCCTCAGGAGGCTAAGGAAATTCGGCATGCCCATAAGGACCCTCATCAAAGTTTACAAATACACCATCGACAGCATCCTATCTGGATGCATCACGGCAACTGCTCTGCCCAGGACCGTGAGAAACTCCAGGGAGCTGTGAACACAGCCCAGTTCCTCACACAAACCCAACCTTCCATCCACTGACTCCATCTACACTTCCCACTGCCTCGGGAAGGCAGCCGACAACATCAAAGACCCCTCCTACCCCGGTTATAATCTCTCCCATCCTCTTCCCTCAGGCAGGAGGGTCAAAAGCTCAAACACACGGACGGACAGCTCCTTCAGGGAGCTGTGAAAATGCACACCAAGGTTCCTCTGATCCTTTGCTCTTGCCAGACAAGGAATGATTTTATTTGGTTCATTGTGTGACACTCGCTTGGCTTAGGCTAACCGTTACCCAGCTGCCTCTTCAAATTTCGACCTGCCACTCAAACTGGGCATCGACAGAAAGCGCTCTGCAATTCCGTTTCCAAATAACTTAGCATTTCTTTATTGATGTGTTCAGATCTACAATGCAACTGATTTATTTTCCTTTGCTTCTTGTTTTCTGCTCAGCTTGTGAGAGCTGTAGAGTTGAGCGTCAAGAATCGTTTCCTCCCTTTTCTGAAGGTACCAGCTCTGAAAGCCCGAGAGTTCTCTTAACAGCATCGAGAGAGACTCTTTGGCTCATCGTGTCTTTGACCGTCGATTCTATTCCAATTTCCCCCCTCAATTCTAATCCCATTTCTCCCTCGATTCTAGTTCCCTTTCCCCCTCAAACCTAATCCCATTTCCCCCTTGTTTCTAATCCCATTTCCCCCTCGATTCTAATCCCCTTTCCCCCTTGATTCTAATCCCATTTCCCTCTCGATTATAATCCCCTTTCCCCCTCGATTCTAACCACATTTCCCCCTCAATTCTAATCCCCTTCCCCCCTCGATTGAAATCCCATTTTCCCAGCGCCTGGCTCACAGCCTGACACATTGTGATGCTTTGAACGTTCATCCTAACAATCCGTACAATATCTTGAGGGCTCCTGTCTTTGATGAGCTTCTTAGGCAGTTTGCTCCGGAGAGACAAGACTCCCTGGATGGAAGGATTTGCCCTAATGGAGATATAGAGATGTACAGCATAGAAACAGACCCTTTGTTCATACCGACCAGATATCCTAACCAAATCTCATCCTATTTGCCAGCACTTGGCCCATATCCCTCTAAAGCCTTCCTATCCATGTCCCCATCCAGATGCCTTTTAAATGTTGTCATTATACCAGCCTCCACCACTTCCTCTGGCAGCTCATTCCACACACGCACCACCCTCTGTGTGAAAAAGTTGCCCCTTAGGTCCCTTTTAAATCTTTCCCCTCTCACCCTAAACTTATGCCCCTCCAGTTCTGGACTCCCCCACCCCAGGGAAAAGGCCTTGTCTATTTCCCCTATCCATGCCCCCTCATGATTTTATAAACCTCAACAAGGTCACCCCTCAGCCTCCGACGGTCCAAGGGAAACAGCCCCAGCCTATTCAGCCTCTCCCTGTAGCTCAAACCCTCCAACCCTGGCAATGTCCTGGTATCACAAGGAGCCGAGGCTTGGACATTCCCAGAAGGGGTACACATGTCTGTCCTGTGGACTGGAGGAGGCCATTCGCCCCTTTGCCTCCGTGACTGCATCTGGCTGCGGTCTCGTACATTCCACCCACCGCCCTGTTCCGGCAAAGAAACCTCCCTTGAAACGATTCGGAGTTGAGGGGCTGGGGGAAGGGGGAGGTGGGGAAGCAAGGAAGAAAGAGTGGTTTTATTTACTGGAAAAACACAGCCTTTTTATTGATCGCGAGCATCCCAGAGGATTGATAAATAATCGTCTGTCTCCTTGACTCGCTGATAAACGAGACTGTTTTAAAAAGTCCTTTATAGAGCTGACCTGGCTCACTCCAACTGGGATCCGGATTGATGGTTCTCAGCACATCCCCCACCCAGAGAATGCCGCCATGGTCCTGCTCCAGACCCCACAGCGATGGGGCTGATACTTGACGGCCACTATTGGCAATAAATGCTGGGCCCAGCCCTCATCCCGTGAATCAAAGAATCCCGACAGTGTGGAAGCAGCCCATTCAGCCCACACCGCCCCTCTGAAGGGCATCCCATTCAGACCCTATCATTTCCCACATCTAATCCACCCTACCCTGCACATCCCTGGGCACTATGGGACAATTTAGCATGGCCAATCCACCCTAACCTTCACATCCCAGGGCACTATGGGACAATTTAGCACGGCCAATCCACCCTAACCTGCACATCCCTGGGCACTATGGGACAATTGAGCATGGCCAATCTGCCCTAACCTACACATCCCTAGGCACTATGGGTAATTTGGCACGGCCAATCCACTCTAACCTGCAAAACCCTGGGCACTATGGGTCAATTTAGCAGATCCAATCCATCCAAAACTGCACATCCCTGGGCACTATTAGTAATTTAGCATGGTCAATCCACCTAACAACACACCAGCTCAGCAAGCAACCTTACAACCCGATCCAACAAAACTTATCCAAAATCGCGTCCCTTCCCAACTGCCTAAACCTCACCCTCTCTCCCACTTTCTGTTCCACCTTCTCTCTGTGTCTCTCTCCCTTCCTCCTCTTTTACAACATCCCTCGCTGTACAACCAGCCTCGCTTGAACGCTGATGAGTGGAACTTCAGTGCCAAACGGCACTTGCTGTGCCTCCCTCTCAGGTGTTATGTCATTGCAGTTCAGAACACGGGCTGCTTCGTCCCAGTGCTGTATAAAACCGCACCTCTGAACGTGAGGGGCATAGATGGAGGATTGGGAGGGACGTTGGAACACCTCCCTCCAGTAACCAGGGGCAGCGTAGAGGGAGCACAGTTTTAAGGTAAGCATGGGAGATTTGACACAGATTTGGAACAGGTGGGTAGGATAGTGAAGAAGGCGTTTGGTATGCTTGTCTTTATTGGTCAGAGTATTGAGTACAGGAATTGGGAGGTCACGTTTGCGACTGCACAGGACATTGGTTAGGCCACTGTTGGAATATTGCGTGCAATTCTGGTCTCCTTCCTATCAGAAAGATGTTTTTTTAGATTAGATTACATTACAGTGTAGAAACAGGCCCTTCGGCCCAACAAGTCCACACCGACCCGCCGAAGCGAAACCCACCCATACATTTACCCCATACCTAACACTACGGGCAATTTAGCATGGCCAATTCACCTGACCCTGCACATCTTTTGGACTGTGGGTGGAAACCAGAGCACCCGGAGGAAACCCACGCAGACACGGGGAGAACGTGCAAACTCCACACAGTCAGTCGCCTGAGGCGGGAATTGAACCCGGGTCTCAGGCGCTGTGAGGCAGCAGTGCTAACCACTGTGCCACCGTGCCGCCCAAACTTGAAAGGGTTCAGAAAAGATTTACAAAGATGTTTCCAAAGTTGGAGCGTTTGAGCTCCAGAGAGAGGCTGAATAGGCTGGGGCTGTTTTCCTTGGAGCGTTGGAGGCTGAGGGGTGACCTTCTAGAGGTTTATAAAATCATGAGGGTCATGGACAGGGTAAACAGAGATCTTTTCCCTGGGGTGGGGGAGTCCAGAACTAGAAGGCTTAGGTTTAGGGTGAGAGGGGAAAGATATAAAATGGACCTGAGGGGCAACTTTTTCACGCAGAGGGTGGTATGTGTATGGGATGGGGACATGAATCGGAAGGGTTTAGAGGGATATGGGTCAAGTGCTGGGAAAGGGGACTTCAGATTTCATCCAAAATTCAACAGGGACACTGACAGTTGCTCAGCAATGCACAGACACGCTCAGATCAGGCGTACTACAGCTCCATTCCAGGATTTTCCCTTCCCGGAACAACGCTGGGAATCTTGCCTCCTAGAGGCCATTCTGGGTTTTCCTGCCAGACGATAAGGCCAGGAGGAGGCCTTTCAGCCCTCATTCGGAACTCAGTTCATCTCCTCCTATCCCTTCCTGAACACAAATGTGTGGTTTCTGGGTTAGATGCGCGACCTTGGGCCGCCTTACACTTTAGCGATGATCACACATGCCGATTCTGAGCTCACTCTCCCACCCACCTAACTCGTCCAGTGTTCACACGTCCCCCTCCCACCCACCCTCACCGCTCCTGAAAGTTCTCAGGCCCAGGAAACGGGAAGGGGTCCTCACCCGGAGAGGGTGGGAACCGCGATGCCGAACGTTTTCCGCAAGGAGTCGGACGCAGTTCGACGGGAATCGAATGGTGACGGGGGTTGGGGAGAAAGTGGGCGACAGGGCAACTGATTCGGAGGGTCCTATTGAATGGGGCAGCAGGCTCGAGAGATCGAATGGCCTGCTCCTGTTTCCTGCGTTTCTCCCCTCGCAAACGTCGTGGGAAGTGGAGATCATTCAGCTCCCTCACCCCCTCCCCAAGCCTGTCCAGTTACTGAGTGGCTGGACAAATGGTGTAACAGGCCACCCGGCCTGTCTCTGACCTATACTATCCCAAAGGAGATTTGCTCAGCAAAAGAAAACATCCATCTATCCCAGTCAACACTCCGTCAAGCATCCATTGTCATTTTCCGAACATTATCCTAGACTTCGGACGCAGACCTATTCCTCAGTATCACTCCCTACCTGTCTTGAATTATCATATCGCCGAGTTCGTCCCCTCCCCGGCTAACAGATCCCTTTCCCCTGACCCCCTTTAGCACCGAGAAAGCTGCCACTCACTTTCTGAATTCCGGGGGATAATTCCCCTGATTGATTGACCTCACCTTGGAATTTGCAGAGATTCAATTTGATTGACTATTGTCACGTGTACCTGGGACAGTGAAAAGTTTTGTTCTGTGTGCAGATCATACTAACAATGTTACAGCTGCAGGGATGGTGGACAGAGAGAGAGATTAACATCAGATTTCAATTTGAGAGACCCATTCATGAGTCTGGTAACAGCAGAGAAGAAGCTGTTCTTGAACCTGTCGGTCCGTGTGTTTGAGCTTTTGTCCCTCCTGCCTGAGGGAAGAGGGTGGGAGAGATTATAACCGGGGTGGGAGGGATCTCTGATGATGTCGGCTGTCTTCCTGAGGCAGTGGGGTGTGTAGATGGAGTCGGTGGATGGAAGGTTGGTTTGTGTGAGGGACTGGGCTGTGTTCACAGCTCCCTGGAGTGTCTCACAGTCCTGGGCAGAGCAGTTACCGTGATGCATCAGGATAGGATGCTTTCTATGGTGCGTCTGTAAAAGATCTTTAAAATTACGGAGTCTCAACAGGGTGGATGTCTTGCCGACGAGATTGGAAAGTGAGGGCAATCGATTCGAGGAGGTTAAACTGAGGTCTGCAGATGCTGGAGACCAGAGTCGAGAGAGAGTGTGTGGTGCTGGAAAAACACAGCGGGCCAGGCAGCATCCGAGGAGCAGGAGAATCGACGTTTCGGGCAAAAGCCCTTCATCAGGCAATCGGTTTGAGGATGCTTCCTTAACTGCATCAATGAAACTGGGTAAGAGTCCCTGGGGACGTGCTGAATTTCCTGATGAGTTGGAGATGCTGGGGTTGGACTGGGGGTGGACAAAGTTAAAAATCACACAACGCCAGGTTATAGTCCACCCGGTTTATTTGGAGGCATTATCTTTCGGAGCGCTGCTCCTTCATCGGGTGGTTGTGGAGAACCATCTGATGAAGGAGCAGCGTTCCAAAAGCTAGTGCTTCCAAATAAACCTGTCGGACTATAACCCGGCATTATATGGTTTTCTTAACTGAATTTCCTTAGCTTCCTGAGCAAGTACAGGTGTGCGCCTTCTTGACTGTGATTAGGTGAGATACCCGACAGTGTGGAAACAGGCCATACAGCCCAACAAGTCCACACTGACCCTCCGAAGAGTAACACACCAGACCTATTTCCCTCTGACTAATGCACCTAACACTACGGGACAATTTAGCACGGCCAGTCCACCCTAACCTGCACATCCCTGGACTCTATGGGACAATTTACAACGGCCAATCCACCCTAACCTACACGTCCCTGGGCACTATGGGACAATTTACAACGGCCAATCCACCCTAACCTACATGTCCCTGGGCACTATGGGACAATTTAGCACGGCCAATCCACCCTAACCTGCACATCCCTGGACACTATGAGACAATTTAGCACGGCCAATCCACCCTAACCTGCACATCCCTGGACACTATGGGACAATTTAGCACGGCCAGTCCACCCTAACCTGCACATCCCTGGACACTATGAGACAATTTAGCACGGCCAATCCACCCTAACCTGCACATCCCTGGGCACTATGGGACATTTTAGCACGGCCAATCCACCCTAACCTGCACATCCCTGGACACTATGGGACAATTTACAACGGCCAATCCACCCTAACCTGCAAGTAAGGGGGGAGGTGTGGGTACTTCTCTCCAAGGCCCCAAGGGATCCTTCCATACCCGCCACAAATTCACCTGCACCTCCACACACATCATTTATTGCATCCGCTGCACCCGATATGGCCTCCTCTATATTGGGGAGACAGGCCGCTTACTTGCGGAACGTTTCAGAGAACACCTCTGGGACACCCGGACCAACCAACCCAACCACCCCGTGGCTCAACACTTCAACTCCCCCTCCCACTCCACCAAGGACATGCAGGTCATTGGACTCCTCTACAGCCAGACCATAGCAACACGATGGTTGGAGGAAGAGCGCCTCATCTTCCGCCTAGGAACCCTCCAACCACAAGGGATGAACTCAGATTTCTCCCGTTTCCTCATTTCCCCTCCCCCCACCTTGTCTCAGTCCCAACCCTCAGACTCAGCACCGCCTTTCTAGCCTGCAATCTTCTTCCTGCCCTCTCCGGCCCCACCCCGACTCCGGCCTATCACCCTCACCTTGACCTCCTTCCACCTATCACATTTCCAACGCCCCTCCCCCAAGTCCCTCCTCCCTACCTTTTATCTTAGCCTGCTGGACACACTTTCCTCATTCCTGAAGAAGGGCTCATGCCCGAAACGTCGATTCTCCTGCTCCTTGGATGCTGCCTGACCTGCTGCGCTTTTCCAGCAACACATTTTCAGCTCCACTTGTGGGTGGGGCTGGTCTGGTGGATCTCATAGAGTAGGGGTTCCCCGATTGGGGCTGTTACCCTGGTCCAATCAGGGAGCCTTGGCTGACTGATATAACCAGGAGTGTCCAGGGTTCTGCTCACTCCAAGACCATTCCTGAGGGAGTTGGATAAACGTCAAGAGCTCTCGGTGTGGGAGTAAAGGGTGAGGGGGACCCGATGGAGTTATTCCATGGTTCTGGGGAACCGCCCACACCCCATCGCTCTGAGTCCATTCCTTAGGTTTATTTTGGGGGAGGGGTTGGTGGGGGAGTCCAAACTTACTCACCAATGTCTGGAGTCCCCAGGCTATTGAATGGGTGAGACTCGACGTCGACCCCATCTCCCGCCCACCCCATTCAGAGCTCACCCGAATCGGCTATTCTGCGGCGATGTGAATTAAGGGCAAGAGCTGGCCATTCAGGTCCTTGGAACCTGCTAGCCCCGTTCAATAGGGATGCGGCTGATCGTCCAACTCAATCCCCCAGTTCCCCACTTCCTCTCCCCTTCCAAACGTAACCCTTTGATCTCTGCTGAGCTATACCCAACCCCTTCTTGAAAACTTTCAAACAGAAACATTGGCGCAGGAGTAGGCCATATGGCCCCCTCCAGCCTGTTAGCCCCATTCAATAGGATCTTGGTTGTTGAGGGTCAGTTCACATTCCCCAGCTACCTCCCTCCACCCCCCGATAGCCTTTCATCCCTGCTCCCCACCCCCACTTCCTGATGAGGAAATTGTCTACCAGCACCTTGCGGATATTCCAAGGCTCGGATTCCCCTGCATTTGTCAGGAAGTGAGTCACAAGGACACAAAGGAGAAAAGAACTCTCCTCATCTCCTGCCTTGTGGGACGAGGCTTCGTGAGAGTGGGAGGCACAGTCTATTGGAGAACATGGCTGCTCATGTTACAGAAAGACAGGGAAGGGAGAGGGGACAGGGCAAGAGAGAGAAAGAGAGAGAGACAGAGAGAGAGAGTTAGGGAGGGACAGAGAGAGAGAGAGAGACAGACAAGAGAGAAAGACTCAGGGACAGAGGGAGAAAGAGAGTGACAGGGAGAGAGAGAGAGAGAGACAGAGAGAGAGATTGAGGGACAGAGATAGAGAGGGGGTGTTGCAGAGAGAGATAGAGAGAGAGGGAGGGAGAGAGAGGTGAGAGAGAAAGAGAGAGAGATAGGGAGGGAGAGAGAGAGAGAGGCAGGGACAGAGACAGAGAGGGAGATGTTACAGAGAGAGAGAGAGGGAGAGAGAGAGAGACAGAGAAACATAGAGAGAGAGACACACAGAGATAGAGACACAGAGAGAGAGGTAGAGAGGGACAGAGAAAGAGTGATTCGGGGACGGGGGAGGGGAGAGAGAGGGAAAAAAACAGGGACAGAGAGAAACAGGGACAGACAGAGAAAAAGACAGGGACAGAGAGAGACAGAGACTGGGGTGTTGCAGAGAGAGAGAGAGAGAGACAGGGACACAGAGAAAGAGAAAGAGAGGGACGGCGAGAGACACAGAAAGAGAGAGAGAGACACACAGGGACAGAGAGAGAGAGAGAGAGAGAGAGAGACAGCAACACAGAGAGAGAGAGACAGGGACAGAGAGAACGAGAAACAGACAGCAGTAGACTGACAGTGAGAGACAAAGAAAGAGAGAAAGAGAGAGATG
Organism: Chiloscyllium plagiosum; assembly: GCF_037043375.1. Classification (NCBI taxonomy): domain Eukaryota; kingdom Metazoa; phylum Chordata; class Chondrichthyes; order Orectolobiformes; family Hemiscylliidae; genus Chiloscyllium; species Chiloscyllium plagiosum. The sequence goes on along the minus strand of NW_028270184.1, from coordinate 7,996,624 downwards.
ACTGGGTGGTGAGTTTAACCTGAGGGTCACTACATTTCGGGGCAAGGAGTGAGGTCGAAATGGTTACCTCAGCCGGTGATGGGTATCAAACCCACGCCATTGGCACCCGTCTGCATCGCCAACTGAGGGAACCAATAGCACAGGAGCCGATTCAACCATCCTTAACACACTCAGACTGGCAGCGGCTCGAGGAGGGAGGTTGGCACCACCTCCTGAAGGGGCAATTAGGGATGGAGCTTGGGCCCAGCCAGTGACAGTTTCACTCAATGGAAGGTTACACGTTGGGGAAAGAGCGCGGGGGTGGAACCTGAGCGCTGTGTGGACCCAGAGACGGGAAAGCTGCCAGCATTTTGGAACGGGGTACTGAGAGAGACAGATTCCCTCAATCCGTGAAGTGAAATCCAGGATTTGTGGAATGGAGCATTCTCCCCTCGCGGAAAAAGGAAAATAAAACAATAGGCCTTCTTTTTACAATCTGCTCAAGCGCCTCCCTGTCATTTCCCTTAAACCCTAATCTCACCAGAAGCAGATCCAATTACGTCTCCAAATCCACTTATCCATTTCGCCTCATAAGCAGTGAATGCTGCTTTAAATTTGAAAATATGGATTGGCCCTATTTATTCACATCGATTCTATCTGTCGCATAACTCACTTGAGATATTATTTCAATTAGGTTGCCAAATGAGCATTTTCCGATAATTGCAGAGCTGCAACTCGGACAGCGACCCAGGAATTAGGGAAGTGAGGCTGGAGGAACGCCATTCGGCCCTGCGAACCCATTCTAGATCATTCTCTGCGTTGCCACGGTACCTCTTCATATCACTCCTAGCCAGAAAGCACCTCGGGGGGCACTTAATCGCAGGGTGCCCACTTCGGGACACGTGAGCACGGGGCTCAGTGGGGGAGAAGGGAAGGCGTGTTGGGGACACGAGTGTGGTTAAACCAACCCTTGCCCCATGGTACCCCACCCTCACCATTTCGGCTTGATCCAACCAGCCATCTTTCCCAAGTTCGCTGATGCAAGGGAAAGGATACTAACATCGGAGCAGGGGAGTAGGCCATTCGGCCCTTCTCCGCCATCCAATGGGATCATGGCTGACCATCCGACTCAGTCCCCGCTGTCTCCCTTCAGCCCCGAGAACTCGATCCAACTCCTTCCTGAAAACACTCAATGTTTCAGCCCCAACCCCCTTCTGTGACAGAGAATCCCACAGATTGCTCCCCCCCCCAATCAACTCTCTGGGGAAGATATTTCTCCCCATCTCAGTCTGAAACGGCACCCACCCCATAATCATTAGACTGTGAACCGCCCCAACTCCCGTTCTGGGCTCCCCCAGATCATCAGGAACATCCTTGGCCCTGTCTGGTCCTGTTGGAATTTTACAGGTTTCTCTGAGATCCCCCTCCTCATTCTCCCCAAAACCTGTCAGTCCTGCCATCCCGAGAATCAGTCTGGGAAACCCTTCCTTGCACTCCCTCTGTCGCCAGAACACCCTTCCTCAGATATGGAGACCCCCAAACTACTCACAATACCCCGGGGGGTGGTCTCACCCTGTACAATGGCAGCCCTACTCCTGTACTCCAACTCTCTCGCTGTGGAGGGCAACGCATCATTTACCTTTCTCCCCACCTCTAACATTTAACTCTGAGCGATTGATATGCAGGAACATCAGGTCTCACTGCACCTCCCCACTTTCCCAATCGATGGCCGTTCAGATAATAATCCACCTTCCTGCGTTTGCTCCCAAGGTGGGCAGCGGTTTATAAAATCATGAGGGGGCATGGATAGGGTAAATAGACAAGGTCTTTTCCCTGGGTGGGGGGAGTCCAGAACGAGAAGGGCATAGGTTTAGGGTGAGAGGGGAAAGGGACCTAAGGGGCAACCTTTTCACACAGAGGGTGGTGCGTGTATGGAATGAGCTGCCAAAGGAAGTGGTGGAGGCTGATACAATTGCAATATTTAAGAGGCATTTGGATGGGTATATGAATAGGAAGGGTTTAGAGGGATATGGGCGAGTGCTGGCAGGTGGGACTAGATTGGGATATCAGGTTGGCATGGACGGGTTGGACCGAAGGGTCTGCTCCGACATTCTGTATGTTCAAGGTCCTTCCACTACACCCGCCATTGTCCTACATTATCCCTGAGTCCCTCGATATTTTGAGCGATCTATCGGTGTCTGTCTCGAACACCCTCAATGAGTGACCCTGCACTGCTGCTCTGAGAAGTCCAAGCTTTCATCCCCATCCTCTCCTAGTGAAGACATTCTTCCCCCATCTCAGTCCCAAATGGTCTACCTCACCACTCCCCGCCCCTGTACCTGAGACTGGGGTGTCCCCTTGTTCCACTCCACCACCAGGGAGCAGGGGGGTGGAAATATTCTTCCTGCCCACGCCTGCTGACCCCTTCCAACTCACTGAGATAACACCTCACTCTGCTGGGTTCAGACCCCCACCTCCTCAATCTCTGCTTGCGGGACAGACCCACCACGACCAGGGATCAGAGGGGTGACCTTCCGCTGTGCTCCCCCTTGGAGAAAGGGACATGTCTCTGCTAGGCTACTCTCAACAGGGCGCTACGCAAATGCAACAACGCCACTTTACACCTTCCTGCACAATCTTGATGATCTCCCTCCATCCACCTTTCCTTCTCAAGACAAGGCATGACTGACAGGAGGCGTTCAAAGAGCGACCGAGGGCGGGGGGGTGAGGGAGTCAGGATAATGCTCTTGAGGCCACAGTCAAATCTCACTGAACAGCGCAGCAAGGCTTGCCAGGCTGAATGGCCTCCTCCTGCTCTAAATTTTGCCACGGTTTTGACAGAGCTCCCCGTTGTGAGGGTCAACAGCAACTTGTGGTGCCCAGATATCCCTCTGCAAAAGTGGATCTGTGGCCCGATAGGGGTATGCACTGTATACACTGGCTCAGCTTTTTCCAGGTCCCAGTCAAACCAGCCCAGAGTAAGGACGTTGTCTGTTCTCTCACAGCTGGCCTACCTCGAGACTTGTGGGAAACCCCTCTGATTCCAGAGACAGAGTAAAGCTCCCTCTACACTGTTTCCCATCAAACACTCCCAGAATAGAGACAGCACGGGGTTAGATACAGAGTAAAGCTCCCTCTACACTGTCCCTCATCAAACGCTCCCCAGGACAGGGACAGCACGGGGTTAGATACAGAGTAAAGCTCCCTCTACACTGTCCCCCATCAAACACTCCCCAGGACAGGGACAGCACGGGGTTCGATACAGAGTAAAGCTCACTCTACACTGTCCCCCATCAAACACGCCCAGGAGAGTGACAGCACAGGGTTAGATACAGAGTAAAGCTTACTCTACAATGCCCCCCATCAAATACGCCCAGGAGAGTGACAGCACAGGGTTAGATACAGAGTAAAGCTCCCTCCTAATCAATGGTAGTTTCCTATGCGGATCACAAGTCAGCTTGGATTTTAATTGCCACCTTGCAAGCCCTCATCAGCTTCGACTTTGCTGCACTGGACACCATCAGATATAGGAGCAGATCGAGACCATTTGGCCCATCAAATCTGTTCTAGCTGATATGTTTCTCAACCCTATTCTCCTGGCTTCTCCCTGTAACCCTTTGCCCCCCCACTCACCAATCAGGACCCCAACTCTCTCTGTCTCAGTGACTCGCCCTCCACAGCCCTCTGTGACAATGTGTCCCACAGATTCACTCCCCACTCTGGCTGGAGAAATTCCTCCCTATCTTGGTCCCTTCCCTCTGAGGCTGTGCCCTCAGGTCTATGTCCCTCCTAAACATCTTCCCCACGCCCATTCTATCCAGGCCTCTCAGTATTCTGGATGTTTCAATCAGATCCCTCTACCGCCCCATCCTTCTAAACCCCATCAAGTACAGACCCAGAGTCCTCGCCTGCTCGTCATACGACAAGCCCCTCATGCCTGGGACATCTCTGCTCTTGTAGGAGAAAGTGAGGATTGCAGATGCTGGAGATCAGAGTTGAGGGTGTGGTGCTGGAAAAGCACAGCAGGTCAGGCAGCATCCGAGGATCAGGAGAATCAATGTTTCGGCAGAAGCCCTTCATCAGGTTGATCCCCAAAGCATCGATCCTACTGCTCGTCGGATGCTGCCTGACCTGTTCTTGTATTCTCGACTTCTCGAAATAGATGCTAATGATGCCATATTGGTTAGCACTGCTGCCTCACAGCACCTGGGTCCCAATTCACCTCCACCCTCGGGTAACTGTCTGTGTGTAGTTTGCACGGCCAATCCACCCTAACCTGCACATCCCTGGGCACTACGGGACACTTTAGCACGGCCAATCCACCCTAACCTGCACATCCCTGGGCACGCCGGGACAATTTAGCACAGCCAATCCACCCTAACCTGCACATCCCTGGGCACTATGGGACAATTTAGCACGGCCAATCCACCCTAACCTGCACATCCCTGGGCACTATGGGACAATTTAGCACGGCCAATCCACCCTAACCTGCACATCCCTGGGCACAACAGGACAATTCAACACGGGGCAAGGAGACAGAAGCATTTTGGGGAGGGATTTCCAGAGCCCTACACCTCGGCAGACGCCAGCATGCCCTCCAGTGCCAAAGCGATTAAAATTCACACCCACCAAATCATAATAGCCCGCTGTATTTAAAAACCCCTTTGCAGTTCTCTGTGTGACTCCCTTTCCAATTAACTTGAAATATACACTACTACATTGTCTTAAACAAGCAGCACTGTTTGAAAATGTCATCAAGAGGATTGTAATCTCGTTATGTGATATTATCAACTAACTGGGATGTTGCTCTGACCTGCCATTTTATCAAAGAGTTTAGTTCATTTTCTGCTCACTTTAATGATTCTGTTATAAATTGCAGTGATCTGCACAGATGTACTGACAGTGAATTTTACACTGTGCCACTCGGTGTGCAGAGAATGAGAAGTATGCTTTTAAATAGTCTTGTTTTCTGTGAGGTTAGTCTGGCCCTGTTCAGAGAATCAAAGAATGCCGACAGTGTGGAAAGGGGCCATTTGGCCCATCGAGGTCAACACAGTCTATATGGATTTCAGTATGACACGCTGCTCTGGAGGGTTAGATCACATGGAATCCAGAGGTAGCTAGCAAATTGGATACACAATTGGTTTGATGGTAGGAAGCAGAGGGTAATAGTGGAAGGGAGATTGGAGACCTGTGACTAGTGGAGTGCCTCAGGAGTTGGTGCTGGGCCCATTGCTGTTTGTTATCGATATCAATGATTTGGATGAGAATGTACAAGGAATGATTAGTAAGTTTGCAGATGACACTAAATTCGGTGGGATCGTGGAAAGTGAGGAAGGTTACCAGAAATTGCTGCAGGACCTTGATCATCCGGGGATGTGGGCCGGGAAACGGCAAATGGAGTTAACACAGACAAGTGTGAGCTGCTGTACTTTGGAAAGTCAAATCAAGGCAGGAGTTTCATGGTGAATGGTAGGGCCTTAAGGAGTGTAGTGGGACAGAGGGACCTTGGAGTTCAGGTGCACGGTTCTCTGAGAGTGGAGTCCCAGTTAGACAGGGCAATGAGGAAGGCTTTTGGTACACTGGCCTTCATCAGTCAGGGCCCTGAGGACAGAAGTTTGGAAGATATGATGCAGTTGTACAGGACGTTGGTGAGGCCGCACTTGGAGTATTGTGTTCGGTTTTGATCCCCGTGCGATAGGAAGGATGTTATTAAACTGGAAAGAGTGCAGAAGGAATTTACAAGGATGTTGGCAGGACTCAAGGGTCTGAGTTATAGGGAGAGGTTGGACAAGCGAGGACTGTTTCCTTTAGAGCGTAGGAGACTGAGGGGGGGAGCTTATAGAGGTGTATAAGATCATGAGAGGCATGGACAGGGTGAATGCACTCAGTCATTTCCCCAGGGTCGGGGAATCGAGGACTAGAGGGCATCAGTTTAAGGTGAGAGGGGGAAAGAATAAAAGGGAACCTGAGGGGCAATGTTTTTACACAGAGGGTGGTATGCAGATGGAATGAGCTGCCAGAGAAAGTGGTTGAGGTGGGTACATTAACAACATTTAAAAGACATTTGGACAAATCCATGGATAAGAAAGGGTGAGAAGGATATGGGCCAAGTGCAGGGAAATGGGGTTAGCGTGGACGGCCATTTTGGTCAGCATGGACCAGTTTGGGCCGAAGGGCCTGTCTCCATGCTGTAGGACTCTATGGCTGTGCACCAACCGTCGAAAGAGTCACACCCAGACCCAATCCACTACTTTATCCCTGTAACCATGCATCCTCATGGCTAGACAAACTAACCTGCACATCCCTGGACACTATGAGACAATTTAGCATGGCCAATCCACCCTAACCTGCACATCCCTGGGCACTATGGGACAATTTAGCACGGCCAATCCACCCTAACATGCACATCTCTGGGCACTATGGGACAATTTAGCACAGCCAATCCACCATAACCTGCACATCCCTGAACACTATGGGACAATTTAGCACGGCCAATCCAGCCTAACTTGCACATCCCTGGACACTATGGGACAATTTAGCATGGCCAATCCACCCTAACCTGCACATCCCTGGGCACGCCGGGACAATTTAGCACGGCCAATCCACCCTAACCTGCACATCCCTGGGCACTATGGGACAATTTAGCATGGCCAATCCACCCTAACCTGCACATCCCTGGGCACCATGGGACAATTTAGCACAGCCAATCCACCCTAACCTGCACATCCCTGGGCACTATGGTACAATTTAGCACGGCCAATCCACCCTAACCTGCACATCCTTGGGCACTATGGGACAACTTAGCATGGCCAATCCACCCTAACCTGCACATCCCTGGGCACTAAGGGACAATTTAGCATGGCCAATCCACCCTAACCTGCACATCCTTGGGCACTATGGGACAATTTAGCACGGCCAATCCACCCTAACCTGCACATCCTTGGGCACTATGGGACAATTTAGCATGGCCAATCCACCCTAACCTGCACATCCCTCGGCACTATGGGACAATTTAGCACGGCCAATCCACCCTAACCTGCACATCCCTGGGCACTATGGGACAATTTAGCACGGCCAATCCACCCTAACCTGCACATCTTTGGACTGTGGCAGGAAACCCCATGCAAACACGGGGGGAGAATGTGCAAACTCCACACAGACAGTCGCTCGAAGGTGGGAATCGAACCCGGGTCCCTAGCGCTGTGAGGCAGCAGAGCCAATCCACCCCACGTGAGTGCACGCTTTGAATTTGGGTGATTAAACTTGGCCCTCAGAGCTCAGCGGCTTTCAGAAGGGTGTTCTCCCTGCCTGATGCTCCCCTCCCCCCCGCACCCCCCTCCCTGATGTAGTGATGGAAAACGATGATCAAGCCGACTGAATGTGAAGTCACGGTTTTCACAGTCAGTCTCTTGGGTGCTGGCTTGGTCCGCCGCCTGGCAAAAGGGTTTCCTGGCATTGTCCCGGCACCACCCCCCTCCCCAGGGCTGGTGGTGGGAGGGCTGCGCAGTGATTGGCTTGTCTCTTGGCGGCGCCACATGATTGTTTGTGAGCAGGTTTGGACAGCAGCCCACTCGGAGAACTGGGATCTCTGCGAAAACGCTGGGTCCTGGGCTGTCACTGTGATTAATGCCTTGCTGCTTTCAACCATCTGGTCTCTCCCGTGTTCCGTACTGCTTGCATTTTTCACAGGGCTTGCCTTCCCCCCCCCCCCAACCACGTCTCGGCTGTTCACACTATCGGTCCCTTTCTGGCCTTGCTGCTCCCCCAGGAGTGTCCTCCCCACCTTCCCCAGCTCCCCAAGCCCACCTCCTTCATCACCGTTTCCTTTCCCTCTCGTGCCTTGGCCAAGTTTCGTGCCCCTTAAATGCGGAGTTACCTTACCCAATCCTGTTGCCCTCCTCCCATCCAAATCCCACTCTCTGGATTCCCAACTTTTCCATAATTCATTTATCAGGAGATGGGCTAAGGGCCAGCGTTCGGTGCCCTGACCCTAACTGCCCAGAGGATGGCGAAGAGTCAACTGTTTGCTATAGGTCTGGGGTAGCCAGGCCAGGTAAGGTTTGGAGATTTCCAAGGTAAGGTTTGTGTTCCCTCAGCCTCCCGCCTGTCCCTCCTGATGCTGCCTGCCTTGCTGTGTTCCCCCAGCCTCCTGCCTGTCCCTCCTGATGCTGCCTGCCTTGTTGTGTTCCCCAGCCTCCTGCCTGTCCCTCCTGATGCTGCCTGCCTTGCTGTGTTCCCCAGCCTCCTGCCGGTCCATCCTGATGCTGCCTGCCTTGCTTTTCCCTGCACCTCGCCTGCATTTTAACCTCCATTCTTCATGCTTTGTGCCAACTTTGTTCCAGTTACTATTGGCTTTCTTCGGAGTCTATCCCCTCAGCTGATCACCCTGTCCTCACACTGGTATTTCCATGGTTCCTGCATGTACCCTTGCCCCACTCCACCCCCCAAGCCATCTCACTCCCCGTGACCACACGCGTTCCTCTTGCACCCACCCATCCCACCCCTCCAAGTTCCGCTTGCCCCCACTCCAGGGTCACTTCTATGCCCCCTCCTCCCCACCAGTCTCTCCTCATATGTCAGTCCCGCCATCCCGGGAATCAGTCTAGGAATCACTGCACTCCCTCTGTCACCAGAACATCCTTCCTCAGATACGGAGACCCCCATACTGCTCACAATACCCCAGGTGGTGATCTCACCCTGTACGATGGCAGCAAGACAACCTGTATCCAACCCTCTCTTTATCGAGTCACAGTCATAGAGTCATCCAGCACAGAAACAGACCCTTCGGTCCAACCAGTCCATGTTGACCATATTCCCAAACTACATCAGTCCCACCGCCTGCACTTGGCCTATATCCTTCCTAACATTTCTTATTCATGTACTTATCCGAACATCCAACATTTGGTTTGCCTTCGTTATTGTCTGCTCTCACACATACAGACTTATAGGGAACAAAATTCGCACTCAGGAAGCCTGTTCAAAACTTTAAAATCTCCTCAGTTGATTCCCCTCTGAAAGACACAAATAATTTTCCATTCACACCCCCGTACCAATGACACTGATCCTTTAATAGCCTCTTTAACTTCTTAATCAAACGGTAAACTCAGTAGCCCCCGGCTGAGATAATTGTAGCTTTTGAACCGCAGCTGAATGTGTGTGAAGCCATAACAACAGCCCTCGTGAGATCTCTCAGAAAGGGCTTTATTGCAGTGATATGATCAGAATGTCACATTGTCTGAACTACACCAGATGGCCTGTAAATTGAAGCGGACCAGGTGAGAATTTTTTAACAATCACTGACAATTTTTTTCAATCAACTTCAAAAGACAGTGGCGATTTTGAGATATCAGATCCATAATCGGCACTTACTGTTCCCTCGATAGTGCTTATATGAACTCTGCCCATTTGCATTGTGGGTAGGAAACAGTGAAAATAAGACAAAGGAGCAGAAATTAGGCCATTCAGCCCATTGAGTCTGCACTGCTATTCAATCATGGCTGGTACGTTTCTCAACCCCATTATCCTGCTTTCTCCCGCTAACCCTTGATACTCAAGAATGTCTCTATCTAGTCTTGAATGGACTGGCCTCCACAGCCTTCAGTGGCAGTGAATTCCCCACTCTCTGGCTGAAGACGTTTCTCCTTATCTCTGTTCTAAAGGATCTTCCCTTCACTCTAAGGCTGTAACCTCAGCTCCTAGTCTCTCCTACCAATGAGAACATCTTCCCAACATCCCCACTGAGCAGGCCGTTTGGTATTCTGAAAGTTTCAATCAGATTCCCCTCTTATCCTTCTAAACTCCATCGGGTATAGACCCAGAGTCCTCAAACGTCCCTCCTCTGAGGGGTAGTACATCCTTCATGAGATATGGGGCCCAATACTGTGTACAATGGAACCCACCACCAAGTTAAAGCACTTCACAACCTTCTGCACTTAATATTGAGTTCATCACCTTCAAACAGTGAACCCACTCGCATTCCCTCCCCTTCAATTCTTTGTCACCTTCTCTCCCCTACCCCAGTGGAATTGTCTATCCCCTTTCCAGTCTGGCGGTTAGACAAACCATTGTTCTGCCATTCTCACATTCTGATCAGTTAATGTGAACCATCCTTTCTCCCCCTAGCACTCCACCTCCCCTCATTATTATTACATAAATGCTGCTCCCTCCACACGTCAGTTGGGATGAAGAGTTATCGAGACTCAAGATGTCAGCTCGCTCTCTCTCCGTGGGTGCTGCCCGACTTGCTGTGATCTCCAGCACTTGTTTGTTGTCACCAATGTTCAAACAGCCCTGCTGCATTTACAGAGCGCCAATGTATGAGGTATCCCTTCCACCCTCTCTCCCGTGAAAAATTAGATTCTCTTGGAAACTGAAGGAATCCACACTGTGATCCCAAAGCTCTGTTGAAGAACTTGGGAAGTTATGATGCAGTTGTACAGGACGTTGGTGAGGCCGCACTTGGAGTACTGTGTTCAGTTTTGGTCCCCGTGCGATAGGAAGGATGTTATTAAACTGGAAAGAGTGCAGAAGGAATTTACAAGGATGTTGTCATGACTCAAGGGTCTGAGTTATAGGGAGAGGTTGGACAAGCGAGGACTGTTTCCTTTAGAGCGTAGGAGACTGAGGGGGGACCTTATACAGGTGTACAAGATCATGAGAGGCATGGATGGGGTGAACGCACTCAGTCTTTTCCCCAGGGTCGGGGAATCGAGGACTAGAGGGCATCAGTTTAAGGTGAGAGGGGAAAGAATAAAAGGAAACCTGAGGGGCAACATTTTACCCAGAGGGTGGTGCGCAGATGGAATGAGCTGCCAGTGGAAGTGGTTGAGGTGGGTACATTAACTACATTTAAAAGGTATTTGGACAAATCCATGGATAGGAAAGAGTTAGAAGGAAATGGGCCAAATGCAGAGAAATGAGGTTAGCGTGGACGGTCATTTTGGTCAGCATGGACCAGTTTGGGCCAAAGGGCCTGTCTCCGTGCTGTAGGATTCAATGATGCTACATCACGGGAGGTGACTGTGCTCAAATTTTGCCCACGACGACGATACTGAACTGCTCCCTCCCCAGCCAGATCTCTCCTCACAAATATTTTGAAGTTAGTTCACAGCCAACCTGGCAGAAGGCTTGGCTAAGTTAACGGTCGAAAATTATCTGCGAGTTATATTCCTCTCAACATCTTCCCACCTACAACCACGCCAAGTTGACAGAATTACTGGATGTGGATTGTCAGAAGCATTTTGCAAGTGTTTGCAAAACGTTTTCAGTCACAGGACAGGGACATCTCTGGCCATGCTAGCATTGATCGCCCATCCCCAGTTGCCCCCTTGACAAGAGAGCCCTGGACTGCCTTCTTAAATGCTGCAGTCCATCTGCTGTGAGATGGGGAGGGAGTTTCAGCATTTTGACCCAACAACACTGAAGGATGGGGAATGGCTTGAAGGGAACTTGCAGGGGGGTGGTGTTCCCATGTATCTGTTGCCCCTTGTCCTTCCGAATAGATGTGGTCGTGGGTTTGGAGGGTGCTGCCTGAGGAGCCTCGGGGAGTTGCTGCAGTGCGTCTTGTAGATGGTACACACTGCTGCTACTGAGCGTTGGTGAAGGAGGGAGTGGATGTGGTGCCAATCGAGCGGGGTCTGCTTTGTCCCTGGATGGTGTTGAGCATCTTGAGTGTTATTGGAGCTGCCCTCCCATCCAGGGGCAAGTGGGGAGTATTCCCTCACCCTCCTGACTTGTGCCTTGTCGATGATGGGACAGGCTTTGGGAGAGTCAGGAGGTGAGTTACTCACTGCAGGATGCCCAGCCTCTGATCTGCTCTTAGTGCCACTGTGTCTATATGGTGAGTCCAATCGAGATTCTGCCATGATGCCGATAGCGCATGATGGTAAAACCATTGAATGTCAAGGTGGAGATGGTTAGATTCAGTGATGGTAACACCATTGAATGTCAAGGGATGATGGTTAAATTCAGTGATAGTAACACCATTGAACGTCAAGGGGGCGATAGTTAGATTCAGTGATGGTAACACCATTGAACGTCAAGGGGCGATGGTTAGATTCAGTGATGGGAACACCAATGAATGTCAAGGGGACAATGGTTAGATTCAGTGATGGTAACACCATTAAATGTCAAGGGGCAATGGTTAGATTCAGTGATGGTAATACCATTGAAAGTCAAGGGGGTGATGGTTAGATTCAGTGATGGTAACATAATTGAATGTCAAGGGGGTGATGGTTAGATTCAGTGACGGTAACACCATTGAATGTCTTTCCCGTCTTTGAACTCCTCAGAGACTGAGGGAAAGGTCAGTTCCCTAAAATGGAAAGACGCGAAGCATATTTCGTCACCTTGCTGAAAGCAACATGTAACTTTCAGGGGTTTGAAGGTTTGAACAGCAAAGTGAGCAAAGCCGTGACCAAGCTGTTTGATGAAGAAGTGATGAGCATGAGTTGGTTCGAAGATTAGCGTACCATTTATGGACTGAACTCAGCTGTCCTTCTGTATTAAACCTTGACAAATCATGAGGGACGAATTGTTCACTGGCCTGAAATGAAATAAATCTATTCCTTCCGCCTGGGAACCATTCTAGTAAATCTCTCCCATGCTGTCTCTGATGGAATAACTTCAAATCCCACACAGCAGCTGGTGGAGCTCAAACTCCATTTCAACTGGATTTCCGCCAGGGTGACCATGACAACCACTGTCAGGCGTCGTTTAAGGAACCATCGCTCATTGGCTCCCTGTCAGGAGGCCAATCTACTATCCTGGTCTGCTTGAAATGGCAGAGCGAACCACTTGCTACCACTCGGAGATCGATTACAAATTGACTTGTTTGGCAACTCCCGCATCCCATGAAACAATATCCCTCCCCTCACCGCTTGTTTGCCGCCATTGACGCTCTGTGTCCTGCTTCAAAACTAAATTCCAACATACTCTCTGGGGATTTTGTCATCACATCATTTGCAGATGGAAGGTCTCAGTCTCCATCATAATTGTAACTGCTTGAAGCATGGCATGCTGAGGGAAGCACGGTACACATTACTGCATGCAGAGAAACCCTATGTAGAATCATGGAATCCCTACAGTGTGGAAACAGGCCATTTGGCCCAACCAGTCCACAATGACCCTCCGAAGAGTAGCCCGCCCAGACCCAATCCCCTCCCCTGTAATTACCCCTGACTAATGCACCTAACCTACACATTATGGCCAACATCCTCTAACCTGCACATCACTGGACACTGTGGGACAATTTAGCACGGCCAATCCACCCTAACCTGCACATCCCTGGGCACTATGGGACAATTTAGCACGGCCAATCCACCCAAACCTGTACATCACTGGACATTGTGGGACAATTTAGCACGGCCAATCCACCCTAACCTGCACATCCCTGGACACTGTGGGGCAATTTAGCACGGCCAATCCACCCTAACCTGCACATCCCTGGACACTATGGGACAATTTAGCATGGTCAATCCACCCTAACCTGCACATCCCTGGACACTATGGGGCAATTTAGCACGGCCAATCCACCCTAACCTGCACATCCCTGGACACTATGGGGCAATTTAGCACGACCAATCCACCCTAACCTGCACATCCCTGGACACTGTGGGACAATTTAGCACGGCCAATCCACCCTAACCTGCACATCCCTGGGCACTATGGGACAATTTAGCACGGCCAATCCACCCTAACCTGCACATCCCTGGGCACTATGGGACAATTTAGCACGGCCAATCCACCCTACACTGCACATCCCTGGGCACTATGGGACAATTTAGGACGGCCAATCCACCCTACACTGCACATCCCTGGGCACTATGGGACAATTTAGCACGGCCAATCCACCCTAACCTGCACATCCCTGGGCACTATGGGACAATTTAGCACGGCCAATCCACCCTACACTGCACATCCCTGGGCACTATGGGACAATTTAGCACGGCCAATCCACCCTACACTGCACATCCCTGGGCACTATGGGACAATTTAGCACGGCCAATCCACCCTACACTGCACATCTTTGGACTCTGGGATGAAACCGAAGCACCTGGAGGAAACCCACAAAGACACGGGGAGAATGTGCAAATTCCACACGGACAGTCCCCGAGGGTGGGATCTAACCCGGGTCCCTGGCGCCGTGAGGTAGCAGTGCTAACCACTGAGCCACTGTGCCGCATTTCTTAGCTTGAGCATTTTGACTGTAATATGTATTGATATCAACATCTAGGGTGTATTGATTCCTTCAGTGCCACGCCAATCTTATTCTTCAGCGGTAACTACTGAAAAGGATGAGGGCAGGAGATACATGGGAACACCACCCTCCCTGCAAGTTCCCACCACTCCCCGTTCCGACTTGTAAATGTATCGGCCAATCCTGGAATTTCCCTCTGTCAGGGCATTACCCACAGCACACGGACTGCAGCGATTCAAGATGGCAGCTCACCCCCACCTTCTCAATGGGGGGCAACTAGGGACGGGGCAATAAATCCTGTGCCCAGCTGGCGACACCCACGTCCCATCGAAAAATAAAATAAATGATGATTTACGTCTCTGCCAACGCAAGGTTTTCTAAGATTGCAAAGAGATCTTGATCAATTAGGTCACCGGGCTGAGGAGTGGGAGGTGGAGTTCAGTTTGGATGAATGCAAATTGTTGCATTTGGTAAAAGCAACAGAGACAAGACTTACACAGTGAAAGGTAGGGCCCTGGGGAGTGTTGTAGAACAGAGAGACCTTTGGGTTCAGGTACATCACTCTTTGAAGTTTGCATCATATATGGCCAGAGTGGTTAAAAAGGTGCTTAGCACGCTTGCCTTCATTGCTCAGACCATTGAGTATTGGAGATAGGACGTCATGTTGGGGTTGTACAGGACATTGGTGAGGCCTCGTCAGGAGTACTGTGTCCCATTCTGGTCGCCCTGTTACGGGAAGGATGTTATTAAACTGGAGAGGGGTCAGAAGAGATTGACCAGGATGTTGCCAGGAATGGAGGATTTGGGTTGTAAGGAGAGGCTGGATAGGCCAGGACATTTTTCCCCCCTGGAGCTTTGGAGGCTGAGGGGCGACCTTGTAGAGGTTTATAAAATTACAAGGGGCATGGATAGGATAAATAGAAAAGGTCTTTTCCCCAAGGTGGGGGAGTCCAAAACTAGAGGGCATTAGGTTTAAGGTGAGGGAGAAAAAGGGACCTTGGGGGCAACTTTTTCACACAGAGGATGGTACGTGTATGGAATGAGCTGCCAGAGGAAGTGGTGGAGGATGGTACTCTAGAATATAGAACATAGAACAGTACAGCACAGTATAGGTCCTTCGGCCCTTGATGTTCTGCTGACCTTTCATCCTACTCCATGATCAGACTGACCTACACACCCTTCACTTTACTGTTATCCATGAACCTATCCAAGAGTCGCTTAAATGTCCCTCATGTCTCTGACTCTACTCCCACTGCTGGCCGTGCATTCCATGCACCCACCACTCTCTGAGTAAAGAACCTACCTCTGACATCTCCCCGATACCTGCCTCCAATCACCTTAAAATTATGACTCCTCGTGATAGACATTTCCACCTTGGGAAATGGTCCCTATTTCCACTCTATCTATGCCTCTCCACATCTTGTACACCTCTATCAAGTCACCTCTCGTCTTTCTTCACTCCATTAAGAAAAGCCCTAACTCCCTCAACCTTTCTTCATAAGTCATGCCCTCCAGTCCAGGCAGCATCCGAGTAAATACCCTATGCACCCTCTCGAAAGCTTCCACAT
Source organism: Chiloscyllium plagiosum (assembly GCF_037043375.1). Classification (NCBI taxonomy): domain Eukaryota; kingdom Metazoa; phylum Chordata; class Chondrichthyes; order Orectolobiformes; family Hemiscylliidae; genus Chiloscyllium; species Chiloscyllium plagiosum. The sequence goes on along the minus strand of NW_028270184.1, from coordinate 7,980,877 downwards.
CCTTCCTATAATCAGGTGACCAGAACCGAACACAATATTCCAAGTGCGGTATAACCAGGGTTCTACAGAGCTGCAGCATAACCTCACGGCTCTTAAACTCAATCCCTTGCTAATGAAAACCAACAGATCATACGCCCTCTTAATAACCCCATCAACCTGGGTGGCAACTTTGAGGGATCTATGGATGTGGACCCCAAGATCGTTCTGTTCCTCCACACTGCCAAGAGTCCTGCCTTAAACCCTGCAATCTGCATTCAAGTTCGACCTTGGTTTTCCAAATAGTCGTAAATCTTGTCTCTCAGAATCCTCTCCAATACTCTCCTAGACATGACAAAATTTAGAAGGTGTGTGAATAGGAAGAGCTCAGAGGGACATGGGCCAAGTGCTGGCAAATGGAATTAGATTAATCCAGGATATCTGGTCGGCATGGACGAGTCAGACCAAAGGGTCTGTTTCTGTGCTGTGCATCGCTATAACTCTAACCCCGTTAAGTGGCACAGTGACTCAGGTATCAGCACTGCTGCCTCACAGCACCAGGGACTCGGGTTTGATCCAAGCCTCGGGCGACTGTCTGTGTGGAGTTTGCACAATTCTCCCCCTGTGTCTATGTGGGGTTTCCACCGGGTGCTCCGGTTTCCTCCCACAGTCCAAAGATGTGCGGGTTAGGGTGGATTGGCCGTGCTAAATTGTCCCATAGTGCCCAGGGATGTGCAGGTTAGGGTGGATTGGCCGTGCTAAATTGTGCCATAGTGTCCAGGGATGAGCAGGTTAGGGTGGATTGGCCATGCTAAATTGTCCCATAGTGTCCAGGGATGTGCAGGTTAGGGTGGATTGACCATGCTAAATTGTCCCATACTTTCCAGGGATGTGCAGGTTAGGGTGGATTGGCCGTGCTAAATTGTCCCATAGTGCCCAGGGATGTGCAGGTTAGGGTGGATTGACCATGCTAAATTGTCCCATAGTTTCCAGGGATGTGCAGGTTAGGGTGGATTGGCCGTGCTAAATTGTCCCATAGTGCCTAGGGATGTGCAGGTTAGGGTGGATTGGCCGTGCTAAATTGCCCATAGAGCTAGCTGCATTAGTCAGAGGGAAATGGGTCCAGATGGGTTACTCTTCGGAGGGTCGGTGTGGACTGGTTGGACCGAAGGGCCAGTTTCCACACTGTAGGGAATCTAATCTCGGTTTTGACTGAGAGCTATGGAACACAGGAATGCTGCCCACTCGTTTGTAGCTCTCCTGGTTGGACCAAAGGCTCTGTCTCTGCGCTACCGCACTCTGTGATTCCCTCGGCATTGGCAACTGGGAGAATTACGCTCAATTCTCTCAAAGCAAGGGCCCACAGCGTCTGACCCAGGGCAAAGGGGATAGAACTTCAACTCATAAGTGAAACACACCAGGTGAAATCCTAGGGACGAAAGAAAAAACATCATTGCACCAAGCCTGCAGTGTGTTTTGAAATCCATCTCAAAGCAACACGCACCTTAAATGTAGCTACAGCTCCTGCACAGCTAGAAAATATGGATTTTTTAAAATTAAGAACTTGAGGGTGGATTTTCTGTCCCTGGGGATTAGTGGAGACCGTCAGGTCTCTGCTAAGTGTTTGACAGTCACCGCGTAATTATACGCTCTCAGAGTGCTTCTTGTGAATTAAAAGCTGGACAAGACGGAGCTTTGCACAGGTCAGGAAGAGCTCTCTACACAGATAAAAAAAAGGCAGCCTTTCTGGGAGTGAACAAGAATTTGTCAATGCCACAGCATTCCCACACACTAGAAGGGTTACTCAACCGGTGAGGACTCAGATTTCCATTTCAGTGTCTGAGGGGCATTAAAAAAAATGCTCTCTTGGCACCGTCACAGACCCCCGACCTGGCATTCTGACGTGAGGCCTTATACAGGCGATCAGCCCTTGTAGCTACACCACCCCCCGCCCGCCGCGAGCTTGGAGGTCATTACAGTTTCTCTTGGTTGCTTGGCGCTGACAGAGGGGAGGCCATTCAGCCCAACCTGCCCACTCCCATGCCCTGCCAAGGTTCTATCCCAATGTGTCGATCTCCTGCCCCTCCCACCACCCCACAACCATGTCTATCCAATGCCGCCTCCCACTTGAATGCCTCCACTGACCCTGACCCCCTCCCCGGCCCCCACATTTTCAGGCAGGGTACCCCACCCCCTCACCGCTCGCTGGGTGGAAACAGTTCCCCTCCCATCACCCTCGCTTCATGCTCCCCTCACTTTTAATCCACGCTCACCCTCCACGTCTTGTTCTTCTTCTTTTTTGGGAACAGCTTCTTCCTCTCAAATGGTTCAATTTGTGCTGGTTCAATCCAGGTAGGGGAACACCATTTAATGTCAATGGGTTTACTCTGTATCTAACCCTGTGATGGAGACATTGTAGAGAGAGCTTTACTCTGTATCTAACCCCGTGCTGTCCCTGTCCTGGGGAGTGTTTGATGGGGGACAGTGTAGAGGGAGCTTTACTCTGTATCTAACTCTGTGCTGTCCCTGTCCTGGGGAGTGTTTGATGGGGGACAGTGTAGAGGGAGCTTTATTCTGTATCTAATCCCGTGCTGTCGCTGTCCTGGGGAGTATTTGATGGGGGACAGTGTAGAAGGAGCTTTACTCTGTATCTAACCCCGTGCTGTCCCTGTCCTGGGAGTGTTTGATGGGGGACAGTGTAGAGGGAGCTTTACTCTATATCTAACCCCGTGCTGTCCCTGTCCTGGGGAATGTTTGATGGCGGACAATGTAGAGGGAACGTGACTCTGTATCTAACCCCGTGCTGTCCCTGTCCTGGGCAGTGTTTGATGGGGGATAGTGTAGAGGGAGCTTTACTCTGTATCTAACCCCGTGCTGTCCCTGTCCTGGGGAGTGTTTGATGGGGGACAGTGTAGAGGGAGCTTTACTCTATATCTGACCCTGTGCTGTCCCTGTCCTGGGGAGTGTTTGATGGGGACAGTGTAGAGGGTGTTTTACTCTGTATCTAACCCTGTGCTGTCCCTGTCCTGGGGAGTGTTTGATGGGGGACAGTGTAGAGGGTGTTTTACTCTGTATCTAACCCCGTGCTGTCCCTGTCCTGGGGAGTGTTTGATGGGGGACAGTGTAGAGGGAGCTTTACTCTATATCTGACCCTGTGCTGTCCCTGTCCTGGGGAGTGTTTGATGGGGACAGTGTAGAGGGTGTTTTACTCTGTATCTAACCCTGTGCTGTCCCTGTCCTGGGGAGTGTTTGATGGGGGACAGTGTAGAGGGTGTTTTACTCTGTATCTAACCCTGAGCTGTCCCTGTCCTGGGAGTGTTTGATGGGGGACAGTGTAGAAGGAGCTTTACTCTATATCTAACCCCGTGCTGTCCCTGTCCTGGGGAGTGTTTGATGGGGGACAGTGTAGAGGGAGCTTTACTCTATATCTAACCCTGTGCTGTCCCTGTCCTGGAGAGTGTTTGATGGGGGGGACAGTGTAGAGGGAGCTTTATTCTATATCTAACCCTGTACTGTCCCTGTCCTGGAGAATGTTTGATGGGGGGACAGTGTAGAGGGAGCTTTACTCTATATCTAACCCCGTGCTGTCCCTGTCCTGGGAGTGTTTGATGGGGACAGTGTAGAAGGAGCTTTACTCTATATCTAACCCCGTGCTGTCCCTGTCCTGGGGAGTGTTTGATGGGGGACAGTATAGAGGGATCTTTACTCTATATCTAACCCTGTGCTGTCCCTGTCCTGGGGAGTGTTTGATGGGGACAGTGTAGAGAGAGCTTTACTCTATATCTAACCCTGTGCTGTCCCTGTCCTGGGGAGTGTTTGATGGGGACAGTGTAGAGGGAGCTTTACTCTATATCTAACCCTGTGCTGTCCCTGTCCTGGGGAGTGTTTGATGGGGGACAGTGTAGAGGGAGCTTTACTCTAAATCTAACCCTGTGCTGTCCCTGTCCTGGAGAATGTTAGATGGGGTGACAGTGTAGAGGGATCTTTACTCTATATCTAACCCCGTGCTGTCCCTGTCCTGGGAGTGTTTGATGGGGACAGTGTAGAAGGAGCTTTACTCTATATCTAACCCCGTGCTGTCCCTGTCCTGGGGAGTGTTTGATGGGGGACAGTGTAGAGGGAGCTTTACTCTATATCTAACCCTGTGCTGTCCCTGTCCTGGGGAGTGTTTGATGGGGGGACAGTGTAGAGAGCGCTTTACTCTATATCTAACCCCGTGCTGTCCCTGTCCTGGGGAGTGTTTGATGGGGGACAGTGTCGAGGGAGCTTTACTCTGTATCTGACTCCGTGCTGTCCCTGTCCTGGGGAGTGTTTGATGGGGGACAGTGTAGAGGGAGTTTTACTCTGTATCTAACCCTGTGCTGTCCCTGTCCTGGGGAGTGTTTGATGGGGACAGTGTAGAGAGAGCTTTACTCTATATCTAACCCTGTGCTGTCCCTGTCCTGGGGAGTGTTTGATGGGGACAGTGTAGAGTGAGCTTTACTCTATATCTAACCCTGTGCTGTCCCTGTCCTGGGGAGTGTTTGATGGGGACAGTGTAGAGTGAGCTTTACTCTATATCTAACCCTGTGCTGTCCCTGTCCTGGGGAGTGTTTGATGGGGACAGTGTAGAGGGAGCTTTACTCTATATCTAACCGTGTGCTGTCCCTGTCCTGGGGAGTGTTTGATGGGGGGACAGTGTAGAGGGAGCTTTACTCTATATCTAACCCTGTGCTGTCCCTGTCCTGGAGAATGTTTGATGGGGGGACAGTGTAGAGGGAGCTTTACTCTGTATCTAACCCCGTGCTGTCCCTGTCCTGGGAGTGTTTGATGGGGACAGTGTAGAAGGAGCTTTACTCTGTATCTAACCCTGAGCTGTCCCTGTCCTGGGAGTGTTTGATGGGGGAGAGTGTAGAGGGTGTTTTACTCTGTATCTAACCCTGTGCTGTCCCTGTCCTGGGGAGTGTTTGATGGGGGACAGTGTAGAGGGAGCTTTACTCTATATCTAACCCTGTGCTGTCCCTGTCCTGGAGAATGTTTGATGGGGGGGACAGTGTAGAGGGAGCTTTACTCTATATCGAACCCCGTGCTGTCCCTGTCCTGGGAGTGTTTGATGGGGACAGTGTAGAGGGAGCTTTACTCTATATCTAACCCTGTGCTGTCCCTGTCCTGGGGAGTGTTTGATGGGGGACAGTGTAGAGGGAGCTTTACTTTATATCTAACCCTGTGCTGTCCCTGTCCTGGAGAATGTTTGATGGGGGGACAGTGTAGAGAGAGCTTTACTCTGTATCTAACTCTGTGCTGTCCCTGTCCTGGGGAGTGTTTGACGGGGGACAGTGTAGAGGTGGCTTTACTCTATATCTAACCCCGTGCTGTCCCTGTCCTGGGGAGTGTTTGATGGGGGACAGTGTAGAGGGAGCTTTACTCTATATCTAACCCTGTGCTGTCCCTGTCCTGGGGAGTGTTTGATGGGGACAGTGTAGAGGGTGTTTTACTCTGTATCTAACCCTGTGCTGTCCCTGTCCTGGGGAGTGTTTGATGGGGGACAGTGTAGAGGGTGTTTTACTCTGTATCTAACCCTGAGCTGTCCCTGTCCTGGGAGTGTTTGATGGGGGAGAGTGTAGCGGGTGTTTTACTCTGTATCTAACCCTGTGCTGTCCCTGTCCTGGGGAGTGTTTGATGGGGGACAGTGTCGAGGGAGCTTTACTCTGTATCTGACTCCGTGCTGTCCCTGTCCTGGGGAGTGTTTGATGGGGGACAGTGTAGAGGGAGCTTTACTCTGTATCTAACCCCATGCTGTCCCTGTCCTGGGGAGTGTTTGATGGGGGACAGTGTAGAGGGAGCTTTCCTCTGTATCTAACCCCGTGCTGTCCCTGTCCTGGGGAGTGTTCGATGGGGGGACTGTTGGACTGAACGACTATGTCTGCTTTCTCAATCAGTGCGCCCTTTTACATGTTACAGCGGTCAGAGCAGAGTTACCAAGCACCTGCAGCTGTGGAATTGATGGTTGCAGATTGTGTCTCATCCTCTCTGTCCAATAATAATTTCTTGAGGAAAACTCAATAATCTGTCAATCTCTGAAGCAGTGAGGCCAGGGGACAACTCTGCTGCCTGCTAATCTAAAGTAACCCGCGCTGACTCACTGACAGTGTGCTGGTGTTTATTAGCAAATAAAAAGGGCTGCTTAAATATTGGAAACTCTGTTAATTAAATCATCGCATTGTCCTTTCAGCTTGATGCTGGGTTTAATTAAGGAAGCCTGGATGTCATCTTTGCTTCCAAATCCAACCATGATCCGAACTAAAGCTGCCTGGCTTTGTTCTCACCCTGACTCAGACGTACCTTCCCCGAGCACAGTCGGTCGCTCCGTTCTTGTGTAAACCCTGTGTTATTCAGAAAATGGCAGCGCCCGTTTAAATTGGTGGGGGATGGAGAGGGTGGCTGGGCATGGTGTCTTGCGCGACACATGCTTTTAAAGCTCATGCTTTTGAAATGGTGTTCCCAATCGCGTCACAATGAGTTCGGGTTTTCACCAAACATTGAACGACCCGTTACAGCGTTAAGAAGTCTCTCAGCGTCAGTACAGAAACGAGTTGAGAACAGGAATGGGCCGGATGAGCCGAATGGTCCTTTCTCTCTGCCACTGCACCTCTGCTTCTATGATACCAGCACTTATTTTTTTAAGCAAGATTAGAGTGGTGCTGGAAAAGCACAGCAGGTCAGGCTGCCTTTGGCGACACCGTGGCTCAGTGGTTAGCACTGCTGCCTCACAGCACCAGGGACCCGGGTTCGATCTCACCCTCAAGGCGACTGTTTATGTGGAGTTTGCACATTCTTCCCCAGTGTCTGTGTGGGGTTTCCTCCGAGTGGTCCAGTTTCCTCCCCCAGTCCAAAGATGTGCAGTGTAGGGTGGATTGGCCTTGCTACATTATCTCATAGTGTTAGGTGCATTAGTCAGAGGGAGATGGGTCTGGGTGGATTGCTCTTTGGAGGGTCGGTGTGGGCTTGTTGGGTCAAAGAGCCTGTTTCCACACGGTAGGCAATCTAATCTAATCATCTGAGGAGCAGGAAGATTGACGTTTCGGGCAAAAAGCCGTTCCTCAGGAATGGCTGACTCCCTGATGAAGGACTTTTGCCCGAAATGTCAATTCTCCTGCTCCTCAGATGCTGCCTGACCTGCTGTGTTTTCCAGCACCACTTTAATCTTGACTCTGATCTCCAGCATCTGCAGTCCTCACTCTCGCCTCTTTTTTTTCAAACAGACAGACAGGCTGGAAATCATGAAGCAGGGATTTTTCAATCAGTTCTTTACCCACACCATGGGAAATTACGGTCAAATGAGAAAATCAGAAGATTTACATGAATTCAAGCCTGCAGCTCGCATCTAGAGGAGAAATTATTTGCTTTTTCCCTTCCCTCTCTCGTCCCAATAAAGACTTCCCGCCCCTCCAGAAATATCCACTCACCCCTGAACTGTACAGCCAACAGGGTAGATGAGGGCATCAGATAATAAATGGTTACTGATAGACACAGGGGATGGGCTAAACTGTGGTAGATGGATTCCAGCACAAGCAAGTGGGAGGTTGTCTATTTCAGATCGCACAAGGATAGATCAGGGCACTTTCCAACTCCGTGACCCAGACCCCTGTCTCCTCCCTCTGCACCTGGATTCTTGGCTTCCCAACTGACAGTCCACTGAAGGTAATCATCAGAAAATCCCCCACGACAATCCTCAACACCACAGCCCCTGCAAGGATGTGTATTCTGCCCATTTACCGTACTCCCTGTACACTCCCCCACTGTGTGGGCTGATTTCGTCCTGAACTCCAAATACATGTTCGCTGACGCCAGCACCATTGTAGGCTGGCTATCTAACAATGACGAGACAGAGTACAGGAACGGGACAGAGCGCCTGGTGTAAAGATGAGAATCCCTCCCTCAACCTCAGCAGGATGAAGGAGCTGCTCACTGAACAAAAGGAAGGGGAGTGGAGGGCAGTCCCCTATCTGCATCGATGGAGCTGAGGTGGAGATGGTCAAGAGCTTCAAATCCTCAAGAGTGATCATCCCCCAACAATCTGTCCTGGTCCACCCACTTTGATGCTACGGTCAAGAAAGTACAATAACACTTCTACTTCCTTGGTATGCTACGGAAATTCAGCATGCCTAGAAAGATTCTTACCGACTTCAAGAGTCCCCTCCACCAACCATGGCCCTGCAGGCTCTAGACTCTCCCGCAAGGGAAAACACCCCTTATATCCAACCCCCTGTCAAATCCACTCAGAATCTTACAGGTATCAATAACTCCTCATTCATTGTACACTGCCTCCTCAAGAGGCTCAGGAAATTCGGCACATCCTCACAGATGTTTACCAATTTTTAGAGAAAACATCCTATTCGGATGCATCACGGCCTGGTACACCAACTGCCCTGCCCAGGGCTGTGAGAAACTACAGGGAGCTGTGAACACAGCCCAGTCCCTCACACAAACCCAACCTTCCATCCACCGACTCCATCTACACTCCCCACTGCCTCAGGAAGGCAGCTGACATCATCAGAGACCCCTCCCACCCCGGTTATAATCTCTCCCACCCTCTTCCCTCAGGCAGGAGGGACAAAAGCTTAAACTCACGGACCGACAGATTCAAGAAAAGCCTCTTCTCTGCTGTTACCAGACGCATGAACGGCCCTCTCAAATTTCAAATCTAATGTTGATCCCGCTCTCTCTGCACCTTCTCCACAGCCATAACACTGTATTCCTCGCCCTGACGCACTTTGTATGATATGACCTGCCTGTACTGCATCCAAAGCAAAACCTTTCACTGCATTTAGGTGGCAACAGTAAATCAAATCGAAATTCTAGATAGTACGAATTTAAATACAGTGGATGTCCAAAGAGACTTAGGGTTGACGTACACAGATCTTTACAATACCACGAACAGGTGCAGAAAATAATCACGGCAGCTAATGGAATGGTAGTCTTTATATTCAGAGGTCTGCGGTACAAAGATGCAGACATTAAATTGCAGTTATACAAAACCCTGGTCCGACCCCAGTTGGAGTACTGTGAGCATATCCGGACACACATTAGGAAGGACACACTGGCCTCAGAGGGACTACAACGTGGGTTCACAAGAGCTGACACCTGGACTTCGGGGGGTCGGGTTATGAGGGGGAGATGACCCAAATTAGGTCTGTTTTCCCTTATTCAGAACTTCAAAGGGGGCCATCTGATTGAAATCATTGACACATTAACAGGAAAAGACAGGGGGTGCAAAGATCAACTATTCGCACTGGCAGAGGATTCCAAAATCTAGGCGTGTGGTCTGAGAGTCAGGGCCAAAATGTTCCGGAGAGGTGTTAGGGCGCACTTCCACACTCAAAGATTTGGAGCTCTCTTCCGTAAACAGTAGTGGATACCGGATCAGTTGTGAGTTTGGATTCTGAGAGAGATTGATTTTTTTTTGCTAAGCAAACATATCAAGGGACAATGGGATATGCAGACATATGGAGTTAGGCCGCAGACAGGGTCACGACCTCTTTGAATGGTGGAACAGGCTCGAGGGGCTGAATGGCCTTCTCCTTCTGTTCCTGTAGGCGAAAGCGAGGACAGCAGATGCTGGAGGTCAGAGTCAAGATTACAGTGGTGCTGGAAAAGCACAGCAGAGGCATCCGACGAGCGGGAAAATCGACGTTTCGGGCAAAAGTCCTTCATCAGGAAAACTGCTCGAGCGTTCCTGCCCAGTGCCCTCCCTCAACTTCGCCACCTGCTGCCGGAGGCCCGGTTACAATTTGTAGGATGACATGGGACACAGTTCTCTCTGTTGTTACTTGGCTCTGACCTGTTCCCCCTTTCACTCGGAATGCCTCCTGATTGGGACTGAGCGCCACCCCTCAAACAGAGCCTTCACCTTGGAAGCTTATTTTCGGTTTCAAAGCCAGGATGATGATTGAAGCAAACGTTGGACAAAGAAAAGAAAGTTCATCCATCGCAGATGTCAAAAACGTCAATCACTCCTCAAATGAGCAAAATTTGAGCAGTCACAGGAACAGGAGTAGGCCATTCGGCCCTTCAAGCCTGTTCCTCCATTCAAAGAGGTCGTGACCCTATCTGTGGCCTAACTCCATGTGTCTGCGTGTATCCAGTTGTCCCTTGATACGTTTGCTTAAGAAACAAAAATATCAATCTCTCTGATTCCAAACTCACAACTGATCTGGCATCCCCTGACGTTTGTGGAAGAGAGCTCCAAATCTTTTGGGTGTGGAAGTGCGCCCTAACATCTCTCCAGAACGCTCTAGCCCTAACTCTCAGGACCACGCGCCCAGATTCTGGAATCCCCTGCCAGTGGGAACAGGTCATGTTCGTGCCCCCTGTCTTTTCCCGTTAATGTGTCCTTCGGTGTGGCTGGGTCAGAATCCTGGAACTCCCTCCCTCAGGGTCAACCTGTGGACTGCTGTGGTTCAAGGAGGCATTCCCCCTGTGCCCCCCCCAAACTTCTCAAGTGGGCAACTAGTGATGGGGCACTCATAAAGTCTCGAGATCCAGGGCAGCTCACCCCTCATCCCCCACCTTCTTAAGCCGGCAATGAGGGACTCATAAAGTCTCAGGGATCCGCAGCACAGTCAAAAAGGCTCTTTGGCCCATCGAGTCAGACCACGACTGTTCTAATCCCATTCTCCAGGGGGAATTAGAGACAAACAACGACCCACAAACTGGTAACGAATAAATCACAAAAGGGCTGGGGGAGGGAGGATCTCAGACTGTGTCAGTTTCAATATTGTCAGACCTCTTCTGGGGACTCATAATTCAAGCACCCGTCAAGCCGTTTGAAAAGGAGAGACACAAACAGGCATTTTCCTTCCTTGTTTCAACATTGTAGCGTGGGTCTTCCCTTAATCTGTCTGCTCAGACACACCAGGCAGAACGTCATCACTCTTAACCATTACTCCCTGCGTCTTGACACCCAGCCAATTCATATCCAGCTGGCTGCCATCCCCACTTGTTAAGCGAGCTTCAAATATATTGCTGCTAGGAGCATCAAATTACCGAGTTTGAACTGACTGGGTCTGCAGCGATAGATTAATGTGTGATTTGAGGAAGGTCATACCGCTGAACCCAACAAGAGCAGAGATTAAGCACGGCTACAAAGGACGGAGGAAGCTGAAATGATTCATCCTGCACCCCCTCAGGATTGAAAAGCCAGAAAACTGACTCTGGAAGAGGCCACGACGGTTTCTGCCACTTGTGAAGAGGCTGTACATTGCTGTGTAAATTGGTGTTCCCTTTCTGGAATTGGTTTTCTTGCATTCAGTCCTGATGATTGCAAAAACAATTTCATTTTACTTTTGTGATTCGTTCTTAGGGTCACTGGCTAGGCCAAGCCTTTCACCCCCGTTCTCTAATTACCCCCTCGAGAAGGGAGGGGGTGAGCTGGCTTCCTGAACCGCTGCAGTCTGTGTGCTATTAGGGAGGGAGTTCCAGGATTCTGACCTAGCGGCACCAAAAGAACGGCTGATTTATTTCCAAGTCAGGATGGGGAGGGGTGGGAACTTGCAGGGGGATGCGTGGTGTTCCCATGTATTTGCTGCCCCTTGCCCTTCCAGATGGAAGTGGGCGTGGGTTTGGAAGGTGCTGTCTGGGGAGCCGCTGCAGTACGTCTTGTAGATGGTACACACTGCTGCTACTGAGCGTCAGGGTGTGGATGTTCATGGGTGTGGTGCTAATCAAGCGAGGGCTGCTTTGTCCTGACTCTTTTTAGCAACGTACACCTAGTAAAACTCTGCCAGTCTCTTTTCATAACTTCTCTTCACTAACACACATGCTCACATACACTCAAACATACACATACACAAACACACAGGCACACACACAGACACACACACACAAACACAGACACACACACTCACTCGCACACACACAAACACTCTCACCCACATATACATTAATTGCTTTTGGCAATGTTGCTCCTTTCTTCCACCTGCAGTAGTTTTGAACCAGCACACATTCTGACCGCTGCTTCCAGGGAGAAATAAAGCAGTCTGGAAAGATTAAACGGTGCCATTGTTATGAGCAGCAGCAGCCCTGAATCTCTCCGATGGGAGCGTGCATTTGCTTTGAGCTCATTATTTGCATTTGGAATGATCCTGCTAATCGCTCCCGAGCATTGTGGCTGGCAGTTGCTGCCAAGCCAGTCGCTATTCTCCTTTACTTTCAACCAACCATTGCCACCCTCCAGACCCCGAGGCCATTGATTGGGTCCCTGGGGCTTCATCTAATTGGCCAGTCTTCCGATGGTCCATCTGACTGTAAGAGGCATCGCGGGGTCCAGTTTGGATCTTTGCCTCCGACATGACAATCTAATATTGGGGGCATCTATCTGAGGGACAATGCCTGGACTCCACTGACCCAGTTTGCGATGAGTAAGGAAGCGCAGGGACCCTCCTGGCGGCTAAGTAAATGCAGTGCAAGAAGTCATCCGGTTCAACCGGACAATAGGGAGCAAATGCTCCCCCTGGTGTGCAGTGGGAGGAGACAGTTCAGAACGAGGTGATAGCGGGTTGGGGGAGGGGGGTGGGGAAGGAAGGGGCAAACCTCCAAACCTTTGGTGAGAGGGGGTTGTGGAGGGAGGAGTGGAGTTGTGAGGGAAAACTTCCACGTACAGCAAGGAGGAGAAGCCTATCACCTCCCCCCATCCCCCCAATGACCGAAACCCGTTAGCCCCTCCTCTTCCTGACACAGCTGTGGGGCTGGGTCAATGGAAACATTCCCTCTGCCAGGTACATAGGTGACACCGAACCAAGGCAGTGGCCTGGTACAGGATGCAGACAAACCTTGTTCTCACTGCACTGGGGGGACCAGGCACGACAGGCTGAATGGCCAGGCCAAAGGGTTGATTGGGATAAGAGTTATAGAGTCATACAGTGCAGCAAGAGGCACTTCGGCCCAACTCGTCCATGCCGACCTTAATCCCAAACGAACCTAGTCCCTTCTCATCGACTCATACAGTCATACAGCACAGAAACAGACTCTTCAACCCAACTAGTCTGTGCTGACCCATAATCCCCAAACTAAACCAGTCCCACCTGCCTGCTCCTGGCCAATATCCCTCCAAACCCTTTCCTATTCATGTCCTTAAAATGTTGTAACTGTACCCACAATCCACCACATTCCTCAGGAAGTTCATTCCACGCACGAACTACTCTCTATTGCCCCTCATGTCCTTTCTAAATCTTTCTTCTCTCACTTTAAAAACATGCCCCTTAGTTTTGCACTCACCTATCCTAGGGAAAAGATCTTTGCCATTCACCCTATCCATGCCCCTCATGATTTTATAAACCTCGAGAAGGTCACCCCTCAGCCTCCAACACTCCAGTGAAAATAGTCCCAGCCTATCCTTATAAAACAAACCCTCCATTCCCGACAACATCCTGGTAAATCTCTTCTGAACCCTCTCAGGTTAATAACTTCCTTCCTGTAACAGGGCAACCAGAATTGGACACAGTATTTGTCCTATCCATGCCCCCCCCTATGATTTTATAAACCTCTATAAGGTCACCCCTCAGCCTCCTACGCTTCATGAAAATAGTCCCGGCCTATCCAGCCACTCCTTATAACTCCAACCCTCCATTTCTGGCAACATCCTGGTAAATCTCTCCAGAACCCTCTCCAGTTTAATAAAATCCTTCCTGTAACAGGGTGACCAGAACTGGACACAGTATTCCAGACAAGGCCTCACCAATGTCCTGTACAACCTCAACATGACGTCCGAACTCCCATACTCTGAGCAATGAAGGCAAGCATGCTAAAAACCTTCTTAACCACCCTGTGATGCAAACTTCAAAGAATTAGGTACCTGTACCCCTAGGTCTCTCTGTTCTACAACACTACCCAAGGCCCTAATTTTTTAATTGCATAAGTTGTCTTATTGGGGAAGAGGTTGGGACACAGGATAGGTTTGTAACCAGCTAACAGAAATGTACATGGTCCTGAGAGATCTGGTCAGGGTGAATGTGGAGAGGGACCATCCTGCTTGTGAGAGAATCTAGAACTGAGCAGTGTGTATGTGTGTGTGTCTCTGTGTGTGTGTGTCTGTGTGTGTGTCTGTATGTGTGTGTGAGTGTGTGTCTGTGTGTGTGTATGTATATATGACTGTTCAAAAATTCAGGATAACCCACTGCTGTACATGACATTGGTTCGGCCACTTTTGGAAAACTGTGCTCAGTTCTGGTCTCCCAGATGTCGGAAAGATGTTGTCAAACTTGAAAGGGTGCAGAAAAGATTTACAAGGATGCTGCCAGGGTTGGAGGGTTTGACTACAGGGAGAGGCTGAATAGGCTGGGACTGTTTTCCCTGGAGCATCGGAGGCTGAGGGGTGACCTTATAGAGGTTTATAAAATCATGAAGGGGGCATGGATAGGGAAAATAGATAAAGTCTTTTCCCTGGGGTGGGTGAGTCCAGAATTCGAGGGCATAGGTTTAGGGTGAGAGGGGAAAGATATAAAAGGGAACTGGGGGCAACTTTTTCACACAGAGGGTGATATATGTATGGAACGAGCTGCCAGAGGATGTGGTGGAGGCTGGTACAATGACAACATTTAAAAGGCATCTGGATGGGGATATGAGTAGGAAGGGTTTAGAGGGACATGGACCACAGTCCAAAGATGTGCAGGTTAGGGTGGATTGGCCGTGCTAAATTGTCCCATAGTGCCCAGGGATGTGCAGGTTAGGGTGGGTTGGCCGTGCTAAATTGACCCATAGTGCCCAGGGATGTACAGGTTTGGGTGAATTGGCCATGCTAAATTATCCCATAGTACCAGGGGTGGAAAAGGCAGGAAAGTAAAGTTGAGGATTATTGGATCAACCATGATCTCATTGAAGGGCAGGGAATATTTGATTGGCCAAATGGCCTAATTCCATTCCTATATCTCATGAACTTAATTATAGCAGTTTCAAACTCAAAGAAAATGCATAATATTATGCTTCTCTTTTCACAAAACACCCATGCTATTACAGGAAATCATTTCATATGCAATCCAGGATCAGGGTTCAGAAATGATTTACAAGGATGTTGCCAGGGTTGGAGAATTTGAGCTATAGGGAGAGGCTGAATAGGCTGGGGCTGTTTTCCCTGGAGCATCGGAGGCTGAGGGATGACCTTATATGGTTTAAAAAATTAAGAGGGACATGGATAGGATGAATAGACAAACTCTTTTCCCTGGGGTGTGGGAGTCCAGAACTACAGGGCATAGGTTTAGGGTGAGAAGGGAAAGATATAAAAGAGAACTAAGGGGCAACTTTTTCATGCAGAGGGTGGTGCGTGTGTGGAATGAGCTGTCAGAGGAAGCGGTGGAGGCTGGTACAACTGCAACATTTAACAGGCATTTGGATGGGTATATGAATAGGAAGGGTTTGGAGGGATATGGGCCAGGTGCTGGCAGGTGGGGCTAGATTGGGTTGGGATATCTGGTCGGCATGGACAGGTTGGACCGAAGGGTCTGTTTCCATGCTGTACATCTCTATGACTCTATATGCAGGTTAGGGTGGATTGGCCGTGCTAAATTGTCCCATAATGCCCAGGGATGTGCAGGTTAGGGTGGATTGGGCGTGCTAAATTGTCCCATAGTGTCCAGGGATGTGCAGGTTAGGGTGGATTGGCCGTGCTAAATTGTCCCATAGTGCCCAGGGATGTGCAGGTTAGGGTGGATTGGCCGTGTAAATTGTCCCATAGTGCCCAGGGATGTGCAGGTTATGGTGGATTGGTCGTGCTAAATTTTTCCATACTGTCCAGGGATGTGCAGGTTAGGGTGGATTGGCCGTGCTAAATTGTCCCATAGTGCCCAGGGATGTGCAGGTTAGGGTGGATTGGACATGCTAAATTGTCCCATAGTGCCCAGTGATGTGCAGGTTAGGATGGATTGGCTGTGTTAAATTGCCCCATAGTGCCCAGGGATGTGCAGGTTAGGGTGGACTGGCCGTGCTACATTGTCCCATACTGTCCAGGGATGTGCAGGTTAGGGTGGATTGGCCGTGCTAAATTGTCCCATAGTGCCCAGGGATGTGCAGGTTAGGGTGGATTGGCTGTGCTAAATTGTCCCGTCGTGCCCAGGGATGTGCAGGTTATGGGGATTGGCCATGCTAAATTGTCCCATAGTGTTCAGGGATGTGCAGGTTAGAGTGGATTGGCCATGCTAAATTGCCCTGTTGTGCCCAGGGATGTGCAGGTTAGGGTGGATTGGCCGTGCTAAATTGTCCCATAGTGTCCAGGGATGTGCAGGTGAGGGTGGATTGGCCATGCTAAATTGCCCTGTTGTGCCCAGGGATGTGCAGGTTAGGTGCATTAGTCAAGGGTAAATATAGGAGAACAGGAATAATCCAACATCCTTTCGGGGTAGACGAAGACTTTGTGGGTGTTCTCGCTAAACTGTTGAACCAGAGACCCAGGTAACGTTCTGGGGACCCGGGTTCGAATCCCTCCCCGGCAGATGGTGGAATTTGAATTCATTTAAAAGCCTGGAATTGGGAGTCAGACACTGAAAAAGTCATACAGCAAGAGAAACAGAGGCTTTCGTCCAGTCATAAAAATATCAACTAACCCACCCGAAGGGAAAGACTTTGGTTCCTCACCTTATCCACGCCCCTCAAGATTTTAGAAACCTCTATCAGGTCACCCCTCAACCTCCAGTGAGATAAGTCCCGGCCTATCCAGCCTCCATACCCGGTAACATCCTGGTAAATCTCTTCTGATCCAGCTTAATAATATCCTTCCTGTAACAGGACGACCAGAACTGGGCAGAGTACTCACCAATGTTCTGTACAAGCTGAACATGACATCCCAACTCCTACACTCAAATCTCTGAGCAATGAAGGCAAACATGTACCACCTGTCTATAGGTGAGACAAACTTCACAGAACAAACATGAAACCATTGCAGAGTGTCAGGATGAACCTATTTGGTTCCCTCATGTTCTTAAGGGTTGGAATTTTGCCATCAATACCTGGTGTGTCCAGCGTGTCACAGAGTCATAGAGGTGTACAGCACGGAAACAGACCCTTCGGTCCAACTCGTCCATGCTGACCAGATATCCTAAATTAATCCAGTCCCATTTGGCCCATATCCCTCTAAACCCTTCCGATCCATGTCCCCATCCAGATGCCTGTTAAATGTTGTCATTGTACCAGCCTCCACCACTTCCTCTGGCAGCTCATTTCATACATGTACCACCCTCTTCGTGAAAAGGTTGCCCCTCAGGTCCCTTTTAACTCTTCCTCCCTCACCTTAAACCTATGCCCTCGAGTTTTGGACTCCCCTTACCCTGGGGAAAAATGACCTCCCTTATTTACCCTATCCATGCTCCCTCATGATTGTATAAACCTCTATTTGGTCACCCCCTCAGCCTCTGATGCCCTGGAGTAAACAGCACCAGTCTATTCAGCGTCTCCCTACAGCTCAAACCCTCCAACTCTGGCAACATCCTTGTAAATTGTTTCTGCTCCTTTTCAAGTTAACAACATCCCTCCTGTAGCAGGGAGACCAGGATTGAACGCAGTATTCCAAAAGTGGCCTCACCAATGTCCTGTGCAGCCGCAACTTGATAGAGTCATACAGCAGGGAAACAGACTCTATCCTCCGACTGTAAAAAATATGAACTACCCCGAGTGAGGGGAAAGACCTGTGCTATTCACCTTGTCTGTGCCCCTCATGATTTTATAAAACTCTATAAAGTCACCCCCTATGCTGCAGTGAACAAGGTCCCAACTCCTATACTCAACGTGCTGGCCAATAAAATTAGAAGGAAGAGAAGGGCAGATGCTGGACAGTCAGAGTCAAAATTTGTGGCACTGGAAAAGCACAACAGGTCAGGCAGCATCTGAGGAGCAGGACGATCGGCTGTAAGCCCCTTACCATAAGACATAGGAGTGGAAGTAAGGCCGTTCAGCCCATTGAGTTCACTCGCACCCTCGCCATATCCTGCCCTTCATCAGACAGAAGTCACACGACGCCAGGTTAGAGGCTTGCTCGAAATCGCAGGCGTTCGGGAGCGGCCTGGTGAACGCTGAGCAGGTGTCGCCTGACCCCTGACCTCGCCCAAACCAGGCTGACACCGGCATTTCCTGACCAACAAATGCCAGGCGTGCCTGCTTCACCACATGGCGTTTGGCGAGGCAATCGCTTCTCCCTGGCCCTGCCTGAGGTGGATCTTGACGGGGGGATGGGGGGGCGGGGTAGGGCTGACGCCTTTCTGTTGAAGGCAGGGTGGCATCCCGAACGGGAGTCAGTTCCCAGCGATGTGGCTTCCTGAGCCATACAGGTACTGGTGATGCACGTACGGGAGAAGAAATTCATTAAAAGTAAGCAATTTATTATTCTGCGGCCCTCAGGCTTTGCAGAAGTTTGAAGTGGATAAGCTCGCTGACTGGATTTGTGCCAACTCCACTGGCACACTGGGTTCAGGGCTTTGACTGCGTGAATTACAGTTGATTTCCCTTCAGGTAAATAAATGCTTTAAGTGCAAGCTTGCTTTACCATTAATTTGCTGACCCTGGGTCCTGGTCGATGTGTAATTCTGCTGATAAATGATCTCACTTGTTCCCGACCCTTCCTTCTGTTCAAAAAGATTTAATTAATGGAGGAAGCGTTCCTTGCTTTCTTTCAACCTCCCTTTTGCATTGACTTGGACCTTTGCAGTGAAAGGGAATTGACGGAATTAGAGGTACCAGCCAAAATTCGAGCAGTGTATACTGTAAATGGAAGAGACTTGGGAAAAGTTGATGGGCAGAGAGATCTGGGAGTTCAAGTATATTGTACCCTGATGGTCGCTGCACAGGTGGATAGAGTGGTCAAGAAGGCATATACTATGCTTGCCTCCATTGGACGGGGTATTGAGTATAAGAGCTGGCAGGTCATGTTAAAATTGTACAAGACTTTGGTTCGGCCGCATTTAGAATACTGTGGACAGTTCTGGTCACCACATTACCAAAAGGATGTAGACGCTTTGGAGAGGGTGCAGAGAAGGTTTATGAGGATGTTGCCTGGTATGGAAGGGGCTAGCTATGAAGAGAGGTTGACTAGGTTAGGAATGTTTTCATTAGAAAAAAGGAGATTGAGGGGGGACCTTATTGAGATCTACAAAATCATGAAGGGTATATGAAGGAGCGTCGCTCCGAAAGCTAGTGTGCTTCTAATTAAACCTGTTGGACTATAACCTGGTGTTGTGTGATTTTTAACTTTCTACACCCCAGTCCAACACCGGCATCTCCAAATCATGACTACTATCGACACCACTAACTGCCGGCTTAAAGTGGAGAGGATCTCCAAGAAGATTCCACATATCGACACAGAAAGGAGCCCTCCACAATCACCTAATGAAGGAGCATCGCTCCGAAAGCTAGTGTGCTTCCAATTAAACCTATAACCTGGTGTTGTGTGATTTTTAACTATGAAGGGTATAGACAGAGTGAATAGAGATAAGTTTTTCCCAGGGTGAGGGGTTCAATAACGAAAGGTCATGCATTCAAGGTGGGAGGTGAAAAGTTTAAGGGGGATTCTCGCGGCAAGTACTTCACACAGAGGGTGGTGGGTGTCTGGAACACGTTGCCAGCAGAGGTGGTAGAGGCAGGCACGGTAGATTCACTTAATGTGCATCTGGACAGATGCATGAGTAGGTGGGGAACAGAGGGATGCAGATCCTTAGGAGTTGACCGACAGGTTTAGACAGTGGATTTGGATCGGCACAGGCTTGGAGGGCCGAAGGGCCTGTTCCTGGGCTGGAAAGTTTCTTTGCCCTTAGTGCTGGAAAAGCACAGCAGGTCAGGCAGCATCCGAGGAGCAGGAGAGTCGATGTTTCGGACATAAGCCCTTCAGCAGGAATTCCGGATGAAGGGCTTTTGCCTGAAACATCGATTTTCCTGCTCATCGGGTGCTGCCTGACCTGCTGTGCTTTTCCAGCACCACTCTAATCTCCAGCATCTGCAGTCCTCACTTCCGCCTAGCGGAATTGGAGATATGGTCCACTGACATTTTTGGAATTGTACGGCCCAGGAAGGTTGGAGGAAGAATTCTTCTATTTACCCATTCCCTACCCCCACCAACCCCTACCATTGGCCCCCACTGACGTCAACACAAAAACTGCCCTCTGCCCCCCATCCCTCCAGCCCCTGGGCGCCCCTTACTATCTCACATCAAGGGTCTGTCATAGGACCCTCCAACCACAGGGTGTTAACTTTGACTTTGCCAGTTTCTAAATCTCCCCACCTCCATTCCCCACTCTCCCACCTCAGCCCAGATCCAACTGCCCCCTTCACCTGTCCTACCTGTCAATCCTCCTTCCCAGAGCCTCCCTCACCTAATGACTGAACAAAATCAATCACCTTACTAAATTTGATATTTATTTTCTCTTTTACCCTTATCCCTCATGGCTTTGTCCAGTTTTCCTTCTTTTGGAGCGCCCTTTCTCTCTGCTATTAACACCTCCTCTGAATGTTGTGTCCCTCCTCTCCTGCCACAATCATTCTCCTCACCTGCTGTCCTGGGGTCTCCAATCTTCCTCGTCCTCTAAATCTTCTTCCTCTCTGTCCCGGTCGCTCCTCCCTGGCTCCCCTCCCCAACAACAGAAGATCCGTCAACCTTCCCAACTCCCCTCTCAGTCCAGAAGAAGGGACTCAAAGCATTAACGCCCTTCCTGTTCCCCCCACGGACGCGGATAGTCCGGCTGAGTTCCTCCAGCATTGCTTGTCTTTACTCCGCTCAGCATCTTCTGCTCTGAGGTGTACGACGCCTCCAGTTTCTCTGACCCTTGACCCTGTGGCTAGAATCTCTGTCTCTGGGACTGTGCTGGTGAATCTCCCTCTGCACCCTCCCTCAAGGGACCTGCCCCCACCTTCTTCCTGAAGGTGAGACCAGAATTGCACACACGCACTGACTGAGCAATTTGGTCACCTTTCCACTTGGCCGGAGCATGTTTTGTGCTAATAGATCACGATGCATCCAACATGGCTCTGGCAATCACATTTCAAAAAGTCCTACACCAGCTGCGAACTGCCGAGGGACATCTGAAGGTCAGGCCAATGTTACCTTCAAAAAGAGATTTATTAACGGGATGTGGGTGCCGCTTGCTGGGCACAGCATTTATTACCCTAATTGCCCCTTCAGAGGGTAGCGAAGATAATCCCACTTGACATAGTTCAGTCTATGTGCTGTAGGTTTACCCACAATGCCCTGAGGGAGGGAGCTCCAGGATTCTGACCCAAGGAACAGCCGATATATTCCCAAGTTGGGTTGGGGAGTGGTGGGAACTTGAGGGGGGTGGTGTTCCCATGTATCTGCTGCCCCTTGTCCTTCCAGATGGATGTGGTCGTGGGTTTGGAAGGTGCTGTCTGAGCAGCCTCGGGGAGTTGCTGTGATGCGTCTTGTAGATGGTACACACTGCTGCTACTGAGCGTCGGGGGGTGGAGGGAGTGGGATGTGGGGCCAATCGAGCGGGGGCTGCTTTGTCCCTGGATGGTGTCAAGCTTCTTGAGTGTTGCTGGAGCTGCCCCCCATCCAGGGGCAAGTGGGGAGCATTCCCTCACCCTCCTGACTTGTGCCTTGTTGATGGTGGGACAGGTTTTGGGGACAATCAGGAGGTCAGTATTCGAAGCCTCTGATCTGCTCTTATAGCCGCTGTGTTTATACGGCAAATCCAGTTGTATCTCTGGTCAATGATTAACCCTCAGGGAGCTTATTGGGTGGGGGGAGGGTTTAAGTAATGATAAGACTATTCAATGTCAAGGGTGAGATGGTTAGATTCAGTGATGGTAACACCATTGAATGTCAAGGGGGAGATGGTTAGATTCAGTGATGGTAACACCATTGAATGTCAAGGAGGTGATGGTTAGATTCAGTGATGGGAACACCATTGAATGTCAAGGGGGTGATGGCTATGTTCTCTCTTGTTGGGGAGATGGTCATTGCCTGGCACTAGTGTGGCACAAATGTTCTTTGTGGCCAACTCTAGGCACTCCGGAAAAGACAGGAAGGCATTTAGAGATGTGATTTTTGACAATAGTTTCAGGACAGTATCTGATTGAACTGTCTTGCAGATGGCAGACGGACCTTAGGGGTTAGGAGGTGTGTTATCCTCTGAAGTATTCCTAACCTCCCTTTGTAACCTCTATTTACTCCAGTTTCTGGCTAATGGTAACCCCCAGGATATTGATAGTGGAGGATCTAGTGATGGTGACACCATTGGATGTCAAGGGGGTGATAGTTAGATTGTGCTTCTTGACAGAACCCTACCCCGCCAGGATGTTGATAACAGGGTGGGGGGGGGGGGTGCAGATGCACTGATGGTGATATTACAAAATGACACATTTCTGCCATCTCTCATAAGACCTGTGTGCCATCTCTCCTAGCCTGATACCCACTGGGTGAAATTGCCAATCGATACATGCAGGATGAAGCAGTTCCACACATGGAGAGTTCCACAAACAGATGGTGAGGGTCTGCTGTGACTCACAGCCCCCAGGCTATGAACAGAACAAGGCCAGGAACCAGACGGCAAACAATGGCCCAGATACACACTGCAGAGCTTGGAGATTTTATGGGCAATGTTGTGATTCTGTCAAGCGCTGTCAAACATCTGCTTCCTGGTGACACAATGTCTCCAATGGAGAGGACCCAGCTGTTCCCAAACAGAACGGATCACTGAGCAGTGTGAGTGAACAGGGATCAGAGCCGGTACTGCGGAAACGGCACAGCAGGATTCCACACTTGGCAGACTGGGACGGCCTATCGACACAACCATGCAGTATGCATCGGAGTGGGAAGCTATCCTGACCCTAACCCTAACTCTGATCCTAACCCAAACCCTACCCTTAAACCTAACCCTACCCCTAAACCTAACGTGACTTTTACCCTAACCCTAACCAAACTTAACCCTGACCCTAAACCTAACCCTAAACCTGACTCTGACTTTGACCCTAACCCTAACTCAACCCCTAAACCTAACCCTGACCCTAAACCAATCTCTGACCCTAAACCTCACCCTGACCCTAACCCGATCCCTAAACCAAACGCTAACCTGAACTCTGACTATAACCCTAACCTTGACCCAACCACTAAACCTAACCCTGACACTAAACCAAACCTGAACCCTCACTCTGACTGTGACCCTAACCCTATATCAACCCCTAAACTTAACCCTGACCCTAAACCTAACCCTAACCCTGACTCGGACAATGACCCTAACCCTAACTCAACCGCGAAACCTAACCCTGACCCTATCACTTACCCTATTCACAGCCTTAACCCTAACCCTAACAATAACCCGAACCTCTGCAGTCCGTGTGCTGTGGGTTAGACCCACAATGCCCCTGGGGAAGGGAGTTCCAGGATTCTGACCCAGTGACACTGAAGAAACAGCTGATATATTCCCAAATTGGGATGAGGAGTAAGCCCCTCAGTATCTGCCCCATCGAACCATTTGAGGAATTTGACACTTTTCGAGATAACCATTCATTCCTGGTAAAGCCTCCAGTACTCAGACTCTCACCACACAATGCGTACAAAGTGCGGTGTTCCCTCAGTACTGACCCTCCGACAGTGCGGCGTTCCCTCAGCACTGACCCTCCGACAGTGCAGCACTCCCTCAGTACTGACCCTCCGACAGGGCAGCGTTCCCTCAGCACTGACCCTCCGACTGTGCAGCACTCCCTCAGTACTGACCTGACATGTACCTAAATACAGTGAAAAGCTTTGTTGTGCTAGCAGTCCAGGAAGATCAATGTCAGCAAGGATAATACAGATTACAGAGTGGTTAGATAGAGCGAGGTGTAATAGGTTACACAGCACAGAAGTTGCACGAGGCAAGGTCAACATTATTTGAAGTTAGAGCGTTCATTTGTCAGTCTAGTAACGGCTGGGGAGAAGCTGTACTTGGGGGTGTGTTCAAGGTTTTTCTGGAACTGGAGGGTCTGGGTTATAAGGAGAGGCTGGATCAGCTGGGGCGTCGGAGGTTGAGGGGTGACCTTACAGAAGTTTATAAAACCGTGTGGTGCACAGATAAGGTGAATAGCCAAGCTCTTTTCCCCACAGTAGAGGAGTCCAAAACTACAGGAAATAGGTTTAGGGTGAGGGGAGGTAAAGGTTTAAAGGGGACCTGAGGGGCAACATTTTTACACAGAGGGTGGTTCACGTGTGGAATGAACTTACATGAGGAATTGGTGGATGCGGGGACAGTTATAACATTTAAAAGACATTTGGATAGGACATGGATAGTGGTGGGATAAGGGCCAGGAGCAGGCAAGTAGGACTAGTTTAGTTTGGGATTATGGGTTGGCATGGTCTGGTTGGGCCGAAGGGTCTGTATGACTCTATGACTCTGCATCTACCTCCTTCCTGAAAACATTCAAGTAAATCCCTTTCTGGGGCAGACAATCCCACAGGCTCCCCCCAACTCTCTGGCAAAAGACATTTCTCCCCATCTCAGTTTGAAACAGCCCCCACCCCGTAATCTTTAGACTGTGACCCCCCCCCCCCCCCCCCCCCCCCCCCCCGGGTCATTGGGAAGGTCCTTCCGGCGTTGACTCTGCCTGGTCCCACTGTCTGGGGGAAGAAGACTGAAAGAGACACATGTCTATGTTCCCTTGCCATTGACTGGGCTGAGGTACAGCACGGCAGAGAAATTCACACTCATCCTAGCCTGGGGAGGATCAGTGGAGTGAGTCAGCTCGAATTCAGAGCTGAGCTCAGGAGGAGGATTTCTATTCACAGGTTTCTCTCTGTCTTGGTGGGGAGGAGTGAGCCAAGGCCTTGCCGGATATGAGAATGCATTCATTACTGGTGACGTTCCGATATTACACAGTCCCTACGTAATAGTCATGGAGTCACACAGCACAGAAACAGACCCTTCAGCCCAACTCGTCCGTGCCTACCAGGTATCCTAACTTCATCTCATCCCACCTGTCCGCTCTTGGCCTGAATCTGGTGGCCCAGGGGTTCAGTGGTTAGCTCTGCTGCCTCACGGCGCCAGGGACTCGGGTTCAATCCGAACCCTCGGGCAACTGTGTGGAGCTTGTACATTCTTCCCGTGTCTGCCTGGGGTTTCCTCCGGGTGCTCCGGTTTCCTCCCACAGTCCAAAGATGTGCAGGTTAGGGTGGATTGGCCGTGCTAAATTGTCCCATAGTGTCCAGGGATGTGCAGGTTAGGGTGGATTGGCCGTGCTAAATTGTCCCATAGTGCCCAGGGATGTGCAGGTTAGGGTGGATTGGCCGTGCTAAATTGTCCCATAGTGTCCAGGGATGTGCAGGTTAGGGTGGATTGGCCGTGCTAAATTGTCCCATAGTGCCCAGGGATGTGCAGGTTAGGGTGGATTGGCCGTGCTAAATTGTCCCATAGTGTCCAGGGATGTGCAGGTTAGGGTGGATTGGCCGTGCTAAATTGCCCCATAGTGCCCAGAGATGTGCAGGTTAGGGTGGATTGGCCGTGCTAAATTGCCCCATAGTGTCCAGGGATGTGCAGGTTAGGGTCGATTGGCTGTGCTAAATTGTTCCATAGTGTTGGCTGCATTAGTCAGGGGCAAATATAGGGTAAGGGAACGGGTTACTCTTCAGAGGGTCAGTGTGGATTTGCTGGGCCGAAGGGTCTGTTTCCGTACTGTATGGATTCTAATCTAATCAAACATTTAGAGTCATAGAGATGGACATCATGGAAACAGATTCTTCAGCCCAATTCACCCATGCCAAGCAAATATCCTCAACTGATCTAGTCCCGTTTGCCAGCATTTGGCCCATATCCCTCCAAACCCTTCCTATTCATGTCCCCATCCAGATCCCTTTTAAATGTTGTCATTCTACCAGCCTCCACCACTTCCTCTGGCAGGACATTTCCACCCTCTGTGTGAAAACGTTGCCCCTTAGGTCTCTTTTATATCTTTCCCCTCTCACTCTAAACCTGTGCCTCTCTAGTTCTGGACTCCCCCACCCTAGAGAAAAGACCTTGTCTATTCACCCTGTCCGAGCCCCTCATGATTTTAAAAACCTCTATAAGGTCACCCCTCAGCCTCCTACAAGACATAGAACCTAAGAGCAGGAACCATTCAACCCACTGGTTAGGCCACAGCTAGAGGACCATGTGCAGTTCCCGAGGGAGGGATGGGATAGCGCTATCGGAGGGATGGGATAGCGCTGGGAGAGGGGGCAGAGGGAGATTTCCCAGGATGTTACCAGGGACTGGAGAGTTTCAGTGATGGAGAGAGATTGGAGAGACTGGGGTCACTTTCCTTAGAGCAGAGCAGATTGGGAGGTGGGGCGTGACTGAGATGGATAAAATGATGCGGGGGCTTAAATAGACAGGAAGGAACGTTACCCCCTTGGTTGGGGGGGGGCATCAGTTGAAGGGAAGGGGCAGGAGATTTCGAGGGGGACGTGAGGGGAAACGCTTTCACCCAGAGGGTGGTGGGAAGCTGGAACGCGATGTCTATGAGGGGTGGGAGAGACAGAAACCACACCCCCGCCCATCGCATTGAAGAAGGATTTAGACGGTCACTCACGATGGCAAGTGCTGGATGGGTATATGAATAGGAATGGGTACATGAAGGGGTACGTGAAGGGTTGAGAGGTGTATGGACCAAATGCTGGCAAATGGGACTAGTTTAGTTTGGGAAACATAGTGATGTGGAGAGAATGTTTTCTTTATGTGGGAGAAACCAGAACAGGGGTAGGGTTCACAGTTGATCAATAATTGAAGACACACAAGAAGACGGAACATTCTCTCTCTCTCTCTCTCTCTCTCTCTCTCAGAGGGCTTGAGAGACTTTTGGAATTCCCTCCCTCAAAGATAGAACCTTTCAATATTTCAGAGGTAGACAGAATCCTGATGGCGAGAGGAAAGATTATCGGTGGTGGGGGACAATATATGGAGGAACGTCGGTGTTGAGGTACAAATCACCATCTTAATGAATGGCCTGGAAGGGCCTACTCTGGTTTACGGTGGGCAGGGATGAGGCCTAAGTTAGACCTCAACAGCCTGACAACTAACTCGGAATCCCACTGCTCCCTTTCCGGGATTTTGCAGAGCTCGCAATCCTGGTCAAAGGGAGGAGACTTGCCTCTCACTTATGTGGCATTCCAAATTAACATGTCTTGGTGTTAATTTGGTCGTCTCAGTTTCTCAAGTTCAAACATCGTTGCAAGTGAGGCTCTGACAGCCAGTGAAGTGCTCAAGGCCATTCTGGTCTTTGAGGTTTATTTGCCTGCAATTGTAGATTCCCCGAAGTGAGGAAGCAGGCCATTCGGCCCATCGAGTCTACACCACCCCACCAGAAAGCAGCCCACCCAGACTCAAGCTTTCAATTCCCATGGCTAACCTGCCCATCCCTGGACACTACAGGGCAAGTCAGCAAGGCCAATCCATCCCAAACCTGCACGTCTTTGGACTGTGGGAGGAAACCTGCACAGACACAGGGGGAGAGTGTGCAAACTCCACACAGTCACCCGAGGGTGGAATCGAACCCGGGTCCCTGGCGCCATGAGGCAGCAGTGCTAACCACTGAGCCACCATGCCGCCTCAAAGTGCTTTTCTTGGGTCCTGCAAAGGCCTTCGCGCAATCCTTCATAGCCACATTGCATTTGAAAATCCAGTACAGAGATCACCGGAGCGATCATACATCAACTTACAGACGTCCCTCCTAAACCCGCACTCCTAAACCTCTGCATCCATTCACCGGTCAATAGCATCTGACACTCCTCCACTGAAACAACAATCCTGCTCGCTTGATGCATTGCTGGGCGCATAGAAACTAGGAGCTGGAGGAGGCCATTCAGCCCCTCCAGCCTGATTCGCCATTCGATATTATCATGGCCAGTCATCCAACTCAGTCCCCTGTCCCCACTTCCCCTCCAATCCATCCGTCCTAGCCCCGAGATCTGTATTGAAATCCTTCTCCAAAACATTCAATAGGAAATAGAAGCATGAGGATGCCATTTGGTCCCTTGCGCCTGCTAGCCCATTCAACAGCTGATCATCCAATTCAGTCCCCTGTTTCTCGCTTTGATCCCCTCAGGAACTATATCTAATTCTGTAAGGATTGTGAGTTCCCGACTGGGGCTGTTAACCTGGTCCAATCAGGGAGCCTGGGCTGACAGATATAAGCAGGAGCATCAAGGGGTTTGTGCTCATTCAGAGAGCTGGCTCTGAGGGATCTGGATCAGTGTTGATGGCTCTCCGCATGTGAATAAAGGGTGAGGTGTTACCGGCCTCGGTGGAGTTATTTCACACTCCTTCTTGAAATATTTCGGCCCCGGACTGTGTTCTACAGCAGAGAATTCCACTGGCTCACCCACTGTGCGAGACAAGACATTGCTCAAGAGATTTGGCGGGGTTAGGAAGGACCGGCGGAGGCGACAGAAGATGGGGAAGGGAAGCACATGAACAGTTCGATAAAATTGGGGGGCGAGGGGGGGGGTTTGCTGTTGAGATTGGAGCTGAGGGAGCTGGGAGGAATTGATTGCTGGATAAAAACACAGCCTGAGGCACAGTGAGCCTCAGATTAAACCAACACCAGCTGTCTCTGTCTCTCCCTCTCTCTGTCTCTCCATCTCTCTCTGTCTCTTCCTCTCTCTGTCTCCCTCTCTCTGTCTCTCCATCTCTCTTCCTCTCTCTGTCTCTCCCTCTCTCTATCTCTCTCTCTCTGTCTTCCCTCTCTGTCTCTCTCTGTCTCTCCATCTCTCTCTCTGTCTCTCCCTCTCTCTATCTGTCTTCCCTCTCTCTGTCTCTCCCTCTCTCTCTGTCTCTCTCTCTCTCTGTCTCTCCCTCTCTCTGTCTCTCTCCCCACTCTGTCTGCCCCTCTCTCTGTCTGTCTATCTCTGTCTCTTTACCTCCCTTTCTCTCTCTCTCCCTCTGTCCCTCTCCCTGTCTCTCTGTCTCCCTGTCACCCTCTTTCTCTCTGTCTCTCTCTCTCTTTCTGTCTGCTTGCCTGTTTCTCTCTCTGTCTCCCCCCCGTCTCTCTCTCCCTCTCTCTGTCTCTCTCTCTCTGTCTCTCTCCCTCTCTCTCTGTCTGTCTCTCTCTGTCTCTCCCTCTCACTGTTTCTCTCTCTCTGTCTCTCCCTCTCTCTATCTCCCTCTCTCTGTCTCTCTCTCTGTCTCTCCCTCTCTGTCTCTCCCTCTCTCTGTCTCTCCCTCTCTCTGTCTCTCCCTCTCTGTCTCTCCCTCTCTCTCTCCCTCTCTGTCTCTCCCTCTATCTGTCTCTCCCTCTCTCTCTGTCTCTCTCTCTCTGTAAGTCTGTCTCTCTCTGTCTGTCTCTCCTCCCTCTCTCTCCCTCTCTGTCTGCCCCTCTCTCTGTCTGTCTATCTCTCTCTCATTGCCTCCCTTTCTCTCTCTCTCCCTCTCTCTCTGTCTGTCTCTCTCTTTCTGTCTGCCTGCCTGTCTCTCTCTCTCTCTCTCTGTCTCTCTCTCTCTGTCTCTCTCTGTCTCTGTCTCTCTCTGAGTCCTCTAGGATTTTTTAAGGATTGCTAGCAAGTTTTGTTTGGGAGCTGAATTGTGGTGTGTTTGTGTGAGCTCAGGAAGCATGTATCGGAAAAACACCCTCACTGGAAAACATATTCCACAATACTGCCTTCATTGCTCAGAGCTTTGAGTGTAGGAGTTGGGACGTCATGTTGAGGTTGTACAGGACATTGGTGAGGCCTCTTCTGGATCACTGTGTCCAGTTCTAGCCGCTCTGTTACAGGAGGGATATTATTAAACTGGAGGGGGTTCAGATGAGATTTACCAGGATGTTACCGGGTATAGAAGGTTTGGGTTATAAGGAGAGGCTGGATAGGCCGGGACCTTTTTCACTGGAGAGTCGGAGTTTGACATTATGGAGGTTTATAATATCATGAGGGTTATAGATAAAGTCAGGGAGTCATGGAGATGTACAGCACAGAAACAGACCCTTCAGTCCAACCAGTTTATGCCGACCAGATATCCTATATTAATCGAGTCCCACCTGCCATCACCCAGCCCATATCCCTCCAAACCCTTCCTATTCATGTACCCATCCAGATGCCTTTTAAATGTTGTCATTGTACCAGCCTCCACCACTTCCTCTGGCAGCTCATTCCATACACGTACTACCCTCTGTGTGAAAAAGTTGCCTCTTAGGTCCCTTTTATATCTTTCCCTTCTCACCCTAAACCTATGCCCTTTGGTTCTGGACTCCCCGACCCTAGGGAAAAGACCTTGTCAAAATGGCAGGTGTCTCTTCCTTAGGGTGGAGGACAGCAGGAAAATCTTTAAGGTGAAAGGAGAGAGATTTAAAAAAGACATGAGGGGATAATTTTTACACAGAGAGTGGTTGGTGTGTGGAATGAACGCCCAGAGGGAGTGGTGGATGCGGGTAGAGTTACAACATTTACATGACATTTGGATAATTACAACTGAGAGGGTTACCTTACCGAGGTTTATAAAATCACGGATTGGGTAAATCGACAAGGGAGGGTGTATATCTTACTGCAACAGCTCAGGGCCTTGGTGAAACCACACCAGGAATACCTGTGCACAGTTTTGATCCCCTTGCCGAAGGAAGGATATAGCGCTTGAGAGACAGTGCAGCAATGATTTATTCCCAAGATGAGAGAATGTTAAACCACAAAACCTTGAAACATGGATGTTGTGAAACTTAAAGGGGCTCAGTTAAGGTTTATAAGGATGTTGCCAGGGTTGGAGGGTTTGAGCTACAGGGAGAAGCTGAATAGGCTGGGGCTGTTTTCCCTGGAGCGTCGGAGGCTGAGGGGTGACCCTATAGAGGTTTACAAAATCGTGAGGGGGCAAGGATAGGGCAAGTAGACAAGGTCTTTTCCCTGGGGTCAGGGAGTCCAGAACTAGAGGGCACAGGTTAAGGGTGAGAGGGGAAAGAGTTAAAAGGGACCTGAGGGGCAACCTTTTTTCACTCAGAGGGTGGTGCGTGTATGGAATGAGCTGCCAAAGGAAGTGGGGGAGGCTGATACAACTGCAACATTTAAAAGGCATCTGGATGGGTACATGAATAGGAAGGGTTCAGAGGGATATGGGCCAAGTGCTGGCAAAAGGCACTAGATTAGTTTGGGATATCTGGTCGACACGGACTGGGTGGGCCGAAGGCTCTATTTCAGTGCTGTATGACAATGACTCTATAATAAGTGGATTGAGCAGTATTCCGAAAGTGGCCTTACCAGTGTCCCTTAGAGCCACAACGTGATATTCCGACTGTGATACTCAATGTGTAATAAGCAAAGGAGCATGTAGAGCCAGAATTGGCTGAGGGACAGGGAATAGTTAATGGCTATTTTATAGCTGGACGAAAGTTTGGAAGGTTTAGGGTGAGAGAGGAAAGATATAAAAGAGGCCTAAGGGGAATGAAATGCCAGAGGAAGTGGGAGGCTACTACAATTGCAACATTTAAGAGGCATTTGGATGGGTATATGAATAGGAAGGGTTTGAGGGATATGAGCCGGGTGCTGGCAAGTGGGACTAGATTGGGTTGGGATTACTGGTCGGCATGGACAGGTTGGACCGAAGGGTCTGTTTCCATGCTGTACATCTCTATGACTCTATAGTATTGAAGCCCGTGCTGTTCCTGATGCATGTTCCTGAAATAAATTTTGGTGACAACTTGAAAATCTACGGGTGATACAAAACTCTGAAGCGTTGTAGTCAGACAAGGCAGGACTCCGAAAGGATATTTACAAGTTGACAATATTGGGCAGGTCGGTGCTGTGTGTCAGCCACATCGAACATGGCGAGAGACAACGTGAAATGAGGGGTACTCCACAGAAGGAGGTGCAGAAGCAGAGGGATGGTGGTATAAAAGCCATTGAGACGTGGCAAGTTGAAACGAGAGAGACAAGTCAAAAGAGCATCCAACATTCTTAATAAGGCCACGGGGTTACAGGAGCAAGTGCGTTACGCTGCAGGAACAAGTTACTGCAGAGGCTGGGATAGGATACCGAAAGCAAAATAACCCTGCTGGAGAGCACCGCGGGGAGACAGCAAAGCTAACGTCCCGAGCTATGAAGTGTGGAGGGGTGGGGGGGCAGCGTTTACGCTCCAATGGGCTGGAGCAGAGGGCCAGGGAGGGGAGAAAGGTGCTGATATTGCAGGTTAAGTGACGGGGACGTGAGAAGGGGCAGAACGGTGGCGTGTCCAGCTGTCAGACTGGAAAGGGGACAGACTGTCTTAACAGGGGGAGATGGGGGAGAGAGAGAGAGAGACAGACAGACAGAGAGAGAGAGAGAGAGAGACATAGAGAGGGAGGAGAGGGAGACACAGAGAGAAAAGGAGAGAGAGGCAGGGAGAGAGAGAGATAGAGGAGGAGAGGGAGAGAGGGAGGGAGGGAGAGAGGGAGACAGAGAGAGGGAGACAGAGAGAGGGAAAGAGAGACAGAGAGAGAGGGGACACGGTGTCAGAGAATACAACAACTAAAGCTGAAAGAAAGAGAAGAGATGGGAGTGAGTTCCCAATCGGCGGGTGTTGAAATCAATATTAGGGTTGGAAGGTGCCCAGTCTGAAGCTGAGGTGCTGCTGTGATTCACTGGAGCATTGCCAGGGACAGACACATGGGCAGGACACTGTGTTAAAATGACCGACTACGGGAGGGTCAGGGTGCTGCCTGTGCATTGACTGGAGGGGTTCTGTAAAGCAGTCGCACAGCCTTTGTCTGGGTTCTCCAACGGAGAGTAGGCTGGGTTGGTTGGACAAGGTTGGAGGAGAGAACTCTGCTTCACCTGGAAAGCCTGTTCAAGCCCTTGAATGGTGAGCAGGGAGGAGGGGAAGGGCCAGGTGTTGTACTGGACTTGTACAAGACACTGGTTGGACCTCAGCTGGAGTATCGTGTCCAATTGTGGGAGTCACGTTAGAAAAGATGTGAGAGAAAACGCGATAGAGAGAGAGACGAGGGGAAGAGAAAGAGACAGAGAGAGGCAGAGAACAGGAGAGAGATTGAGAGGTGGAGAAAGAGAGACAGAGGGAGAGAGAGACAGAGACAGAGAGGAGAGGGGGAGAGAGAGGGAGATGGGGAGAGAGGGAGACAGAGAGAGAGGGAGAGAGAGAGAGGAGTGAGAGGGAGAGAGATAGAGGCAGACAGAGAGAGAGGGAGACACAGAGAGAGAGGGGGGAGAGAGGGAGATGGGGAGAGAGGGAGATGGAGACAGAGAGAGAGAGGGGGAGTGAGAGGGAGAGAGAGGGAGACAGAGAGAGGGGGAGAGGGAGACACAGAGAGAGGGAGAGAGATCGAGAGGGAGAAAGAGAGAGGGAGGACAGGGAGAGAGAGAGATAGAGAGGGAGAAAGAGAGGGAGACACAGAGAGAGAAAAAGAGGGAAACAGGGAGGCAGAGAGAGAGAGGGAGGAGAATGAGAGAGTGAGAGAAAAAAAGAGAAAGAGCGCAGAGTGACTTACAAGAACATTTCCAGGGATGGGAAATTTCTGATGAAGATTAATTGGAGACCCCAGGAGCATTCTCCTCAGAGATGCGAGGACAGAGAGGGCATATGATTCAGCTCCTCAAATTCATGAGGACGGAGTTGATTGAGCGAAAGGACTGAGAACGAGAGGTGGCACAGACTTCAAGAGGGAAACGTGAGAAAACGCAAACACATTTCACTCCTTGGGGATCTGGGGATGCACTGTGAGAGGGGCAGGTCCACTCAACAGGGTGAGAGAGCTGGCTGAAATATTTCCCCTTTGATCCAAGGTGCTAAATGTGACTGAGACCAGAGAGTTCAGGCTTGGGAAGTGTCTGCTATCTCCATTTACAAACCCGAGGCATTCTGATCTATTAGGGAAGGGTGGGAGAATTTGACCTCGCTAATATTTAATATTGAATTATAACACTCATTTCAAACATTGCAGAAAATGGTTCAGTTTATAATTTATATTCTTGTTAGATTGTGTCTATTAAACATTGTCCAATTAGAATATGTAATGCATTGTGCATTAACAAGTGTTAAGTCAAAATCCATTCCTTCACCATTTCATTAAGTCCATGGCTTCGTTTTGTCAGCTTGTTATTTGAACATTTTACGCTTATCAAGGTGAAAATTATTAATATTTGGGAATTGATTTAAAGGGCCTAGGATTCTGGGATTACGGACTGCACGGGGTTAGATACAGAGTAAAGCTCTCTCTACACTGTCCCCCATCAAACACTCCCCACGACAGGGACAGCACAGGGTTAGATACAGAGAAAAGCTCGCTCTACATTAGCCCCAAAACTCTCCCCAGAACAGGGACAGCACAGGGTTAGATATAGAGTAAAGCTCCCTCTACATTAGCCCCAAACACTCCCAGGACAGGGTCAGCGCAGCTTTAGTTACAGAGTAAGACTCACTCTACATTAATCCCCAAACATTCCCAGGACAGGGACAGCACAGGGATGGATACAGAATAAAGCTCCCTCTACACTGCCCAAATAGTACATATTTTGCTGAGCCTTGGATGATCTGACCTGGCCATTCTGCAGAGAGACTTCCTCCAGCGCCCCATACTTCCTGCGCTTGCTGGATTGCTGTCCTGAGACAGTCTCAGTTAGATTGGGACTGTTTCCTGTGAGGCCAAGGGAGCCTGATATTCCTGGCTGGTCAATGCACGCTCACACACCTACGAAAGGATCTGCATTTCCGTAGCACTTGGCACGACCCCAGGGCGGTGATTGTAATTAAGTCAGTCACCTGAACCTCACAGAATAGGGGCTCACCGATTGGGGCATTTAGCCTGGTCCAATCAGGGAGCCCTGGCTGACATAACAGGGTGAATTGCTCCCCCACTCAGCACTGACCCTCCGACAATGCAGCACTCCCTCAGTACTGACCCTCCAACAGTGCGGCACTCACTCAGTACTGACCCTCCAACAGTGCGGCACTCCCTCAGCACTGACCCTCTGACAGTGCGGCACTCCCTCAGTACTGACCCTCTGACAGTGCACACTCCCTCAGTACTGACCCTCCAACAGTGCGGCACTCACTCAGTACTGACCCTCCAACAGTGCGGCACTCCCTCAGCACTGACCCTCCGACAGTGCGGCGCTCCCTCAGTACTGACCCTCTGACAGTGCGGCACTCCCTCAGTACTGACCCTCCGACAGTGCGGTGCTCCCTCAGTACTGACTCTCTGACAGTGCGGCGCTCCCTCAGTATCAACTCTCCGACAGTGCAGCACTCCCTCAGTACTGACCCTACGACAGTGTGGCGCTCCCTCAGTACTGACCCTCTGACAGTGCAGCACTCCCTCAGCACTGACGCTCCGACAGTGCAGTGTTTTCTCAGTACTGACCCTCTGACAGTGCGGCTGTCCCTCAGTACTGACCCTCTGACAGTGCGGCACTCCCTCAGCACTGACCCTCCGACAGTGCAGCACTCCCTCAGTACTGACCCTCCAACAGTGCGGCACTCACTCAGTACTGACCCTCCAACAGTGCGGCACTCCCTCAGCACTGACCCTCTGACAGTGCGGCACTCTCTCAGCACTGACCCTCCGACAGTGCAGCACTCCCTCAGTACTGACCCTCTGACAGTGCACACTCCCTCAGTACTGACCCTCCGACAGTGCGGCGCTCCCTCAGTACTGACCCTCTGACAGTGCGGCACTCCCTCAGTACTGACCCTCCGACAGTGCGGCGCTCCCTCAGTACTGACCCTCCAACAGTGCAGCACTCCCTCAGTACTGACCCTACGACAGTGTGGCGCTCCCTCAGTACTGACCCTCTGACAGTGCGGCACTCCCTCAGCACTGACGCTCCGACAGTGCGGCGTTTTCTCAGTACTGACCCTCTGACAGTGCGGCTGTCCCTCAGTACTGACCCTCTGACAGTGCGGCACTCCCTCAGCACTGACCCTCCGACAGTGCGCGTGTGGTTGTGAGTGTGTGCGAGAGACTGTATGTGTATTAGTATGTGTGGGAGATGAATGTGTGTTTGTAAATGTGTATGTATGTATGTGAAAGTGTGCGTGAGCATCAGTATACATTAGTGTGAGTGTTAGTTAATATATGAAGAATGTTTGAAGACTGTGGGTGTATATTCGATGGGGTTTAGAAGGATGAGGGGGAATCGGATTGAAATTTACAGAATATCAAGCAGCC
Source organism: Chiloscyllium plagiosum (assembly GCF_037043375.1). NCBI lineage: Eukaryota > Metazoa > Chordata > Chondrichthyes > Orectolobiformes > Hemiscylliidae > Chiloscyllium > Chiloscyllium plagiosum. The sequence continues at coordinate 7,944,853 of NW_028270184.1, read as the reverse complement.
TGGACAGAGTGGATGTTGGGAAGATGTTCCCATTAGTAGGACAGAGTAGGCCTCTAGTGTGTGTGTGTGTCAGTGTGTGTGTGTCAGTGTGTGTGTGTCAGTGTGTGTGTGTATGTGTGCATGCGTGTGTCTGAGTGACTGTGTATGTGCACGTGTATGTCTGTGTCTGTGTGCGTGTCTGTGTGTGTGTGCGTGTGTGTGTCTGTGTGTAAGAATCATCGAATCGTAAGTGCAGAAGAATCTGTGTGTGTGTGTATCTGTGCGCGTGTGTGCATGTGTTTGTGTGTATGTGCATGTGTCTGTGTGTATGAGTGTCTGTGTGTGTGCCTGAGTGTGTCTGTGTGTATATGTGTGTCAGTCTATGTGTCTGTGTGTATGCATGTGTGTGTCTGTGTGTGTATGCGTGTGTGTCAGAGTGTGTATCTGTCTGTGTGTATTTGTGTGTGTGTATGTGTGTGTGCGCGTGTCAGAGTGTGTGTGTGCGTGCATGTATGTCTGTGTGTTGTGTGTGGGTGAGTGTGTGTGTGTCTGTGTGTGCATGTGTGTCTGTGTGTTGTGTGTGTATGTGTCTGTGTTGTGTGTGTCTGTGTGTTGTGTGTGTGTTGTGTGTTTGTGTATCTGTGTGTGTCTGTGTATTTGTGTGTTGTGTGTGTCTGTGTTGTGTGTGTATTTGTCTGTGTGTGTTGTGTGTCTGTGTGTTGTGTGTATTTGTATGTGTCTGTGTGTTGTGTGTGTCTGTGTGTGTTGTGTGTGTGTGTCTGTGTAAGAATCATAGAATCGTACAGTGCAGAAGAAGCTCTCCAGCCCTGAGAACAAACTCCCCTCAATCCCACTTTCCAGGAATCAGCCTTGTTTAACACAGTGGTTGGAGGAAATCCCAGATGTTAGATTTCGCATTTTTGCTCTACTTCCTGACTTAGATTCTTTCCAAAATAAGAACACTGCCAGGAATCACATTGTTTCCCCAGGAGCACAGCAATGCAATGAGATTTCCACTCACTGGGCAGACAGGGATACAATGGCTCGATCATTAATTTCACTTCAATGAGCACGTGAACATCTCCCTGACAGGCATCAACCCCATCGCTGTGGGTCTGGAGTCACGGTTAGGTGCAGGGTCGCAGTATTGTGAACTGAGCTGGATATTTACAAAACCTCGTCAGGCTGGGTCTTGAATGCGGGCCTCCTGTCTCAGAGGTAAGAACGCTACCGGCTGCGCAAGAAGTCCCAAAGCTTCAAGGCTGACTTGAAATTCACACCCTCTGGGATTCGAACCCCCCCACCCCAGCCCTTACACACTGTTAGACCGGGTTTCTGAATTGTGGGAGCACTGACATTTCACGGGAGGACTCAGTGAACTGGGGAATAGGAGTCCAACCCCTGTGTCCTTACCTATGTGTCACCTCCTGCCCTCCATGATACAGCAGACAGTATTAATCATCCCTTGGATGAGGAGACAAGATAGAAAATCATTTTGCCTTTCTGCAGGCTGCATACTGATTTTCGCAGTCAGCTCTATATATACACGCTTCTCTCCAGCTTCGAGATTTCCATGAATATCATTTCCTGTTCCAGTTATAAAATTGCGTCTCTGTCACCCAACGATGACGTTCCCCACTCTCAGTTGTAAAAGTCATCGGTGTGCTCCCACCACAGTCTGGGACAGAGCTCAGAGAGAGTCACACAGCACAGTAACAGACCCTTTGGCTCAATCAGTCCGTGCCGGCCCATAATCCCAAACTAAACTCGTCCCACCTGCATGCCCCGGCCCATATCCCTTTCCTATTCATGTCCTTACCCAAATGTCTTTTAAATGTTGTAACTGTCCCCATATCTACCACTTCCTCAGGGAGTTCATTCCACACACAAGAACCAACCTCTGTGTAAAAAGGTTGCCCCTCGAGTCTTTTTAAAAATCTCTCTCACCTTAAAGTTGTGCCCCCTAGTCTTGAAATCTCCCCACCCGAGGGAAAAGACTACCGTTAATGCTGTCTGTCCCCCTCCTGATTTTATAAACCTCTATAAAGTCACCCCTCAACCTCCGACGGTCTAGTGAAAAACACTTCCAGCCTCGCCTTACAACTCAAACCCTCCATACCCGTCAACATCCCGGTAAATCTCTTCTGAACCCCTCCAGAATAATAATGTCCTTCCCATAATGAATCCCCGAGATGTTTCCGAGCTTACTGTCACTCCTCAAGGGTTTGGAGAAGGGGTTAATGGGGATGGGGGAATCCTGGATCACAACAGCAAGGTAGCTGAGTACCTGACCAGGAGTGATATACCCCGACAGTGCTCACGGTAATGAAGGCTATGAGGAAAGGGCGAGGAAACTGGATGTGTGGGATCGGCCCATGGAACAATGCAGGAGACTAGAGGGGCCGAAAGGCCTTATGAACTTACCAATATTGCCTCAGCCTACCTCTCCCTCCCGACCAACACATACTGTCTCTCTGGGGAACAGCAACTCTCTGATCCTAAAATCTGCAGGCCATTTGGCCTATCAAGTCCATGCTGACTCTACGAACAGCATTCCACCATATTCCAGTCACCCTGCATTTCCCGTGGCTACCCCAACTAACCAACAGCATCCCTGGACACTATGGGACAATTTAGCATGGTCAATCCACCCTAACTTGCACATCCCTGGGCACTATGGGACAATTTAGCACGTCCAATCCACCCGAACCTGCACATCCCTGGGCACTATGGGACAATTTAGCACGTCCAATCCACCCTAACCTGCACATCCCTGGGCACTATGGGACAATTTAGCACGGCCAATCCACCCTAACCTGCACATCCCTGGGCACTATGGGACAATTTAGCATGGCCAATCCACCCTAACCTGCACATCCCTGGAACACTATGGGACAATTTAGCACGTCCAATCCACCCTAACCTGCACATCCCTGGGCACTATGGGACAATTTAGCAAGGCCAATCCACCCTAACCTGCACATCCCTGGGCACTATGGGGCAATTTAGCATGGCCAATCCACCCTAACCTGCACATCCCTGGGCACTATGGGACAATTTAGCATGGCCAATCCACCCTAACCTGTACATCATTGGACTGTGGGAGGAAACCAGAGCACCCAGAGGAAACCCCATGCAGACAGGGGGAGAATGTGCAAACTCCACATAGACAGTAGCTCAAGGGTGTGATCGAACCCAGTTCCCTGGCGCTGTGAGGCAGCAGTGCTAACCACTGAGCCACACAATCCCATACAATCCCCGTAACCCCACATGGCCAAACCACTTAATCTGTGGGAGGAAACCCTTGCAAACAATCCATTCAGATACCCATGGCTGGAATCGAACGTGGTCCCCAGTACGATAAAGCAGCAATGCTCACAATTGCATCACTATCCTCCGGCCATCTACGAGATGCACTGCAGAAATTCACCAAAGGCTCCTCAGACAGCACCTTCCAAATCCACGACCATCTCGAAGGACCAAGGCAGCAGATACATGGGAACACCACCCCCCACAAGTTCCCACCACTCCCCATCCCAACTTGGAAATATATCGGCCGTTCCTTGGGTCTGAATCCTGGAACTCCCTCCCCCAGGGCATTGTGGGTCTAACCCACAGCACACGGACTGCAGTGGTTCAAGATGGCAACTCACCCCACCTTCTCAAGGGGGGCACTTAGAGAGGGGCGGGGTATAAATGCTGGGCCCAGCCAGTGTCACCCATGTTCCACAAGCGAATAAAAATTTTAACAAGACATTTGCTCGACCAGAAAGCAGGAAGGTGGAAAATTCTCTTCCAAATACACACGAGAAAACACCCCGGTCAGGTCCTGAATGAAGCTCACTCATCACCCACCTCCTTCTGATTTGGTCTTGAAGAATTCTCCCGGGAAAGGAAGATCCGCTAACTCCAAACATTTCTCTGTCACAAATCCAGGAACAAGTCAAATTCAGCAGATGGCAGGGTCTACAGCGTCAGAAAGAGGTCACCCATGGAAGACAGAGGTGAGGAGAACTTCCTCTCTCCAAGTGGGAGGGTATCTTTGGAATTCTTTACCACAGAGGGCTGTCGAGGCTGGGTGGGTGAGTAGATTCAAGGCCGAGATAGGGTGCTTTTTTAAACTAGAGCCAAAGAGTCATACAGCACGGAAACAGACCCTTCAGCCCAACTCGTCCATGGAGGCCAGGGAAGGGGAATGGAGGGGTAAAGTGAGGAAGCTGGAGTTGGAGATGGTCAGACCAGCACTGACTGCTGGAGCACACCGAATGGACTGAAGAGCCAACTCCTGCTCCCACGCCTCATGGTCACGAATATTGGGCTAGACTTGGCAGTTTTGAAAGGTTTCTCTGTTACTCACATGCACATACTCTATCTCTCTCACACACACACATACACATTGGCACGCACACATATATACTCAGTCTTTCAACACGCACACACACGTGCACATGCACACATGCTCATACATACACACATACTCACATGCAGACACATGCATGCACTCACACACAGTCACACATTTTCTCTCCATCACACACACTCTCTCTCTCACACATTCTCTCTCACACTCAGGCATACACACACACTCACTCACACATTCTCTCTCACGCACACTCTCTCACACACACACTCACTCACACACACTCTCACACACTCTGTCACTCACACATTCTCTCTCACAAACATACACTCACACACATATTCTCTCAAACACACACACACTCTCTTACACACACGCACACACACATACTCTGTCACACATTCTCTCTCACACACACACACACTCTCTCTCACACACACATGCACATTCAGCAGCTGGATGCTTGTGAATTCAAGAATCCCACTTTGAATCTGCACCCTTCATTTTTTAGAAGCATGGCACCAGCTGTGCCCTGATCTGGTCTGACTTACAGGCGCAGGGTCGACATGAGGAAACCTGACAGAATTGAGTCACAGTGTCCATATGATGTGCAGCAGCAATACTGACACAGTGCGGGCTCAACTCTGAGAGAGTGAGCGACAGCCTAGCACTGAGACAGATCGATGAACAAATCCCCTTCCTCTCTCCCCACCCGGCTCACCGCCATCTCTCCTATCCTCCCAAAGCAATTGCCCCCCCCCTCGGTCAACCTTCTGAGAGGGGGCAAGCTACCTGACTGGGAAATCGGCCTAGGTATGGCGGATAGAGCCTGACCAGGGCTCGCAGCCTGTGACCATTTACTGGGTCAGAGGTAGGGACACTGTCGCCTCCAGTTGAGAAAGATCCCATTCCTCGCTCCTAGAACCCCAGCCGGCGATCAGAACTGACTCTGACTTGGCATCGCCAGGCCCTGGCAGAGTGTGGGCGGATCTAGAACCGGGTGGGACTGATGAGTCAACTTGATGCTACAGTCAAGAAAGCAGACCACGCCTCTACTTCCACAAGGAGGCTAAGGAAATTTGGCACACCCACAAGGACTCTGGCCGATTTTTTTATAGGTGCACAACAGAAAAGCTTGGAATGGCAACTGCTCTGCCCAGGACCGTGAGAAACTCCAGGGAGCTGTGAACACAGCCCAGTCCATCACACAAACCAACTTTCCATCTACTGACTCCATCTACACTCCTCACTGCCTTGGGAAGGCAGCCGACATCATCAGAAGACCCCTCCCACCCCAGTTATAATCTCTCCCAGCCTCTTCCCTCAGGCAGGAGGGACAAAAGCTCAAACACATGGACCGACAGGTTCAAGAACAGCTTCTTCCCCACTGTTACCAGACTCATGAACGGGCCTCTCATATACTAGAGTTGATCTTCTCCGTAGCCGTCACACCACGTTCTGCATTCTGTTACCCCGAGGTACTTATGTAAGGGATGATTTAGATTAGATTTGGGTTTTATTGTCACACGTACTCAAGTATAGGAAGACAGTGAAAAGTTGGCAATGTCCCCATTCTCAGTGCCCTTTTAGGTACAAAATCTCAAGTACAAAAGCAGGAAAATAAAGAAATAAGGTAAAAAAACTCGTAGATACAGAGCCATACAACACGGAAACAGACCCTTCGGCCCAACCAGTCCATGCCGACCCTAATCCCAAACTAAACTAGTCCCACCTGCCTGCTCCTGCCCCATATCCATCCAAATCCTTTGCTATTCATATCCTTATCCAAATGCCTTTTAAACATTGCAAGTGAATGCTCATTTACCATACCCTCTGGAAGTTCATTCCACACACGAACCACCCTGTGTGTCAATAATTTGCCCCTCATGTCTTTTCAAAATCTGTTCAGTGTAACGTAGAAAATAAAGGAAATAAATGGAAAAGTTAAACATTGAACACTGGAAGCAGTATTTTTCACTGCATGTGACAGGAATAAAACAAACCAAATCCTGTTAGACAAATAGGCACCCCTCTTTATGTCAGAAATGAGTCAAAATCTGATCTCTCTGTGTGGTTCTTGTGTCTTTGACTAGATACATTGTAAAACTCCCTCTACACTGTCCCCCATCAAACACTCCCCAGGACAGGGACAGCACGGGGCAAGATACAGAGTAAAGCTCCCTCTACGCTGTACCTCAGAGGAGCCAGTGGGTTGTGTGTGTGTGTGTCGTACACTCCCCGGCTCCTGTCTGACAGACAGCACCGATTAATGGCTGGGATTGTCAGAGACAGAGTTGTAAAGTTGAGCCGTGCTCTTTGGCTCTGTTAATGCGAGCTGTCCTGAGACTGGGAGCTGGCTTATTGCAGAGTGGGTCCCTGGGCGGAACATAACCTGTGGGTCCCCAGTCCCTTTGTAGTTCGTGGTCTGATGTCATGGGAGATGAAAGGAAGCCTGGGAAAAGCGAATAACTGCAGACGCGATCAATGAATGAAGTACCCGTGGGCTGGTCCTTTGTAATAAACTCAAGTGGACACTATTCCTGCTCATCGGCCTGGAGCTGCACTGTGTCAGGAGCAGCTTGGACTAAAAACCGTTCAGGTTGTGGGATTTGCCCGTCAGTTCTGGCCCTCCAACCTGGAGTGTGCATAACACCGTGGAGTGTAACTCTCCTGGGTCCAAAATTATCATGTCAAAATTCCAAGTTGCTCACCAGTACCAGAATGAAAGCTGCCCCCACACCCCTCCATGTTGAATAGTAACAGGGCTGAGGGCTGTTCTCAATGCAGACCTTCAAACGTGAGGACCAGGCCACTCTGCCCAACCCCAGGGCTGCTCTCCCATCCCACATGCCATTTCACCAGCCTGCCTTCCTCTTGTCCATCTGTCTCCACGCTTTCATAAACTCTACGCCTGCCTCCGTTTGAGGAAGGCTGTCCTGTGTTTGATGGGGAACAGTGTAGAGAGAGTTTTATTCTGTATCTAACCCCGTGCTGTCCCTGTCCTGGGAGTGTGTGATGGGGAACAGTGTAGAGAGAGTTTTACTCTGTATCAAACCCATGCTGTCCCTGTCCTGGGGAGTGTTTGATGGGGGATGTTGTAGAGGTAGCTTTACTCTGTATCTAACCCCGTGCTGTCCCTGTCCTGGGGAGTGTTTGATGGAGGGCAGTGAAGAGGAAGCTTTACTCTGTATCTAAACCTGCGGATACCCACACAACACCTTTGATAAAAGTAAGTTTAACTCATGTTAAGGTGCCATGATTCTTTAGATATGACTATACATCACATTTAACACCTCCTGTGAGACATCGGACCCAACTCAGGAACGCAACTTCCAACACAGAAAGAATGGATGGGACAGGCACACCACAAACTCGCAAGCACACAGTAAAACTGCCTGAGATTCTGTCTAATCCTGCCAAGGGTCGTCTGTTGCATTAAATTTAGTGGTCTGTGTGCCAAACCCACAGTATCATAATGGTATCAGAACACGTAAGCTGAGGTTATAAAGGCCTCAGACTCCATCTTACCCCTGGATCACATGATGCATGACACTCTCCTGGAGGTTTGCTCCCTCTGTTGTACCATAATCACGTCAGGTCAGCTCAGATTCTTATGCGCCCGTCAATGTCCTGTTGGCTTTGATCAATGTCTGTTGCTTTCTTCAATACCGTTGATATCTACAGCCAGCTCAGGGACGTAGCGTGAGCAGGAACAAACGCCCCAGATAAAACTCCCACGTTAGTCCTTTGTGTCCTGAACATAAGAACTCGGAGCAGGAGTCAGCCATTCAGCCCATCCAGCTTGCTCTGGCATTCAATAAGATCACAGCTGATCTTTCCATGGATCCAGCTCCACTTACCCGCCCTCTCACCTTAATCCTTTCACTGTCCAAAAGTCTATCTTTGCCTTAAAAACATTGAGCAAGGTAGCCTCAATTGGACAGAGAATTCCAGGGATTCCCAACCCTTTGGATAAAGACGTTCCTCCTCAGCTCAGTCTAAAATCTGCTCCCCCTCATTTGGAGGCCGTGCCCCCTCATTCTAGTTTCAGTGGGAACAGCCTCCCTCCTTCTATTCCCATCATAATTGCATATGTTTCTCTAAGACCCCAGGCCCCAACCCCCATTGTTTTAAATTCCAGTGAGTACAGCCCTAGAGTACTCAACCTCTCCTCATAAACCAACCCTCTCAACTCCAGAGTCAACCTGGTAAACCTCCTCCGCGCCCCCCCAGCCTCCAGTGTCATTTTTCTCAAGTAAGGAGACCAGAACTGGACACAGCAAAGGTACAAGATCCTTTATCTGAAATGCTCAGAACCTGTTGTTTTTAGGAATTAGGAATTGTTCGGTTTAACGGTGTAATTTTTAAAAATCTTCCCAGCTAACTAAAAACGCGCTTGTCCACACGTCACCCCACTACCATGTCGCATCTGAGTGACAGACCTCGAGTGGGTGTCGACTTGGGTTCACTGGCTGCTCACCAAACAGCCTTGTTAAAAAAATCTTCACTAAAAAAAGTCCTTTGGATTTCGGAGCTTTTCGGTTTTTGGATGTTCGGATAAAGGATCTTGTACCTGCACTCTCGGCGTGGCCTCACCAGTACCTCGCAGATCTACACCATAGCCTCCCTTGTTTTTCAACTCCACCCCTCTCGCTCTTGTATGGTGGCGTCAATTAACCCCTCCAGATACAGAGTGCCGCACACACCAAAGATTTGTAGCAAATGACTTGTGACATGGATTATACGGGCAGGGAGGTCATGTTGGAGCTGTACTGAGCGTTGGTGAGGTCACTCTGGAGTTCAGTTCCAGTCTCCGCACTGTAGCAAGGATGTGTGATCGCACTGGGAGGAGGGGGCGCAGAGGAGATTCACCAGGACGTTCCCTGGGATGGAGCTGTTCAGATAGGCCGGATAAGCTCCGGTAGCTTCCTTTGGAACAGGGAAGGTCGAGGCTGGGGGGGGGTGTTTCCTGATGGATTATAGGGCAAGATGGAAAGGAAGCAGCTAGTTCCCTCAATTGCAGCATCAATAGCAAGGGGGAGCATCATTTTCAGGCAAAAGGGCAGGAGAGGGTTTAAGGAACCCAGAGGGTGGGTGGTGGGGGGGATGTCTGGAATGCACTGCCTGGGTGGGGGGAGTTGTACCAGGATGAGCATCTGAAGTGTCGTAACATTCACCCAGGGCCTCCCCGGCGCACACGGTGTGAGTATACAATTCTGTGAGTTACTCTGGCAGAAGAGCCAGTTAAGTGGGAAGCATAGCCAGAGGGACCTGCCAATAAATACAGGCAGCAGCACATTCACCACTACCCTCCACCCCCCTGCTATCCCAATTGCCTCAGTCTAATTGTCTATCCCATCCTGGGCAGTATCAACCTCTGACCCCCCCCCCCAGAGGTGAATTCCATCACATCACAACGCAATTCATGTTGTCATGAGTATTGGACATCTGGGCTGTAGCACATGCATTCTCTCTCTCTCTCTCTCACACACACACACATACACTCACACACACACACACATACACTCACACACTCATAGACACACACACTCAAACACACACACACAGGCACAGACACACACACACATACATGCACTCACACACATACACTCACACACTCATAGACACACACACTCAAACACACACACACAGACACACACACACATACACACACACATACACTCACACACACACACAGGCACCCACACACAGACACACACATCCACTCACACACACACATACACTCACACACTCATAGACACACACTCAAACACACACACACAGGCACCCATGCACACACACATACACTCACACACATACACTCACGGACACACACACACTCAAACACACTGACACTCACACACACACACAGGCACACATACACAGACACACACTTACACACACACACACTCACATATACACACACAGGCACCCACACACATACACACACATACACTCATACACACACACACACTCACACACAGACACAAAATACTGACATATACACACACAAGTACTGACACATACATACACACACACACAGACAGGCACACACAAAATATGATCATACACACACATTCACCTACACACTCACATACACACACACAAAAAGGCACACATAATACATACAGGCATACACACCCCCACACACACATACACTCACAGAATCAAACACACACACACACAGCCCCCCCAGGCGCACACACACGGACACACATGTACACACACACCAAAGCGTGCACACACACACATGCAGACACACATGCAGACACACACACTCATACACAGACACACGCGCGCACACACACACACATGCAGAGACACACACTCACATACACATACACGCACATCCAGGCACACAGGTTCACACACCCATGCGCGCGCGCTCACACACACACGCCACCACCCCCCCCCCACATGGGGTTGGCATGACCCTTGCCCCTGCCCTCAGTATTTGTTGACAAGTGCACGCCTCCTTCTGAAAAGGCTCACAGCCTGCAATTAAACAGCCTCTGGACTCCTATTCCATTTCCTGCAATGGAGTGGGTGTCAACAGCGCTCAGCGATTAGAAATGATTTAATTCCGAATTTATTTTAGGCGGCGATGATTAAAACATGAGGAGGCACGGTGTAATCAATCCACGGCAGAAATTGGGAGATTAGAGGCGGCTGCAGTTTTCTGGCCAGCTCTCTGAAATGCCTGAGCCCTGCTCCCTGCAATAATCGCATCAAACTATTTTCTCTTTGTCTTGCTTTTTATAACAGCTCAGTAATTAACTCTGTCATCGCCTCTCGGGCAATGTGAGCTTGTCATTCCCACTCCCAGGAACTAATCTGTTCCTGTCCCCAGTCCACTCCCACTCCACCCCAGCAGGTTTCCTTCTGATGTTCCCGAGGGGTTCGAAACGGGAAGTGGGTTTACGTTCCAAGGTTTACGGGGTCGGACTGAGATGAGGAGAAATGATTAGATTAGATTCTCTACAGAGTGGAAACAGGCCCTTTGGCCCAACAAGTCCACACCGACCTGCTGAAGGGTAACCCACCCAGACTCATTTCCCTTTGACTAATGTACCTAACACTATGGGACAATTTAGCATGGCCAATCCACCCTAACCTGCACATCCCTGGACACTATGGGACAATTTAGCACGGCCAATCCACCCTAACCTGCACACCCCTGGGCACTATGGGACAATTTAGCATGGCCAATCCACCCTAACCTGCAACCCCTGGGCACTATGGGGCAATTTAGCACGGCCAATCCACCCTAACCTGCACACCCCTGGGCACTATGGGACAACTTAGCAAGGCCAATCCACCCTAACCTGCACATCCCTGGGCACTATGGGACAATTTAGCACGGCCAATCCACCCTAACCTGCACATCCCTGGGCACTATGGGACAACTTAGCAAGGCCAATCCACCCTAACCTGCACATGCCTGGGCACTATGGGACAATTTAGCATGAAAATGTGTTGCTGGAAAAGCGCAGCAGGTCAGGCAGCATCCAGGGAACAGGAGAATCGACGTTTCGGGCATAAGCCCTTCTTCAGGAATGAGGAAAGTGTGTCCAGCAGGCTAAGATAAGGGATGAACTCGGATTTCACCAGTTTCCTCATTTTCCCTCCCCCCACCTTGTCTCAGTCAAATCCATCAAACTCAGCACCGCCTTCCTAACCTGCAATCTTCTTCCTGACCTCTCCGCCCCCACCCCAGTCTGACCTATCACCCTCACCTTGACCTCTTTCCACCTATCGCATTTCCAACGCCCCTCCCCCAAGTCCCTCCTCCCTACCTTTTATCTAAAACACTTTCCACATTCCTGAAGAAGGGCTTATGCCCGAAACGTCGATTCTCCTGCTCCCTGGATGCTGCCTGACATGCTGCGCTTTTCCAGCAACACATTTTCAGCTCTGATCTCCAGCATCTGCAGACCTCACTTTCTCCACAAAGTAGCATGGCCAATCCACCCTAACCTGCACACCCCTGGGCACTATGGGACAATTTAGCACGGCCAATCCACCCTAACCTGCGCATCCCTGGAATCTATGGGACAATTTAGCACGGCCAAACCACCCTAAACTGCACATCCCTGGACACTATGGGACAATTTAGCACTGTCAATCCACCCTAACCTGCACATCCCTGGGCACTATGAGACAATTTAGCACGGCCAATACACCCTAATCTGCACATCCCTGGACACTATGGGACAATTTAGCACGGCCAAACCAACCTAACCTGCACATCCCTGGACACTATTGTACAATTTAATGTGGTCAATCCACCCTAACTTGCACACCCCTGGGCACTATGGGACAATTTAGCACGGCCAATACACCCTAATCTGCACATCCCTGGACACTATGGGACAATTTAGCACGGCCAATCCACCTTAACCTGCACATCCCTGGGCACTATGGGACAATTTAGCACGGTCAATCCCCCTAATCTGCACATCTCTGGGCACTATGGTACAATTTAATGTGGTCATTCCACCCTAATCTGCACATCCCTGGGCACTATGGGACAATTTAGCACGGCCAATCCACCCTCACCTGCACATCCCTGGACACTATGGGACAATTTAGCACGGCCAATCCACCCTAACCTGCACATCCCTGGACACTATTGTACAATTTAATGTGGTCATTCCACCCTAATCTGCACATCCCTGGACACTATGGGACAATTTAGCACGGCCAATCCACCCTAACCTGCACATCCGTGGACACTATGGCACAATTTAGCACGGCCAATCCACCCTAACCTGCACACCCCTGGACACTATTGTACAATTTAGCTTGGCCAATCCACCCTAACCTGCACATCTCTGGACACTATGGTACAATTTAGCGTGGCCAATCCACCCGAAACCTGCACATCGCTGGACACTATGGGACAATTTAGCAGGGCAAATCCACCCTAACCTGCGCATCCCTGGAATCTATGGGACAATTTAGCGCGGCCAAACCACCCTAAACTGCACATCCCTGGGCACTATGGGACAATTTAGCATGGCCAATCCACCCTAACCTGCACATCCCTGGACACTATGGGACAATTTAGCACGGCCAATCCACCCTAACCTGCACACCCCAGAACACTATTGTACAATTTAGCTTGGCCAATCCACCCTAACCTGCACATCTCTGGACACTATGGTACAATTTAGCGTGGCCAATCCACCCGAAGCCTGCACATCCCTGGACACTATGGGACAATTTAGCAGGGCAAATCCACCCTAACCTGCGCATCCCTGGAATCTATGGGACAATTTAGCGCGGCCAAACCACCCTAAACTGCACATCGGTGGACACTATGGGACAATTTAGCACGGTCAATCCACCCTAACCTGCACATCCCTGGACACTATGGGACAATTTAGTACGGCCAATCCACCCTAACCTGCACACCCCTGAACACTATGGGACAATTTAGCATGGCCAATCCACTCTAACCTGCACATCTTTGGACTTTGGGAGGAAACCGGAGCACCCGGAGGAAACCCATGCAGACATGGGGATAACGTGCAAACTCCACACAGATAGTCTCCCGAGGGTGGGATCAAACCCAGGTCACTGGCACAGTGAGGCAGCTGTGCTAACCACTGAGACATTGTGCTGCCCCAAAATAGAAAGTGCTCAGAAAAGGATGTTGTCGGGGTTGAGCTAGAGGGAGAGGCTGAATAGGCTGGGGCTGTCTTCCGTCGATTGAGGGAGACTGAGGAAACATCTTATGGAGGTTTATAAAATTATGAAGAGCATGGACAGGGTGAATAGACAAGGATTTCCCCCCATGATAGGGGAGTCCAAAACTAGATGGCATAGGATTAGGGTGAGAGGATAAAGATATAAAAGGCATTTAAGGGGTAACCTTTTCACACAGAGGGTGGTGTATGTATGGAATGAGCTGCCAGAGGAAGTGGTGGAGGCTGGTACAATGACAACATTTAAAAGGCATCTGGATGGGGACATGAATAGGAAGGGTTTGGAGGGATATGGGCCAAGTGCTGGCAAATGGGAATAGATTAGGTTGGGATAGCTGGTCAGCTTAGGCGAGATGTACTGAAGGGTCTGTTTCTGTGCTGCGCGTCGCTACGACAGACCTCCCCGTTCACCACACTCTTGGCAGCACAATCCAGATCCTAACCACTTCCTGCCAAAGGTGGTCCCTCGAATAGCCACTTCGTATTCCACGGAGTGAGAGCATCATTGGAGGAGGCCAGCATTTATGACCCCATCCCTGATCGCCCAGAGGGGCAGTTAAGAGTTGACCACACGTGACTCTACTGTCAGTCCGTTGCAGTCCTGGTATTTTCCTGAGAACCCAGGCCAATCCGGTTTTATTTTAATGTGGAGCTTTGCAGTAAATCACTTTGATGCTGCTGTTAACAATGCCATTTTCATCAAGGGTCCTGTCACTAATGGTCCTTTTTTGTGAAACGTTCAAACGTGGTTATATTGCTGGCTAGGCCTGAATTTATTACACAGCGAGCACATAAGGGTCAACCACATCACCGTAAATCTGGAGTCACGTGGGTAAGAAAGGCAAATTCCCTTCCCGTTCCCTTGACAGCGTGAGTGAACCAGATCACAGATTCCCCACAGTGAGGAAACAGACCATTCAGGCCACCGCCCCACCAAGCAGCATCCCACCCAGACATGACGCTGTCCCAAGCATTTCCCAGTGTGGATGCAGGCCATTCAGCCCTCACACAAACCTTCTGAAGACCATCACCCCCGATCCAACCGAGCCCCGTGTTTCCCACCGCGAACACACCCAGACTGCAACCCCTGGGCACTATGGGACAATTTAGCACGGCCAATCCACCCTAACCTGCACATCCCTGGGCACTATGGGACAATTTAGCACGGCCAATCCACCCTAACCTGCACATCCCTGGGCACTATGGGACAATTTAGCATGGCCAATCCACCCTAACCTGCACATCCCTGGGCACTATGGGACAATTTAGAACGGCAAATCCACCCTAACCTGCACATCCCTGGGCACTATGGGATAATTTAGCATGGCCAATCCACCCTAACCTGCACATCCCTGGGCACTATGGGACAATTTAGCACGGCCAATCCACCCTAACCTGCACACCCCTGGACACTATGGGACAATTTAGCACGGCCAATCCACCCTAACCTGCACATCCCTGGGCACTATGGGACAATTTAGCACGGCCAATCCACCCTAACCTGCACATCCCTGGGCACTATGGGATAATTTAGCATGGCCAATCCACCCTAACCTGCACATCCCTGGGCACTATGGGACAATTTAGCACGGCCAATCCACCCTAACCTGCACATCCCTGGGCACTATGGGACAATTTAGAACGGCAAATCCACCCTAACCTGCACATCCCTGGGCACTATGGGACAATTTAGCACGGCCAATCCACCCTAACCTGCACATCCCTGGACACTATGGGACAATTTAGAACGGCCAATCCACCCTAACCTGCACATCCCTGGGCACTATGGGACAATTTAGCACGGCCAATCCACCCTAACCTGCACATCCCTGGGCACTATGGGACAATTTAGCACGGCCAATCCACCCTAACCTGCACATCCCTGGACACTATGGGACAATTTAGCACGGCCAATCCACCCTAACCTGCACATCCCTGGGCACTATGGGACAATTTAGCACGGCCAATCCATCCTAACCTGCACATTCCTGGACACAATGGGACAATTTAGCACTGTCAATCCACCCTAACCTGCACATCCCTAGGCACTATGGGACAATTTAGCATGGCCAATCCACCCTGACCTGCACATCTTTGGACCGTGAGAGGAAACCGTGGAGGAAACCCCATGCAGACACGGGAGGGAATGTACAAACTCCACACAGACAGTAGCCCGAGGGTGGGATCGAACCCGGGTCCCTGGCGCGTGAGGCAGCAGTGCTAGCCACTGAGCCACCGATAGCTAACAGTTATCAGCAGTGTTAATGTTCAGCCAGCTTTCGATTCCTGGTTGAGTTGGATTCAAGTTTCGCCAGGGGCTGGAGTAGGATTTGAACTCCCCGAGCATGAAGCCAGGGTTCCATATTACTAACAGCACCACCACTGCTGAGAATGAGTGACAGTGTGTGAAAGCAAGGCTGGAATTCTTAAAGCTCGATATAGGTACGACTACAGAACAAGGGTAGGCCATTCAAGCTATCAAACCTATCCCACTCTTCAATCAGATTTGAAGGTGACCTTTGCTCCATCTTCCTGCTGGCACCACCCCATCACCCTTGACCCCATCCGATCCTTTTGAACCCCCCACCCCAAACTGTGTCTGTCAAAAATCTACCTCCCCAACCCTGGAATCAATCCAGGATGCATTGTCCACTCCAGAACCAGAGAGGTTCTGAGGCCATTCCACCCATCGTGTGTGCACCAACTGACAAAAGTGACAGTCCAATCTCATCCTAATTCTCACCGAGACAGGACATTGGTCCAGTTTTGGAAGACTGCGCTCAACTCTGGTCTCCCTGCTATAGGAAAGATGTTGCAAAACTTGAAAGGGTTCAGAAAAGGTTTACAAGCATGTTGCCAGGATTGGAGGGTTTCAGCTATAGGGAGAGTCTGAACAGGCTGGGGCTGTTTTCCCTGGAGTGTTGGAGGCTGAGGGGTGACCTTATAGAGGTTCACAAAATCATGAGGGGGCATGGATCGGGTAAATAGACAAATTATTTTTCCTAGGGTCGGGGAGTCCAGAACTAGAAGGCATAGGTTTAGGGTGAGAGGGGAAAGATATAAAAGGGACCTAAGGGGCAACTTTTTCACACAGAGGGTGGTACGTGTATGGAATGAGCTGCCAGAGGAAGTGGTGGAGGCTGGTACAATGACAACGTTTAAAAGGCATCTGGATGGGGACATGAATAGGAAGGGTTTAGAGGGATATGGGCCAAGTGCTGGCAAATGGGACTAGATTGGGTTGGGATATCTGGTCGGCATGGACAGGTTGGACCATAGGGTTTGTTTCCGTGCTATGGGACACCATAATAATAAAGCGAATTCAATTCAGTTCAGTCACTGGGGTGCAATGGATTCAGTTCAGCTCAGCTGCTTTGCACCAAGTGTGGTTAGATTGGGATGTTTGGACTCGGCTTCTGGAGACCGCGGGGGCGGGGGGGGGGGGGCGGCGGTATATAGAAGTCTTGTTACCAAGGGGAGTGCTGGGGGCTGGATGGTGTCGATGTGTACAAGGGGGAAGCATAAATATACACGAGAAGGAACAAAGGGAAGAGAGAAGTATAAAGCTACAAAGGGCTACTGGTAAAGTATGGATATGACCACATTGAAGAGAGAGAGAGAGAGAAAGAGATAGACAGAGATAGATAGAGAGAGAGACAGAGAGTGAGAGAAATAGAGAGATAGAGAGAGAGAGAGATAGACAGACACAGAGAGAGAGATAGACAGAGATCGATAGAGAGATAGACAGAGAGTGAGAGAAATAGAGAGAGAGAGGGACAGAGAGAGAGATAGACAGAGAGAGATAGACAGAGAGAGTGAGAGAAATCGAGAGAGATAGACAGAGATAGAGAGAGAGAGACTGAGAGAGCGAGAGAAATAGAGAGAGAGAGAGACTGAGAGAGAATAAACACCAGGATAGAGAGAGAGAGACGGTGAGAGAGAGAGGGGAGAGCGAGAGACAGGGAGAGAGAAAGGGAAAGAGAGAGAGAGACAGAGAGAGAGTGAGAATAAACACGAGGATAGAGAGAGAGAGAGGGAGACACAGAGAGAGAGGGAGAGGGAGAGAGAGAGAGAGAGAGAGAGAGAGAGAGGGAGAGAGAGAGTGCAGAAGCGATTTACAAAAAGGGTTCTGGGGGATGTGAAACTTCAATGACGGGGAGAGATTGAAGAAGCTGGGGACCATTCCGCCTCGGGAGAGGGGAAACGCCGAGAGAGGGAGAGGTTTTCAAAATCACAGAATGGGGAGGTGGGTGGACAGGAGTGGATAGGGAGGAGGTGTTCCTGCTGGGAATAGGGAATGGGAAGGGGGGTTGGGGCGTGGATTTAAAGTGAGGGGTAAATGAATCGAGGGCAATATGAGTGGAACCATTTCCACCTAGCGAGTGGTGAGGGGGTGGGGTACCCTGCCTAGAGAACATGGGTCCATGGGGATGGATAGGTTCTCAATCAGCAAGGCAATCCAGTGGGGAGGGGGGGGGCGGTGTTGAGACACATACCGGCCGCAGTTGCGTCGTGGAGCACACTCGATGGGCTGAACTGTCTAATCCTGCTCGATTATCTTAAAGGAAAACTGGGAGAGGCGGGTTGCATCGCGATTTATTGGGGGGGGAGGGGGGTGTGATTGAATGGAAACAGTGGGCAGGGAGCTGGGGGAGGGGGGAAGCCGGGAGATTCTTACTGGGGAGGGGATAGAAGCTCGGCACTGTAACAACTCCGTGAGCGATTGGCCGAGTTGGTGGGGGGGGCCTGTAGTGAGGAATTTGGCTCCCCGCCCCCTTCAGGGCCAACTTTGAACGCTCCCCTCACCCTCCATGACACGTGAAGTGACACACTGTCCTTGTCACTCATTCATCTCGAAGCTTCATTGAGGAGATTCAGACAAGACACCTATTCCCAGAGCAGCTCCCTCCAATTTCATTAAGTCACCGAAAGAGAGAAAAAAAAATGGAATTGACAAACAAAAATGAATAATGCAAGCAAAAACACATTACAGGAACGTTCACTTCATGTTGTACTCTGCACCAAAAATACTTTACTGCTAAAGATCTCTGGCTCCGGGCCAACATTCTCATTAAATTGGCCCTGACTTCAGAAAAAATTATTCTGCCAGCCCTGTTTTGTTCATCCACAGAGTTACTGTGAAATAAAAGCTAGATTTCTGCAGGTCCCTGGGTCATCTGAAGAGCTTCACAGCTGGTAGAGTGCTTCTGAAATCGGAGCTGCTTTTGATATTTAGGGAACACAGCAGTCAATTTCTGCACAGCCAGCTCACTCACGTAGCAATGTAATTGTGACCCACTCCAACTGTTTCTTCAATTCACTTGGCTGCACATGCCAGAGAGAATTTCCAATTGCAGTTCTGATCTCCCAGGAGCCCAGCAGACAGTGCAGCACTCCTTCAGTACTGAGCCTCCAACAGTGCGACACTCCCTCAGTACTGACCCTCTGACAGTGCGGCACTTTCCCAGCATTGACCCTCTGACAGTGCAGCGCTCCCTCAGTACTGACCCTCTGACAGTGCGGCACTCCCTCAGCAGTGACTCTCCGACAGTGCAGCACTCCTTCAGCACTGACCCTCCGACAGTGCGGCACTTTCCCAGCACTGACTCACCGACAGTGCGGCACCCCCTCAGTACTGACCCTCCGACAGTGCGGCACTTTCCCAGTACTGACCTTCCAACAGTGTGGCACTCCCTCAGTACTGACCCTCCGACAGTGCGGGGCTCCCTCAGTACTGACCCTCCAACAGTGTGGCACTCCCTCAGTACTGACCCTCCAACAGTGCAGGGTTCCCTCAGCACTGACCCTCTCACAGTGCAGCACTCCCTCAGTACTGACCCTCCAACAGTGCAGCACTCCCTCAGTACTGACCCTCCAACAGTGTGGCACTCCCTCAGTACTGACCCTCCGACAGTGCGGCACTCCCTCAGTACTGACCCTGCGACAGTGCGGCACACCCTCAGTAGTGACCCTCCGACAGTGCAGCACTCCCTCAGTACTGACCCTCCAACAGTGCGGCACTCCCTCAGTACTGACCCTCCGACAGTGCGGCACTGCCTCAGTACTGACCCTCCGACAGTGCGGCACCTCCCTAGCATTGACCCTCTGACAGTGCGGCACTCCCTCAGCAGTGACTCTCCGACAGTGCGGTACTCCCTCAGTACTGACTCGCCGATAATGCAGTGTTCCCTCACCACTGACCCTCCGACAGTGCAGCACTCCCTCAGTACTCACCCTCCTGCAGTGCGGCACTCCCTCAGTACTGACCCCTCAACAGTGCGTCACTCCCACAGTACTGACCTTCCGACAGTGCGACACTCCTTCAGTACTGACCCTCTAACAGTGCAGCACTCCCTCAGTACTGACCCTCCGACAGTGCGGCACTCCCTCAGTACTGACCCTTCGACAGTGCGGCACTTCCCCAGCACTGACCCTCTGACAGTGCAGCGCTCCCTCAGTACTGACCCTCCGATAGTGCGGCACTCTCTCAGTACTGACCCTCCAACAGTGCAGCACTCCCTCAGTACTGACCCTGCGACAGTGCGGCACTCCCTCAGTACTGACCCTCCGACAGTGCAGCACTCCCTCAGTACTGACCCTCCAACAGTGTGGCACTCCCTCAGTACTGACCCTCCAACAGTGCGGGGCTCCCTCAGTACTGACCCTCCAACAGTGTGGCACTCCCTCAGTACTGTCCCTCCAACAGTGTGGCACTCCCTCAGTACTGACCCTCCGACAGTGCAGCACTCCCTCAGTACTGACCCTCCAACAGTGCGGCACTCCCTCAGTACTGACCCTCCGACAGTGCGGCACCTCCCCAGCACTGACCCTCTGACAGTGCGGCACTCCCTCAGCAGTGACTCTCCAACAGTGCAGCACTCCCTCAGTACTGACCCTGCGACAGTGCGGCACTCCCTCAGTACTGACCCTCCGACAGTGCAGCACTCCCTCAGTACTGACCCTCCAACAGTGTGGCACTCCCTCAGTACTGACCCTCCAACAGTGCGGGGCTCCCTCAGTACTGACCCTCCAACAGTGTGGCACTCCCTCAGTACTGACCCTCCAACAGTGTGGCACTCCCTCTGTACTGACCCTCCGACAGTGCAGCACTCCCTCAGTACTGACCCTCCAACAGTGCAGCACTCCCTCAGTACTGACCCTCCGACAGTGCGGCACCTCCCCAGCACTGACCCTCTGACAGTGCGGCACTCCCTCAGCAGTGACTCTCCAACAGTGCGGTACTCCCTCAGTACTGACTCGCCGATAATGCAGTGTTCCCTCAGCACTAACCCTCCGACAGTGCAGCACTCCCTCAGTACTCACCCTCCGGCAGTGCGGCACTCCCTCAGTACTGACCCTTCAACAGTGCGTCACTCCCACAGTACTGACCTTCCGACAGTGCGACACTCCTTCAGTACTGACCCTCTAACAGTGCAGCACTCCCTCAGTACTGACCCTCCAACAGCGCAGTGTTCCCTCAGCACTGACACTCTGACAGTGCAGCACTCCCTCAGTACTGACCCTGCGACAGTGCGGCACTCCCTCAGTACTGACCCTCCGACAGTGCAGCACTCCCTCAGTACTGACCCTCCAACAGTGTGGCACTCCCTTAGTACTGACCCTCCAACAGTGCGGGGCTCCCTCAGTACTGACCCTCCAACAGTGTGGCACTCCCTCAGTACTGACCCTCCAACAGTGCGGGGCTCCCTCAGTACTGACCCTCCAACATTGTGGCACTCCCTCAGTACTGACCCTCCGACAGTGCAGCACTCCCTCAGTACTGACCCTCCAACAGTGCGGCACTCCCTCAGTACTGACCCTCCGACAGTGCGGCACTGCCTCAGTACTGACCCTCCGACAGTGCGGCACCTCCCCAGCACTGACCCTCTGACAGTGCAGCACTCCCTCAGCAGTGACTCTCTGACAGTGCGGTACTCCCTCAGTACTGACTCGCCGATAATGCAGTGTTCCCTCAGCACTGACCCTCCGACAGTGCAGCACTCCCTCAGTACTCACCCTCCGGCAATGCAGCACTCCCTCAGTACTGACCCTTCAACAGTACGTCACTCCCACAGTACTGACCTTCCGACAGTGCGACACTCCTTCAGTATTGACCCTCTAACAGTGCAGCACTCCCTCAGTACTGACCCTCCAACAGTGCAGTGTTCCCCCAGCACTGACACTCTGACAGTGCAGCACTCCCTCAGTACTGACCCTCCGACAGTGCGGCACTCCCTCAGTACTGACCCTTCGACAGTGCGGCACTTCCCCAGCACTGACCCTCTGACAGTGCAGCGCTCCCTCAGTACTGACCCTCCGACAGTGCGGCACTCCCTCAGTACTGACCCTCCGACAGTGCGGCACTCCCTCAGTACTGACCCTCCGGCAGTGCGGCACTTCCCCAGCACTGACCCTCTGACAGTGCGGCACTCCCTCAGCAGTGACTCTCCGACAGTGCAGCGCTCCCTCAGTACTGACCCTCCAACAGTGCAGCACTCCCTCAGCACTGACCCTCTGACAGGGTGGCGCTCCGTCAGTACTGACCCTCCGGCAGTGCGGCACTCCCTCAGTACTGACCCTCCGACAGTGCGGCACTCCCTCAGTACTGACTCTCCGATTGTGCGGCACTCCCTCAGCCTGCTCTACCATTTAATCTAAACATGCTTGATCCTCCACCTCAATGCCTTGTTCCCGCTTTCACTCCCCAACCTTGGATTGTACCAATCTCATTCCTGAATATGTTCAACATTTCGTGTAGTAGCATGTTCCTGACCACCCTTTGTGTGTAGAAATATTTCATCTCAGTCCTAAACTGTCTAACCTGTATCCCGAAACCATGTCCTGTCTGGTGCTCAGTGTCCTCTGGCAGCTCATTCCATACACGTATCATACTCTGTGTGAAAAAGTTGCCCCTTAGGTCTCTTTTAAATCTTTCCCCTCTCACCCTAAACCTATGCCCTCTAGTTCTGGACTCCCCCACCCTGGGGGAAAGAAAACCTTGTCTATTTACCCTATCCATGCCCCTCATGATTTTATAAACCTCTATAAGGTCAGCCCTCAGCCTCCGAAGCTCCAGGGAAAACAGCCCCAGCCTGTTCAGCCTCTCCCTATAGCTCAAACCCACCAACATCCCTAAAAATCTTTTCCACACCCTTTCAAATTTCACAAAATTGTTCCTGTAGCAGGAACACCAGAATTGCACGCAACATTCCAAAATGTCCTGTACAGCCACAACATGACCTCACAGCTCCTACACTCAATGCACTGACCAATACAGGGAAATGACTCGGGAACACCACCCCAGGCCCACTTTGGGATTGAATCGACGGCCGTTTCCCCCCCCCCATTGACCTTTGACCCCTCGTTCGTCAACACTTGGTCAAACTCTGTCTTAGAACTTTCCATTGACCACCCTCCCCAACTCCATCCCTGATGAAGAGAGTTCCAGAGACTCAGGACACTCTGAGAAAAAGTATTCCTCTGTCATAAAACAGGGAACTTGTTTTTGAACTGTGTCCCCTCCACCAACCACACCCCTCCAAGTTCTGGACTCTCCCACAAGGGAAAACACCCCTTATATTTAACCCTCTGTTAAATCCACTCAAGATCGTACAGGTATCAATAACTCCTCATTCATCGTACACTGCCTCCTCAAGAGGCTCAGGAAATTCGGCACATCCTCACGGATGCTTACCAATATTTGGAGAAAGCATCCTATTTAGATGCATCACAGCCTGGTACACCAACTGCTCTGCCCAGGGCTGTGAAAAACTACAGGGAGCTGTGAACACAGCCCAGTCCCTCACACAAACCCAACCTTCCATCCACCGACTCCATCTACACTCCCCACTGCCTTGGGAAGGCAGCCGACATCATCAGAGACCTCTCCCAGCCCGGTTATAATCTCTCCCTCTCAAGCAGGAGGGACAAAAGCTCAAACACACGGACCAACAGGTTCAAGAACAGCTTCTTCCACACTGTTATCAGTCTCATGAAAGGCCCTTTCATAAATTAGAGTTGATCTCTCTCTGCACCTTTCTGTAGCTGTAACACTGTATTTGGCATTCTGTTCCATTACCCTGGTGTACTTCTGGAAGGTAGGATTTGTCTGGATAACACACAAAACAGTACTTTTCACTGTATCTCGGCACATGTGATGATAATTAATCACGTCAAATCGTACAGAACAGAAGAGATCCTTCGGCCCATCAACTCTGTACCAAGAAAAAGACTCTCAGTTGACACTCGGCTCACTTTTCCATACTAAACTCTTTCCCACAGAAGATTATTGAATCCCTGTAGTATGGAAACAGGTCTTTCGGCCCAACACCGACGCTCTGAACTGTAACCCACCCAGACCCATTCCCCTCTCCAGTATTTCAACCTGACTCATGCATCAGACCTGCACATCCCTGGACACTATGGGACAATTTAGCATAGCCAATCCACCCTAACCTGCACATCCCTGGGCACTATGGGACAATTTAGCACGGCCAATCCACCCTAACCTGCATATCCCTGGACACTATGGGACAATTTAGCACGGCCAATTCACCCTAACCTGCACATCCCTGAGCACTACGGGACAATTTAGCACGGCCAATCCACCCTAACCTGCACATCCCTGGACACTACGGGACAATTTAGCACGGCCAATCCACCCTAACCTGCACATCCCTGGGCACAATGGAGCAATTTAGCACGGCCAATTACCCTAACCTGCACATCCCTGGGCACTATGGGACAATTTAGCACAGCCAATCCACCCTAACCTGCACATCCCTGGACACTATGGAACAATTTAGCACGGCCAATCCACCCTAACCTACACATCCCTGGGCACAATGGGGCAATTTAGCACGGCCAATCCACCCTAACCTGCACATCCCTGGGCACAATGGGGCAATTTAGCACGGCCAATACACCATTACCTGCACATCCCTGGACACTATGGGACAATTTAGCACGAACCAACCCAACCAACCTGTAGCACAGCATTTCAACTCCCCCTCCCACTCCACCGAGGATATGCAGGTCATTGGACTCATCCACCGCCAAACGGAGCGATTCAGAGAGCACCTCTGGGCCACCCGGACGAACCAACCCAACCAACCTGTAGCACAGCATTTCAACTCCCCCTCCCACTCCACCGAGGATATGCAGGTCATTGGACTCATCCACCGCCAAACCACAACAACCCGACGGTCGGAGGAGGAGCGTCTTATCTTCCAACTGGGAACCCTCCAACCGCAGGGGATGAACTTGGACTTCACCAGTTTCTTCATCCCCCCTCCCCCCACCTTGTCTCAGCCGGATCCCTCCAGCCCGGCACCGCCTTCCTGACCTGCAGTCTTCTTCTTGACCTCTCCGCCTCCATCCTACTCCGACCTATCACCCTCACCTTGACCTCTTTCCACCTATCACATTTCCAACGCCCCTCCTCCAAGTCCCTCCTCCCTACCTTTTATCTTCTCCTGCTGAACACTCTCTGCTCATTCCTGAAGAAGGGCCTGTGCCCGAAACGTCGAATCTCCTGTTCCCTGGATGCTGCCTGACCTGCTGTGCTGTTCCAGCAATAAAGTTTCAACTTGGATCTCCAGCATCTGCAGACCTCACTTTCTCCTCGACAATTTAGCACGGCCAATCCACCCGAACCTGCACATCCCTGGACACTATGGGACAATTTAGCACGGCCAATCCACCCTAACCTGCACATCCCTGGACACTATGGGACAATTTAGCACGGCCAATCCACCCGAACCTGCACATCCCTGGGCACAATGGGGCAATTTAGCACGGCCAATCCACCCGAACCTGCACATCCCTGGGCACTATGGGACAATTTAGCACGGCCAATCCACCCTAACCTGCACATCCCTGGGCACAATGGGACAATTTAGCACGGCCAATCCACCCCAACCTGCACATCCCTGGACACTATGGGACAATTTAGCACGGCCAATCCACCCTAACCTGCACATCCCTGGACACTATGGGACAATTTAGCACGGCCAATCCACCCGAACCTGCACATCCCTGGGCACAATGGGGCAATTTAGCACGGCCAATCCACCCTAACCTGCACATCCCTGGGCACAATGGGGCAATTTAGCACAGCCAATCCACCCTAACCTGCACATCTCTGGACTGTGGGAGGAAACCAGAGCACCCGGAGGAAACCCCACAAAGACACGGGGGGAGAATGTGCAAAGTCCACAAAGACTGTCACCCGAGGGTGGAATTCAACCCGGGTCGTAGGCGCTGGGAGGCAGCAGTGATAACTACTAAGCCACCGTGCCACCCTAAGTAAAATTCAGTTTAAAATTTCCTCTTAAAATATACAGCACTGACATTAATCCAGATGTTTTAAAACTCATTTGTGCTGCTGATAAGCTCAGCATTTATTGCCCCATCCCTAGGTGCCCCCCTTGAGAAGCTGGGGAGGTGAGCCGCCACCTTGAACCGCTGCAGTCCGTGTGCTGTGGGTTAGACCCACAATGCCCTGCGGGAGGGAGTTCCAGGATTCTGACCCAAGGAACGGCCGATATAGTCCCAAGTCAGGATGGGGAGTGGTGGGAACTTGTAGG
The DNA here is from genome assembly GCF_037043375.1 of Chiloscyllium plagiosum. Classification (NCBI taxonomy): domain Eukaryota; kingdom Metazoa; phylum Chordata; class Chondrichthyes; order Orectolobiformes; family Hemiscylliidae; genus Chiloscyllium; species Chiloscyllium plagiosum. Next base: position 7,918,217 of record NW_028270184.1, on the reverse strand, counting down.
GGCGTTGGTGTTCCCATGTATCTGTTGTCCCTTGTCCTTCTAGATGGAAGTGGCCGTGGGTTTGGAAGGTACTGTCTGAGGACCCTCGGGCAGTTGCTGCAGTGCGTCTTGTAGATGGTACACAGTGCTGCTACTGAGCGTCGGGGGTGGGGAGGAGGGAGTGGGTGTGGTGCCAATCGAGCGGGGGCCGCTTTGTCCCTGGATGGTGTCGAGCTTCTCGAGTGTTGTTGGAGCTGCCTCCATCCCGGGGTAAGGCTGCAATCCTTTCCTTGTTAGCAGTGAGCTTTGAGGAATGAAACGTCTGCATTGATCCGTGCGCTCACAATCCCGGGAGGAATTGTGAAATTTCCATCCAATTAGTATTGACCTGATGGAGCCTGCCTGTTCCCTCTATCCGTGTGAAGGCTGGTCAAATTAATTATGAATGCTGCAAAGCAGTTAGTGAGCATGTCATTCACTCCCGGCCACGGGACGTGGAAACTGTCAGCGGCAATGTTATCAAAAATTACGCTGTCTGCAGACCAGTGGGGAAAAAAACCAGGAGATCGCAGGACTAAGCAATCTCACTGCTAACTTGCTTTGAATTTGGGAATACATTGGTTCTAAGGTAAGACCATAAGACATAGGAGATTAGGCCATTCGGCCCATCGAGCCTGCTCCGCCATTCAATCATCGCTGACAAGTTTCTCAACCCCATTCTCCTGCTCTGTCCCCGTAAACCTTGATCCCCTTAACACTCAAGAGCCTATCTATCTCCGTCTTAAACGTATTCAATGACCCGGCCCCCACAGCCTTCTGTGGCAGTGGATTCCATAGATTTCCCACTCTCTGGCTGATGATGTTTCTCCTTGTCTCGGTTCCAAAGGGTCTTCCCTTTACTCTAAGGCTGTGCCGTAGGGTCCTAGTCTTTCCGACCAATGGAAACATCTTCCCAACATCCACTCTGTCCAGGCCTTTCAGTATTCTGTAACTTTCAATCAGATGCCCCCCTCATCCTTCTAAACCCCATCGAGTATAAACCCAGAGTCCTCAAACATTCCTCATACGTTAAGCGTTTCATTCCTGGGACCGTTCTTGTGAACCTCCTCTGAACACGCTCCAGTACATCCTTCCTGAAATATGGGGCCCAGAACTGAGCACAATACTCCAAATGTGGTCTGACCAGAACCTTATAGAGCCTCAGAAGTACATCCCTGTTTTTATATTCCTCTCAAAATAAATGCCATGGTTGCATTTGCCTTCCTAATTATTGATTCAAAAGGACCACCTTGGTACCATTCAGCCTACACCAAACCTCCAAAGAGGAAACTCCACACAGACACAGAGAGAACATGCAAACTCCACAAAGACAGACGCCCGAGGGTGGGATCAAACCTGGGTCCCTGGCGCTGTGCAGCAGTAGTGCTAACCACTGAGCCACCGTGCCTCCCTAGTTCCAATGACTTTCAGCTCCTATATATTTGTGAGGTGACACCAATGGGAGATGGGCCAGTCCAGGTGATGTTCACCGACTTTCTCTGATCGCAGGTGTTAGGCTTACTGGCTGGGGAGAGCTCTCTGCACTGGATTCCATGGTGGGGCAAGGCGTGCTGGGGGGAAGGGAGCTGCCTGCACTGAGTTGGGAGATCAGCCATGATCGCAATGAATGGTGGAGCTGGCTTGAAGGGCTGAATGGCCTACTCCTGCTCCTAGTGTCTATGTTTCTGTGTATCAGAGTTTGCTCTCTGCACACACACACTCACACACACCCACACACACTCACACAACACACACACACACTCACTCACAACACACACACACACAGCACATGCACACACGCAGACACATACATATATACACACCCACTTACACACGCCACACTCACACACACACTCACAGATGCCACACTCACACACACACATAACACATGCACACATACACTCACGCTCACACACGCCACACTCACACACATACACAAACACATACACACAAACAACACACCACACATACACACACACAGAGACAAACCCACCACACACACACACTCACCGATGCCACACAGACGCCACTCACACACAAATGCACACATGCCACATGCACCCATACTCACACTCACACACACATACAACACACCACACATAAACATACACAGACATTCATACACAAATGCACAAACCTCACACTCACCCACACCACCACACACTCACACATTCACACCACTCCAAGATGAATGGACCTCCCTATCCTTTAGCAAGACAGAATGTTGCAGCAAGAAGGAAGGTTGGTGGTAATGGTTAAAGCCATTTCTTGAGCAGTGTGGAGAAAGTGCTGACCGTACTGTACTTGCCAATGAGGTACGGGAAATAAGGCAGCAGCCCTTCGAGACTACAGCCATTCAGAGCAATGCTGCATTCAAATTCATCATTGCAATGTGCAGGGCCTGTTGGGGACACAGTGACAGCAGCTCAGAGGCACGTTGACATTCAGGGGATAGCCGCAGTGAGAGACACCGACGAGTTCATAAGTGCGAACACAGATGAACAGGGCGCAGACTGGATACAAGAAGCAGCAAGTCTCTAAACACTAATGCCCATGTGGGATGGGACATAAGGGCTGGTTTTGCCAGCAGTGCCCCACACCCCTTGGTAGAACGTGTGTGTGCGCGCGCACGTGGAGTCTTGCAAAGAAACATTTTCGTGTTCGGACTCTGTTTCACCACTATTCCTGAGTCGTATTGCTGCCCAGTCCTGGGATCATCGAGTCAAAGGGATGTACAGCACCGAAACAGACCCTTCGGCCCAACCCATCCATGCCGATCAGATATCCTAAGCTAATCTAGTCCCATTTGCCAGTACTTGGCCCATATCTCTCTAAACCCTTCATATTCATATACCCATCCAGATGCCTTTTAAATGGCACGGTGGCTCAGTGGTTAGCACAGTCTCCCCCCCCACCGTGGGGTTTCTTGCAGGTGCTCCGGTTTCCTTCCACAGTCCAAAGGTGTGCAGGTTAGGGTGAATTGGTCGTGCTAAATTGTACTATAGTGTCCAGGGATGTGCAGGTTAGGGTGGATTGGTCGTGCTAAATTGTCCCATAGTGTCCAGGGATGTGCAGGTTAGGGTAGATTGGTCGTGCTAAATTGTCCGATAGTGCCGAGGGATGTGCTGGTTAGGGTGGATTGGTCGTGCGAAATTATCCCATAGTGCCCAGGGATGTGCTGGTTAGGGTGGATTGGTCGTGCTAAATTACCCCATAGTGCCCAGGGATGTACAGGTTAAGGTGGATTGGCCGTGCTAAATTGCACATAGTGCCCAGGGATGTGCAGGTTAGGGTGGATTGGTCGTGCTAAATTGCACATAGTGCCCAGGGATGTGCAGGTTAGGGTGGATTGGCTGTGCTAAATTGCACATAGTGCCCAGGGATGTGCAGGTTAGGGTGGATTGGCCATGATAAATTGCCCCATAGTGCCCAGGGATGTGCAGGTTAGGTTGGAATGGCCGTGCTAAATTGCCCCATAGTGCCCAGGGATGTGCAGGTTAGGGTGGAATGGCCGTGCTAAATTGCACATAGTGCCCAGAGATGTGCAGTGATTGTTGTCTTTCAGTTTTCTGTCCCACAGTAGATCTAAGAATGAGCTGTTTTCTCGATCAGCACAATTGCAGCTAACCAAACGTGACACAGGAAGTGTGACCACAAGTAGAGTTGTCACTTACTGGAAGTGCTAAAAGAAAAGCAACTCAACTCCTTGCTACAGGGAAGGATGTTGTGAAACTTGAGAGGGTGCAGAAAAGATTTACAAGGATGCTGCCAGGGTTGGAGCTACAGGGAAAGGCTGAATAGGCTGGGGCTGTTTTCCCTGGAGCATCAGAGGCTGAGAGGTGAGGTTTATTAAATCATGAGGGGGCATGGATAGGGTAAATAGACAAGGTCTTTTCCCTGGTGTGGGGGAGTCCAGAATTAGAGAGCATAGGTTGAAGGTGAGAGGGGAAAGATTTAAATGGCACCCAAAGGGCAACTTTTTCACACAGAGGGTGGTACATGTATGGAGTGAGCTGCCAGAGGAAGTGGTGGAGGCTGGTACAATGACAATTAAAAGGCACCTTTAGATTAGATTAGATTACTTACAGTGTGGAAACAGGCCCTTCGGCCCAACAAGTCCACACCGACCCGCCGAAGCGCAACCCACCCATACTCCTACATCTACCCCTTACCTAACACTACGGGCAATTTAGCATAGCCAATTCACCTGACCTGCACATCTTTGGACTGTGGAAGAAAACCGGAGCACCCCCATGCAGACACGGGGAGAATGTGCAAACTCTACACAGAGAGTCGCCTGAGGCGGGAATTGAACCCGGGTCTCAGGCGCTGTGAGACACTGTGCTAACCACTGTGCCACTGTGCCGCCCACCTGAATGGGTATATGGATAGGAAGGGTTTAGAGTGATATGGACCAAGTGCTGGCAAATGGGACTAGATTGGGTTGGAATATCTGGTCAGTGTGGACAAGATGGACCGAAGGGTCTGTTTCCGTGCTGTACATCTCTATGACTCTATGAGGTTAGGATATCTGGTCAGCATGGATGAGTTGGACCGAAAGATCTGTTTTCATGCTGTATGACTGAATGGCTCTGTTAAAGATAAACATCCTCCGTATCTCAGTCTTAAATAGGTGACCCCTGAACTATAACCTATTTGCTCACGGGATGTGGGGGTCACTGGCTAGGCCCAGGACTTTTTGCCCATCCCTAATAGCCCAGAGGAGCAGTTAAGAGTCAACCCCATCACTGTGGGTCAGGAGTCACGTGTAGGCCCAGAATGGGCAAGGACGGTAGTTGCTTCATGAACTGGATGGATTGTCCCAACAATTGTTCCATGATCATCATTAATTTCCAGACCTGCACTGAATTCAAAGTCCACCATCTGCCACTGTAGGATGTGAGCCCAGGTCCTCTGGATGAATAAGGTAGTCATAAGTGTCATAACACCACTAGGCCACTGCCTCCCAATTAATGGTGACAGCTCTCCCAGAAAATCCATCTCCCCCCTTGCCTGGTTTCTATGTCTGGGAGAAGAAAGCAGCTTTCCTGCTCGGTCAAAATGACAGGGTCAACGAAACATGGAAAACAGATGCAGGAGTAGGCCATTCGGCCCTTTGAACCTGAACACCTTCCCTTCCCCATTCGATACGAATGTGGAATCTCAGTATCCCGCTCCCCCTTTCTCTCCCCGTACCCCTTGATCACTTTCGCCACCCAGCTCCCTTCTGAATGTATCTAACGAACCACAGCTTCCCGTGGGAGAGGATTCCACAGGCTCCCAACTCTACAAGGGAAGAAATCCTTCCTCATCTCAGTCCTGAATTGCTCGCACCCTTATTCTCTTGGTCCTGGACTTCCCCAACATTGGGAACATTCTCTTCCCATCTAGTCCGGTACAGTTCCATCAGGATTTGATATGTTTCTAAGGGAATGCCCTCCACCCCCCCCCCTTGCTCATCAAAATTCCAGTGAGTACAAGCCCATCCATCCAGTCTTTCCTCATCGGTCAGTCCTGCCTTCCCGGGAGTCAGTCTGATGAATCTTGGCTGGGGTCCATCAATAGCAAGTCTGCCCTTTCTCAGACTTGGAGACCAAAACTGCACACAACACTCAAGCAGTGGCCTCACCAAGGCCCTGTAGAACTGCAGCAAGACATCCCTACTCTGATACCTCCAATCCCATTGCTGTTATGGCCAGGGTGCCATGAGTTTCCCTCACTGCCTGCTATAACTGCACCCCAACCTTCAGCGACTGTTCCACCATGACACCCATGTCTCATTGCAGGTCGCCTTTTCCTAAGCTGGCACAGTCAGCATTTTTGAACCCACGCAGGAAATCCCTAATGGGATCATCCTAGCATCCTGAGCAGCTGCCTCCCGGTCATTGGCTGAGAGGGTTTGGACCAGCTGATGGGCACAGCAGGGATGGTCAGCTCCCAAATTAATGTACGTCAACACAGATACGTGGGGAGAGAGGGTGTGTGTGAGACAGAGAGATGGGAGAGAGAGAGATGGGGAGAGACAGAGATAGGGAGAGAGAGAGATGGGGGAGAGAGAGAGATGGGGAGAGAGACAGAGATAGGGTGAGAGAGATGGGGAGAGAGAGATGGGGAGACACACAGATAGGGAGAGAGAGAGAGATGGGGAGAGTAAGATAGAGAGAGAGATGGGAGAGATAGGGAGAGAGAGAGAATGGGAAGAGTGAGAGGGAGATAGATGGGGGAAATAGGGAGAGAGAGAGATGGGGAGAGAGACAGATATAGGGAGAGAGAGAGATGGGGAGATAGGAGAGAGGGAGATTGGGAGAGAGAGAAGGAAATGGGAGTTTAGGGAGAGACAGAGATGGGGAGAGAGACAGAGATAGGGAGAGAGAGATAGGGAGAGAAAGAGAGATGGGGAGAGAGAGATGGGGGAGAGAGAGAGATGGGGAGACAGAGATAGGGAGAGAGAGAGCTGAGGGAGAGAGAGATGGGAGAGATAGGGAGAGAGAGAGATGGGGAGAGAGAGAAATGGGGAAGAGCGAGAGAGAAAGGGAGAGACAGCGAGAGAGATGGGGGAGAGAGACAGAGATAGGGAGAGAGAAATGGGGGAGATAGGGAGAGAGAAATGGGGGAGATGGGGAGAGAGATATGAGGAGAGACACAGAGATGGGGCGAGAGAGAGAGATGAGGGAGATAGGGAGAGAGAGAGATGGGGGAGAGTGAGAGGGAGATAGGGAGATAGATGGGGGAAATAGGGAGAGAGAGATGGGGGAGAATGAGATAGGGAGAGAGATGGGGAGAGAGACAGAGCTAGGGAGAGAGAGAGATGGGAGAGACAGGACAGAGGGAGATAGGGAGGGAGAGAGAGAAAGAAATGGGAGTTTAGGGAGAGAGATGGGGGGAGAGAGAGATGGGGAGAGAGACAGAGATAGGGAGAGAGAGAGATGGGGAGAGAGAGATGGGGAGAGAGAGAGAGATGGGGGAGAGTGAGAGGGAGATAGGGAGAGAGATGGGGAAATAGGGAGAGAGAGAGAGAGATGGGGAGAGAGAGAGAGAGATGGGGGAGATAGGACAGAGGGAGAGAGAGAAAGAAATGGGAGTTTAGGGAGAGAGAGATGGGAGAGAGACAGAGATAGGGAGAGAGATATGGGGAGAGAGAGAGATGGGGAGAGAGAGAGAGATGGAGATAGACAGAGATAGGGAGCGAAAGATGGGGGAGAAAGAGAGATGGGAGGGATAGGGAGAGAGATGGGGGAGAGCGAGAGAGAGATGGGGGAGATAGGAGAGATATGAGAGACAGAGAGAGAATAGAGGAGATAGGGAGAGAGAGAAATGGGGGAGAGTGAGATATGGAGACAGAAAATAGGGAAAGAGAAAAAGAGATGGGGAGATAGGGAGAGAGAGAGATGGGGGAGATAGGGAGAGAGAGAGAGAGATGGGGAGACAGAGAGAGATGGGGGAGATAGGGAGAGTGAGAGGGGGAGAGAGAGCGCGAGAAGGAGACCATGAGGTAGGAAGAAAGAGAGATGGGGTGGACGGGAAAACAGAGAGAGAGAGAATTGGGGGGAGAGAAAGATAGAGAGAGAGATAGGAAGTGATAGAGATAGAGGAAGAGAGAGACAGAGACAGACATCAGGAGGGAGGGGGGATAGGGAGAGAGAGAGATAGGGAGGGAGGGAGAGAGAAATACGATGAAAATACAGAGGGAGAGAGATGGGGAGGGAGGGAGAGAGAGAGATAGTGTGAGAATTGGGGGGGGGAAGAGAGGGAGAGATCGGGAGGAAGGGAGGGAGAGAGAAACAGAGTGAGAATTAGGGAAAGAGAGAGAGAATCTAGAAAAATGAGCCACTATCATGAGAGGCGTGAGTTTTCCAATGAGCTGCAAGGTATGTACAAGGATTATTACTGCTAGAGGCTGCACTCTATCAGGTACAGGGGATTCCACCATTTTCCTCATTTCTCTCAGCCACAGGTCAGCTTCACTGCATTGTCCCCATCTGTCAGACTCAGGATCCCTCATTGTCTAAGCAGCTAATGAATCCGACCTGGACTGTCTCTCCTAACCAAGATCAATAAATTATCGGACAATTCCTCACTAGCTGTTAGCTGCCTCTATTAGGTAACTGTGATCACACACCCTCCCCTGGAACCAACACTTCAAGTAGGACAACAAGAACAAGAGGAGGCATTCAGCCCATCGAGTCGGCTCCATCATTTGACAGGATCATGCCCAATCTGACCACCCTCAGCTCAACTTTCCTGCCTTTCTCCCCTCAATTCCCTATCCTGATTAAAAATCCGTCTCAGCCTTGAATCTTCTCAACGACCCAGCCTCGATGGACCTCTGAGGTCAAGAATTCCACGGATTCACTTCCCTTGGAGAGAAGGGAATATCTCCATCTTCCCTGGGTCACCCCCTCATTCGGAGGTGAAGTCCCTCTGGTCCCAGACACTCCCACCAGGGGGGAAACAATCCCCTCCATACCTACCCTGTCCACTTCTTGAAGGGTCTTGTATGTTTCAAAAAGGTCGCCTCCCATCCTTCAGAACTCCAAGTCCAACCCACTCAAACCCTCCTCATCCACAGTCCCACCATAGCCAGGATCAGCCTCTATCTGAACGTAACCATAACCATAACCTGAACACTAAACCCAACCATGACTCGAAGACTCACCCGAGCCTGACACTAACTTTCACACTAACCCAAACCTGAACCCTTATCCGAACCCTAACCCTCACCCGAGCTGACACTAACTTTCACACGAACCTGAACTTTAACCCTAATCCTAACCATTACTTTTACCCGAGTCCTGACACTACCTTTCACTTCAACCTGAACCTAACCCTAACACTTTCACCCTAAACTGAACCTTAACCCTCACCCTAGCCCTGACATTAACTTTCACACCTAACCTGAAGCTTAACCCTAAACCTTACACTACCCTTTACCTTAAACCTAACACTAACTTCATCCTTAACCCTTACGTGCACCCTAATTCTTACACAAACCCGAATCATCACCTTAACCGTTACCTTACCCTAACCCTAATCATAAAACTAATCCTAGTGCATGCACCCCTCCCTATCCATGTAACCTCCTCCGGCCCCTACACCCCCTCCCTATTTCTGCAACCTTCTCCAGCCCCTACACTGCTCCCTATATCTGTCACTCCCTTCAGCACCTACACCCCCTCCCTATCTCTATCACCCCCTCCAATCCCTACACCACCTTTATAATTTTGTACTGTAATAAAACCATAAGTAGTAAGAACAGGGTGAGGCCATTCAGCCCCTTGAGCCTGCTCAGCCATTCACTGGTTGATCTGACATTTCACAATTTCCTGTCCAATGTCTATCTCTGGTTGATTCCCCGAATGATCAAGAATCTCTCTGTCTCAGCCTTAAATATACACAGGAACTCTGCACCTCTCTCCCCCTACTCCACAAGGCAAGGAGTTCCAAAGACCCCAACCCTCCTAGAGCAGAAATTCCTCCTCATCTCAGTCTTAAATTGACGTCCCTTTATCCTGAGACTGTGCCCTCTGTTCCCAGACTCTTACCTTGAGTGCACCCGCTGGTGGTTGGGCAGGCGATGGCTTGGTGGTATTATCTTGCAGCTATTAATTCAGATACTCAGCTAACATCTTTGGGGACAGGTGTTCGAATCCCACTACAGCCGATAGTGGAATTTGAGTGCTGTTAATTGTTTTTAAAGTCTGGAATTGCGAGTTTACTGACGACCACGAATCGGTCAGCGGGGAGAATCCCATCTGGCTCCCTCATGTCCCTTTAGGGATGGAAACTGACATCGTTACCTGGTCTGGGCCGACACGTGACTTCTGAGCCACACAGCGATGGGGTTGACTCTTGGCGGCCCCTTCTGGGCGATTAGGAATGGGGCAGTAAATGCTGGCCCTCATCCTCTGAATAAATGGAAAAATACCTCTCCTGAGGAGGCAATTTCCTCTCAATGTTTACCCCAACAAGCCCCATCATTCACCCACTATGTAAAGATTTCAAGGAAGGATTGGCTGAACAGTTCTGAAGATGTTTGCTTTGCTTCTTTCTGCACAGATGCTGTGTAACTCCAGTGTTTGCTCAGTTCCCCTCCCTCAAATCATGAGACCGTGCTCCAGGACTGCAAACTGACTGGTGACATGGCTCAGTAGGTTAACACTGCTGCCTCACAGCGCCAGGGACCAGGGTTCGGTCCCACCCTCAGGCGACTGTCTGTATGAAGTTTGCACATTCTCCCCGTTTCTGTGTGGGATTTCCGCCGGGTGCCCCGGTTTACTCACACAGTCCAAAGATGTGCAGGTTAGGGTGGATTGGCCATGCTAAATTGTCCCATAGTGCCCAGGGATGTGCTGGTTAGGGTGGATTGGCCATGCTAAATTGTCCCATAGTGCCCAGGGATGTGCAGGTTAGGGTGGATTGGCCGTGCTAAATTGTCCCATAGTGTCCAGGGATGTGCAGGTTAGGGTGGATTGGCCATGCTAAATTGTCCCATAGTGCCCAGGGATGTGCAGGTTAGGGTGGATTGGCCGTGCTAAATTGTCCCATAGTGTCCAGGGATGTGCAGGTTAGGGTGGATTGGCCGTGCTAAATTGTCTCATAGTGCCCAGGGATGTGCAGGTTAGGGTGGATTGACCGTGCTAAATTGTACTATAGTGTCCAGGGATGTGCAGGTTAGGGTGGATTGGCCGTGCTAAATTGTCCCATAGTGCCCAGGGATGTGCAGGTTAGGGTGGATTGACCGTGCTAAATTGCCCCATAGTGTCCAGGGATGTGCAGGTTAGGGTGGATCGGCCGTGCTAAATTGTTCCATAGTGTCCAGGGATGTGCAGGTTATGGTGGATTGGCCGTGCTAAATTGTTGCTGAAAAATGTGTTGCTGAAAAAGCGCAGTAGGTCAGGCAGCATCAAAGGAGCAGGAGAATCGATGTTTCGGGCATAAGCCCTTCTACTTATGCCTGAAACGTCGATTCTCCTGCTCCTTTGATGCTGCCTGACCTGCTGCGCTTTTCCAGCAACACATTTTTCAGTTCTGATCTCCAGCATCTGCAGTCCTCACTTTCTCCGTGCTAAATTGTCCCATAGTGTCCAGGGATGTGCAGGTTATGGTGGATTGGCTGTGCTAAATTGTCCCATAATGTAAGGTGCATTAGTCAGGGGCAATCATGGGTCTGGGTGGGTACTCTTCGTAGGGTCGGTGTGGACTTGTTGGGCTGAAGGGCCTGTTTCCACACTGTGGAGATTCTAATTTAATCTACTCCAGCAGCTTCTCCACCACCTGCTTACCTTCAGTAAATGTGTCTGCTCAGTTGAAAGAAGTCACTGCGTTCGGAAGAGGATTGTGCCATTGAGTGTCTCTGTGAGACACTCTGAGTTAACTTTGGCAGAGTACTATCTCTCACACATGGATTATTGTGCATTGCTCATTTAAGTGAAAGTTGTGTTCCTGTGGCTGCTGGTTGTAAACCTCACAGAGAAACAGTGACTGGTGGGGGCTTTTTCAATGTGTTATCCTCATTAAAAACATATCAGCTTTAAAGGTCAAAGAATAATCAATTAGTCCCGCTGCCATCCAGTTACGTTCCAGGGTCAAAACAGGTGCTACTGTGGCCAGGTTTGTGTATATACACTCATGTTCACACACATATACACATACTCTCTCTCACACACACACACACACACACGTACACATTGTCATATTCTCACACAGATGCATACTCTCTCGCACACAAACACACGCGTGCTTAGACACACACATTCAGATACACACATTCAAATACACACACGCACTCACGTACACTGAGATGGACGGACAGACACACACACAGACACTTAAATACATGCACATTCAGATAAACGCACACACTTACACACCCACATTATCACATGCACACACTTACACCCACACTAACACATACTCAGAAATGCACTCTCACAAATACTCACTTACACTGACATACCCACGGACACACACACAACTCACAGACACATGGACACGCACACACTCACTCACAGACACATACTCATACAAATGTACCACATACAGTCAAACACAAATATTCAAATATGTAAACTGACACACTTACGCACATGCACACACACACGTATTCATTAACACACATACACACACACACATTCACACACACAGTCTCACACACGCTCACACACTCTCTCACAGACACATACACAGTCACCATCATATACTTGCACACACACACACTCTCACACAGTGATACACTCATACACATTCACACACATTCTCACACAGTGACACACACTCATACACACTCTCACACACATACTCTCTCACACAGTCACACACGCACTCATACTCACATTCACAAACACCCATACACACTCACACACACATACACACACACACTCTCACACACACACACATACTCTCTCTCACTGACATACTGTCTCTCATCATCACATACTTACACACACACACACTCTCTCACACAGTGATACACACACACTCATATACACACAAACATACACACACTCTCACACAGTGACACACACACAAACACAAGGTGAACAGCGATCTGTCAGCACACTGACCCTGACACATACCATTGGCCAGGCTATCACCAATGTACAGTTCCTCCCTTCACAGGCAGAGCGGGCTGCCTTCCACAATCCCCACCGTACTGCTGACTTCAGGACAGGCTCACATGTGTATGCGGAGAGATAAGGGAGCAGGCGACGCAAATTAAAAATCCCCTCTTCCTGCCAGCAACTGATGAGCTTTGCATTTTTTTGAAAAGAAATATTTGGCAAGCTGTACTGTGGTGGTCACAGCTGTCACAGACCCGTTGAACCGGGATTGACAAGATGTCGCACACCAAGTATAGGAGAACACGCAAATCCATATCATTTCCGAACAGCCGACTCTCTTTCAGCTAAAACCCAAAGAACTACCGTACCTTGAGAAGAAAACCACAAGTTGCTGGAAAAGCTCAGCAGGTCTGGAGGCATTCCTGGAGAGAAATCAGAGTTAATGCTCTGAGGGAGGGTCACCGAACCCGCAGCGTCAACTCTGACGTCTCTCCACGGATGCTGCCAGACCTGCTGAGCTTTTCCAGCAACTTGTGGCTCTGTTCCCGTCCCTGTCTAGCCTTGCAATTGTGGTCTAAAGTAAACACACTGGAACTGAAACAACGCTGGACTCTGTCCGGGTGCCAAATCTTGTTAATTGAGCGACAAGAGACACTGAGCTGGTTCCCGATGACCCGGGAAGTCCATAACTGGGGGGGGAGGTTACAGTCTAAGGATTACGGAGAGTGGGGACAGTTTCGGATTGAGATGGGGAGAAATGTCTTCCCCCAGAGAGTGGTGGGAGGAGAGCCTGTGGGATTCTCTGTCACAGACAGGGGTTGGGGCTGAAATGTTGAGTGCTTTCAGAAAGGAGTTGCATCTCGTTCTTGGGGCTAAAGGGAGAAAATGGGGAATAGAGGGACTGAGTTGGATGGTCAACCACGATCTTAACGACTGGAAGTGGCGGATTGTGGGTACAGTTACAATATTTAAAAGACATTTGGATAAGGACATGAATGGGAAAGGGTTTGGAGGGAGATGGGCCAGGAGCAGACAGGTGGGACCAGTTTAGTTTGGGATTACGGGATCAGCACACACTGGGTGTGACTCTGGGCTGGGGTGACTCTGTGATTCAGCCCCTCTGCAGTCGAGAATTCCTCAGATTCCCTCCCTCGGAGGGAGTAGAAAATCCTCCTCATCTCTGCCTTCAGTGGGCGACTCGTAATTCCAAGATGATGGGACGCAGTCAAGTGCACTCGGGATAAATTGCACGGAATGAACAATTGTGAGGCATTACCTCTGTGTGACTGATCTCAGGTTAATCAAGGAAGGTTCCGGCTGTATGCCTGAGAGAGGGACACAGAGGAGGAGAGAGAGCGAGAGAGAGAGAGAGAGAGAGAGAGAAGGAGGGAGGGAGAGAGAGAGAGAGAGATGGGGGGAGAGAGAGACAGAGAGCGAGAGAGAGACAGAGAGAGAGATGGGGGGGCAGGAAGGAGAGAGAGAGATAGAGAGACAGAGAGCGAGAGAGAGACAGAGAGATAGAGAGAGTGATAGAGAGAAAAGTGTGGGACAGAGAAAGGGAGACAGAGGGTGGGGGGGGAGAGGGAGAGAGACAAAGACAAAGAGTAAGAGATAGTGAGAGTGATAGAGAGACAGATCCTGGGACAGAGAGAGAGAGAGATTGGGGGGGGGGTGGGAGCGGCGGGGGGAAGGGGGGACAGAGAGAGACACACAGAGAGAGATAGAGGAGGGAGAGAGATAGAGAAGCAGAGACAGAGCATGAGAGATAGAGAGACTAATAGAGAGACAGAGCGCAGGACAGAGAGAGAGATTGAGGAAGGGAGAGAGAGAATGATAGAGGGTCAGAGAGCGGGGCAGAGAGAGAGAGAGATACAGACAGACAGACAGAAAAAGAGAGACAGGGAGAGGCAGGGTCCAATTATTATTCCCTTTTTGCCTACACAAAAAAGCTCCAGCCTCTCAGCTCCCGTCAGCGTGAATGCTGGCCTACAAACTGGGACCGACCCTCCCAACCCTGTCAATACACAGGCAAGAGGACGAGAGGAGGCTGTTCAGCTCATCTCTGACAAGACAGCCCTATTCATTCTGCGGTTATGTTCTGTGGGTGATGGTCAAATGCTCTTGTCGTTGAAGGTACCAAGTGTCGGGTATTGATTAGTTAATCACAGCGAGCTGTACAAAAGCGTTTCAATGAGAACTGGCAATGGAATGAAATTCACATCAATTCATGTGAAGAGACCTCGGAGGGCTCCTGTGGCGCACAAGGTAGTGACCTTGCTTCTCAGATAGGAGGCCGGGGTTCAAGTGCAGGCTTCAGTTGCAGAATCCATGAACAAGGTCTTTCGGAAAATATCGGTGGGGCTGTCCTGTCGCAGACGGTAGTGTCCATCCCTCTGAGGCAGGTGGCCAGAATTTCAAGGACTCCCCTTTCCTCGCCAGAGGTGCGTTGCGACATGTTCAATAGACTCGAGGCTGAGGTAGATTTTTTAACCAGGGAGGGGAATCAACAGGAGAAAGGTGGGAAAGTGGAGTTGAAGAATTATCACATTGAATGGGGCAGCAGGTTTGATGGGCTGAATGGTCGACATCGGCACCTGTCCCTTATGGCGTTATTACTATACTTTTCAATTAATCTATTCTTCTAAAATTGTGCAGGCAAGTGGGACTCGTTTAGTTTGGGATTTTGTCCAAGTTTACTTCACTGGAGTGCAGGAAGTTGAGAGGTGACTGATAGAAGTCTATAAAATAATGAGGGGTATGGACAGAGTTAATGGAAATTGTCCTTTCGCTCAGACAAGGGATTTCAAGACCAGGTGGGCACATTTTTAAGGAGAGAGATTTAAAATGGACAGGAGGGGCAAATGTTTTACCCAGAGGGTGATTCGCATGTGGAATGAACTTCCAGTGGAAGTGGTGGATACAGTTACAGTGTTTAAAAGACATTTGGATAAGGACATGAATAGGGAAGGGTTTGGAAGGATATGAGCCAGGAGCAGGCAGGTGGGACTAGTTTAGTTTGGGGATTATGGTCGGCGTGGACTGGTTGGGCCAAAGGGTCTGTTTCCATGCTGTATGACTCTGCGACTCCAGAGGTGAGTAATTCTAAATTCCTCTTTCTTTAGTTGTATGTTTAAATAATTTTTTAAAAAATTATTCACTTATGGGATATGGACATCGCTGGCTGAGCCCAGCATTTATTTCCCCGTCCCTAATTGCCCCCACCCCTTGAGAAGGTGTGGGTGAGCTGCCATCTTGAACCGCTGCAGTCCGTGTGCTGTGGGTTAGACACACAATGCCCTGGGAAAGGGAGTTCCAGGATTCTGACCCAGAGACACTGAAAGAACAATTTTGCTTAGCATCGAGAAGTTTTTTTCCAGCTGCAGTGCATCTGGAACACGGCATTTTACACTTGCCTTTAAATATAAGAAAATATTAGGGTCCAGGCTACTTACTTAAAAGATCTTGAGGGGATCTGGTCTGGTCCATAACACTGCACTATCCCCAAAACCTCTCAAGTTCGTCGGTGTCGCATAATCTGATTTGAAAGCGCTCGGAGGCTGAACCTCTGATGCCTCCGAAGCAGAGAATTCCACAGATTCGCCGCCCCCTTCTGAGGTAAGAAGTGTCTCTTAGCCTCAATTCAAAATGGCCAACTCTGTATCCAGGGACTGTAGGCCCAGCTGAGGGAAGTACCTTCGAAAACCATCAGAGACTACAAATGTTTTGCTTCTTTTGGCTTGAAACACAACAGATTGATGCGCCACTTTATTAAATATCGCAATTATTGATCCATGCCGGAAATGAAAAGTGTAAGAGTTTTTGTGTCGGAGTCAACTTGGCACATTCTACCATGTGTCATAAAATCCTCAATTCTGGGAAAATAAAGCCTCCCTTTGTTAAAAAAAAATCAATAGGAACAGAAATCTGTTTTGAGTGTTGGAGACGCAAAGTGACATAGGAGCCACGGGGAGGCCATTCAGTCCATTGGGTTCACTCCGCCATTCAATAAGATCGCCTTCTTTTCCAAAGGACTCAACATGTGGGCAAAGCACCCCCACCTGGCAGCTCAATGAGAGCCGCTTCTCAGCCTCACTCTCAGGTGGGTAGGGGGGAGAGTAGAGGGAGATATGAGGTGGTCGTTTGGCCCCTCAAAGCCATGCTGCGCAGCTCCAAGCACCCAACCCAGACCCCACATATCCATCGGGATCTTTGGCCAACCCAAGTCCATTGACTACAGCCCGAAAATGAGTGGACGTGAATTGGGCAGATGGCACAAAGGGAAATCCCGAAGGAAATCGAATTCCTCCTCGATCTACGCAGAGTGCTTCTTTGAAAGTTAGACAACCCCTCGCCGGAATTGGAAGGTGGCCGAGGTCTGTTGCTTGACCGCATTTTCAGAAGCCCCTGCAGAAATCACAGCTCAAGTTGACCGGAAGGGGCTGGACATGAGCCCTCTGCTTCTTGCCAGCTCTAGGCAGTGGGAACCATTAAAACCTACTATGCCAAAGAGGGAGCTAATGGTGTTAGTCATCTCTTCACCTTACAATGGGAACTCTGCGGGGGTCATATGAAGCTGCAAAGTTATCTTCATGACCATCAAATCAGCTTTGAGAGACGTCTCCAACACTCAACACTTGAATGGCTAATCAAGGTCACATGTCTTCTGACAGCTGAATACTGCGATTCTAAGTCAGCTGCTTTTTGACCTCCAGAGGGTGGAGGATTCCAGACTGCGTCGGCAGACTTTCTGTCTCTGTTACTGACCAGACAGACTTTCCTGGCGAGGAGGAGACTGGCTGGAATGAAACAGCCGATGCCAGAAACCTGAAACAGGAACGGAAACTGCAGGAGAAACTCAGCAGGTCTGCAGAGGGAGAGAATGCAGGAGCCCAGGGAGCCTCCTTCAGAGTCCCAGGCTCACTGGACGGGAAGCGTGAACTCTGCTTTCTCTCCACAGCTGTTGAGTTTCTCCGGTGATGTATTTTTACCTGACGATAGTTACTGGCCTCAGCTTAGCAAGGAAACCAATACCGTACATTGGCTTCCCTCTAAACTGATTGCTTTTCTAACCTCAGGGGTGACACAACTCTCCGAGTTTTACACAGTTCTATCAGGTCACCCCTCAGCCTCCAACACTCTCGCAAAAACCATCCAAGTTTGTCCAACCTCTCCCTTTAACTCGTACCCTCTAAATTAACCCATAGTACCCAGGGAAGTGCAGATCCCTGGACACGATGGGACAATTTAGCACAGCCGACCCACCCTAACCTGCACATCCCTAGGCACTATGGGACAATTTAGCATGACCAATCCACCCTAACCTGCACATCCCTAGACACTATGGGACAATTTAGCATGACCAATCCACCATAACCTGCACATCCCTGGGCACTATGGGGCAATTTAGCATGACCAATTCACCCTAACCTGCACATCCCTGGTGGGCACACACAGAGAGCCCTACACAGGGCAGGCAGAGGTTAGGGTCATGCCCCGGGTCATGCACCATTCCTGATGAAGGGCTTTCGCCCGAAACGTTGATTCTCCTGCTCCTCGGATGCTACCTGACCTGCTGTGCTTTTCCAGCACCACTCTAATCTTGACTCATGTCCCGTGAGAGCCAATTACCTCCAAACCAGCCTTGGCACCGGACGCACAATTTCAACCAATCAGAAACCGACACAGCCAGCACACTGTTTGACACTACTGTGTTTCGAATCTAGCATTTAAAAAACATTGGACGGTTTGGAAGTCTACCCTTGAGATGTGGTTCTCAGATGGAGAGATCTGTTCCATCCTGTTATACAGATGTATCGTCTGAAATACTCATTTAGACAAGCATTAGTTGGACATATATCAGAATTTTCACCACCATGGGCTTTACAAAGTGAAAGAAAAACATTATGCTTGTAAAGGACATAAGCTGGACTGTAGAGTCCCTGAGTCCACAATACGTTTGGAGAAAGGTCTCATAACATAATGAAACTACTAGATTTGAACATTTGACACTCAAACCACCTCAATGTCTCCTCAGGAGCAACAGACTTTACCTTCTCTTCTCTTTCCCTGAAACCACTCTCACTAAAGTTGACAGTTCGAGGATCCCACAGGAAGACCTTATCACCGCAAGTGAAGGGGTTCCTCGAGGGGAATTCAAGATCAGCCTCCCGAAAAGGGATTTGGCCAGCCTTAACTGATCAGTGGAGACTCCCCCAGTCCCAACAGCACGAGTACAAAGTGAATTTGGGGGCAGATCAACACTTGGCAAATAGTTTTCTCTTCCAGATATAACTGCCACTTAGCCAAATCTCTTTGAGACCAGACTCTGAAGACTGTTCATGCTTTTCCCAGACGTGCGTATTATTTATCGAGATGGGTGATCGCATACTTTTGCATGGTTTGTGCCACTTTCTTGATTATTTGCAATAAACCAACTCCCAAGCATTGCTTTAAAAAAGACACATTTTGCTGAAATGTTTTGCCTTTTACACATTGGGACATTTATAGTAAGCGCCAACATAAAAGAGAAAAGGTGAGACCGATACTGTGAAATAGGCAAGTAGTGATTGGTCAGCGTGCTGATTGGTAGAGGCATTGCCGTGGAGACTGCACCAGTTAATGATGACTGACAGTCAACTGACAAGCGCTGTTTACATTTTGCACCAGGCGGGACTGAACCACAGAATGGACTGTCACCACTTTGTCATGTTGAGAAAGCGAACACGTTGCTGTCTTTGTGTGAAGAACAGGGTCCAGAAGCTTAACATAAGCCACTATGTGGCTCCCAGCTCATGACCTGCAACGCTAAATCGCATAACGGGCCTGGATTATTCAGCAAGTGCTGTCCGACTGGGGAGTCGTGTCTTGTGTTGCCAGGTCATGCAAGTCCGGACACAGTCAGCGCCTTGGGAAAAGGCCAACGAGAACTGATGTTGGATACGACCCACACCCCAGCCCTGAACCCCTGAGGCGTTTGCGTGATAACGCAGAATCCTGGACCATCCCTTCATCCATCACTTGGAGGGACCGGGCCTGTTTCTGACAGATCCCCCCAACCTATCCCCGAATGCTTCAGACCCATCACCGTGGGAATCCTTCACAATCCCCACGTGCACTGGCAGCTAGGTGCAGAGAGGGGGCGACCTCGGGCGATCGGGAGGATCGCGGATTGAGGTGTGTGTGTGTGCGCGTGCAGGAGGGGGAAACCCCTCCCAGCCCTTGCTTCAGACTCCCTCCCCTCACCTCCCCCACCCCCCCGCGCTCCCTTGACATCTGCAATTCCCTGATGCGCCAATCAACTGGAAAGAGGTGTCAAGTCACCTCCTGTGCCCACGTCGCAAGTGCCCCATAGCTCACCCCCACCACCGCCCCGGTTGGTGCGGGGGATGATCAGGTCAGTGCCACTCCGCCAATCCCAAAAGAATGTCTGGACGAGGGCGGGAGGGGCTGGGGCAGCTGACCGTTCGATCGTTAATGACCTTGGGACGGTCCGATGGCTTCCGAGATCACGCGGCGATGGGAGAGGTGCCAATGACTAGCCATCGGGGATTTGTAATCTGCTCAATTAGGGCACTGGGCTCCTGTTCTGGTTCATCTCCCCCTCACACAGACGACAGGAGGACTCAGGTACACTCGATTAATCCAACAGATATTCAGAAAGCCTTGGCCTGTCAGATTTCCACCTTTAACTCTGTCCAACATCTCTGCCCGATCCGTGCAGGAAATAATTCACCTCTGATCGCACCCACATACGGTAGGCACCCTTCCCTCTTGTAAAATTTACCGTCCCACCTCCTTCTCCAACTCTACCTAAAGCCATCTGTTTACAGCCTCTGTTCTGCTCTTGAGAGGCTGATGCAAGGTTGTTACTGACATTTCTGCTGCTGTGGATCTTTCGGTTGTACCTGATGAAGTGTACCTTCACTTGCCAGCTTTGCAAGGTGCCATCTTAAACCGCCATCGTCACCCTTTGATATTCGATCTGACTGGTTCCTGCAATGTTACCGATTACTCTGGGTGCTTTACTGCAGGAGCCTTCAGGCGTTTTCAGAATGTACTCCAATGGGGTTATGCTGCTGTGTGGGCCACATCTCCCCCATCGAACTCCCCTCCGCACCTCCCCCTGCCCCCAGAGTGTGCAGGTCTGTGAGTGTGTGTGAGAAAGAGAGAGAGTGTGTGTGTATATGTGTTTATGTGAGAAAGTGTGTGAGTGTGTGTGCATATGTGTGAGAGAGTGTGTGTGTATGTATGGGTGAGACAGTGTGTGTGTGTATGTATGTGTGAGTGTGTGTGTGTGTCTGTGTGAGTATGTGTCTGTCTGTGTGTCCGTGTATGTGTATGTGTGAGAGAGAGTGTGTGTGAGTGAGAGAAAATTTGTGTGTGTGTGTGAGAGAGAGTTTGTGTGTGTGTGAGAGAGAGTGTGTATGTGTGTGTATGGATGTATGAGAGTGTGTGTGTGTGTGTGAGTGAGAGAAAACGTATGTGTGTGTGAGAGAGAGAGTGTGTGTGTTTGTGTGTGTGCTTGTGTGTGTGTGTGTCTGTGTGTGTGAATGTGAGTGTACGTGAATGTGTGGGTATGTCTGTGTGAGTGAGTGTGTGTGTGTGTCTGTGTGTGAGTGTAAGAGTGTGTGTGCGTTTGTGTGTGTGTGTGCGTGTGTGTAAATATAATAAGAACCACTTGCCCTGATTGCTTTGCAGTGCTGGCCACTGTATGCCAATATGGTGAGCGCACGTGGAGTCCATTTCCCATCACTGAGTTTGTGGTGGAGCAGCCAGTGCTCAGACTGACTTGCTCCTACACTTTGTCAAAGAAGCCATTCATTTGAATGGAGTGGTGGTGGGATGGTGTGTGAATAACTGCGTACGGCATGACAGGGGTTGGGCACTGAGGAGGGTTCTATCTGGGACGATCATCCAGGCTTCTGCCTGGAATCCAGCCGCGCAAATCAGAAAGGGAAAGGAGGTGTGGGAGAGGGGGGAACCATTTTGATTTCGGAAGCCATTATCCCTAGCTAAGAGGGGACCTACCCATAATGCCAGTGATGACTCAAGCTATACACAGGAACTGATTGTGAACAAGCCATCGGAGGGAACACGTTAACGAAACGTCCTGCTGATGGGATTCTCTCACTGACACCTCTACACCTTTTGGCAGGAAACCTGAGGGCTTTCCCTCTCTATGAGGAACACGAACTAAAACAACACCCCGCAGACAAGATGTCACCAAACTACTTAATATTGACGACCACAGACCATGAGCCACTATGCACGGGATGCGACAGATTATTCGACTAATCGGTGCTTTCAGACCAGTAGTATCATTAGCTCTTTTCAATATTATTAAACCATCTACCGTAGTTTGACCTCTTGTCATCAGCATATAAATTGATGCTTATAAACCCTTTATGAACCGCGTATGTCTGTCACTGAGGGAAGAGGTTAGCACTCAGTGCAGAGTGGCCACTCTGGACCTGGGTGGGTATTCACCCCTTCCCACGATATCGTGAACTAAACAATTTCATGAGGAGCTTTATTTGAAAGTGCACAATTCTCCGACACCAAGGGGGTAGTTGCAGTGCTGGGCGGTGGGGTTGGACTGGAGAAGGGCTTTGGAGAAAGCAGGGTTAACCCTTTCTCCCACCACCCTTCCCCTGACAGCTGCTCCCACTGTCTGTGCTCATGTCTGTGCGTATCATCCCATTCACATCCAGTGCGCTGACAACTTTTATCAGCCTAACGATCAGACCAGAGACGAGACATGTGTGCCTGTGGCTAGATAGAGAGGAAGACCCAGGATGGTAGACTTCTCCTCATCTTGCAAGATTCTGTGCTGCCACACCATCACAGAATGAGGCGTGAAAGTCAATTATTCACCGGCTAATTCGCAAGTCAAAATAAAACACCAGATCGATGACAGTGAGAACCAGAGAAACTGTGCATCCTAACCCAACCTCGCAAACGCTGCACAATGCCCGAGTGTCTATCGCGTCTAAGTGCGCCATACGTTCACAAACAGCAAATCCACGGCTACGAGCAAGGTTAGGCCAAGTAACAAAGTGAGAACATCCACCATCATGACAATCTCCGGAGTCAAACATGACAACACCCAATGTCAGAGAGAGAGGGAGAGCTCCAATAACCGCAACGGACTTCCTCCAAGCAACACTGACCATCCAAAACAAACACAATCTCTTCCCTGTCTCGCTCTCTCTCTCTTTCTAGCAACCTTGCCATTTCGGCCCTGCCCAACCCGGCAGAGATGGGATGGATCTCTCCCTCCCACAGTTACCCAGAGCAACAGATGGGGAGAGGGAGAAAACAAGCACCATCTCCTGATGGCCAGGGTCTGCTTCAGAGGAAGGGAGTGCAGGTCCGTAAACACGCATGCACGCTACGCGGGGGGAATGGGATGCTCTGTACTCACGGTAGTTACAGATACTGCCCCCGAACGAGGTCATGGTGCAGTCGCACGAGTAGCCATCCCACTGTTGGATGCAGGTGCCCTGGTTGGCACAGGAATCCTCCTGGCACGTGGTGCTGGGACCTGCAGGAGGGTAATCACACACACTCACAATAACTCACTCTTACAGTCCGGGCGCCGTCCCTGTACCCACCGACACCCCCTCCCTATCTCTGTAAGCCCTCCAGGCCCTACACCCCCTCCCTATCTCTGTAACCCCCTCCACCCCCAAAACCCCCTCCCTATCTCTGTAACCCCCTCCAGCCCCTACACCCCCTCCCTATCTCTGTAACCCTCTCCAGCCCCTCCCTATCTCTGTAACCCCCTCCATCCCCAAAACCACCTCCCTACCTCTGTAACCCCCTCCAGCCCCTACACCCCCTCCCTATCTCTGTAACCCTCTCCAGCCCCTCCCTATCTCTGTAACCTCCTCATACCATACACCCCATCCCTATCTCTGTAACCTCCTTCAGCCCCTACACCCCCTTCCTATCTCGGTAACCCTCTCCAGCCCCTACACCCCTCCCTATCTCTGTAACCCCCTCCAGCCCCTACAACCCCTCCCTATCTCTGTAACCCCCTCCAGCCCCTACACCCCCTCCCTATCTCTGTAACCTCCTCCAGCCCCTACACCCCCTCCCTATCCCTGTAAGCCCCTCCAGCCCGTACTACCCCTCCCTATCTCTGTAACCTCCTCCAGCCCCTACACCCCGCTCCCTATCTCTGTAACCTCCTTCAGCCCCTTCACCCCCTCCCTATCTCCGTAACCCCCTCCAGCCCCTACACCCCCTCCCTATCTCTGTAACCCCCTCCAGCGCCTACACCCCCTCCTTATCTCTGTAACTCCCTCCAGCCCCTACACCCCCTCCCTATCTCTGTAACCCCCTCCAGCCGCTACACCCCCTCCTTATCTCTGTAACTCCCTCCAGCCCCTACCCCCTCCCTATCTCTGTAACCTCCTCATACCCTACACCCCCTCCCTATTTCTGAAACCCTCTTCAGCACCTACAACCCCTCCCTAACCCTGTAACCCCCTACACCTCCTCCCTATCTCTGTAACCCCGCTCCAGCCCTTACACCCCCTCCCTATCTCTGCACGCTCCTCCAGCCAATACACCCCCTCCCTATCTCTGTAACCCCCTCCATCCCCTATACGCCCTCCCTATCTCTGTACGCTCCTCCAGCTCCTACACCCCCTCCCTATCTCTGTAACCCCCTCCAACCCTTACACCCCCTCCCTATCTCTGTAACCCCCTCCAGCCCCAACAGCCCCTCCCTATCTGTCACCCCATCTAGCCCCTCCACCCCTCCGTATCTCTGTCACCCCCTCCAGCCCCAACACCCCCTCACTATCTGTCACTCACTCCAGCCCTCCCTATCTCTGTAACCCCCTCCAGCTCCTACACCCCCTCCCTATCTCTGAAACTCCCTCCAGCTCCTACGCCCGCTCGCTATCTCTGTAACCCCCTCCAGCCCCTTCACCCCCTCCCTATCTTTGTAACGCCCTGCAGCCCCTTCACCCCTCCCTATCCCTGTAACCCCCTCCAGCTCCTGCACCCACTCCCTACCTCTGTAACCCGCTGAAGCCCCTCCACTCCCTCCCTATCTCTGTCACCCCATCTAGCCCGTCCACTCCTCCCTACCTCTGTCACCCCCTCCCGCCCCACACCCCCTCCCTATCTCTGTCACCCACTCCAGCCCTCTCTATCTCTGTCACCCCCTCCAGCCCCTACACCCTTCCCCATCTCTGTCACCCCCTCCCTATCTCTGTAACCCTCTCCCTATATCTGTAACCCCCTCCAACCTTCCCTATTGCTGATTCCAGTCTCTTGAGCACTGACCAATTCCCATGGTGGCACTGTTAGGTGCACCGATGTCAGATGCCCTGAGCACTTGAACAGAATGGTGCACTCCTGCCATTTCAGAGTGGGCTGTCTCTCTGTGTGCCCCTGGACCCACAGCATTGTGGTTGCCCCTCAACTGCCCCCTGCCCCATTAGGGATTGGCATTAAACACTGAGCATGGCCAGTGAAACCCACATCCCATGGACAAGAGGACTCCACATATTAACTTGCCTAATTACGGATGCCTCATACTAACTAATTATGATTCCCTCCCTCTGACACCAGATCCCTCTGCCTCCGAATCTCTCTCTCTCTCTCTGTCTCCCACCATTTAGACTACATCCTGTTTACGCCCACACGGAATATTTCCCGTTTTCCCAGTTTCATGGCCATAGTATCCTATTGGAACATTGGAAATTCTTTTTTGTAATCAGTGATGACACTGAGGTGAGTGCCCCTTTCTCCAGATCTTCGCCCGCTCTTTGATTAGATTAGATTAGAATCCCTACAGTGTGGAAACAGGCCCTTCGGCCCAACAAGTCCACATCGACCCTCCGAAGAGTAACTCACCCAGATCCATTCCTCCTATCTAATGCACCTAAACACTATGGGCAATTTAGCATGGCCAATTCACCTGGCCTGCACATCTTTGGACTGTGGGAGGAAACCTGAGCACCCAGAGGAAACCTCATGCAGACACAGGGAGAATGTGTAAACTCCACACAGATAGTCACCCGAGGCTGGAATCGAACCTGGGACCCTGGTGCTGTGAGGCATCAGTGCTAGCCACTAAGCCACTGTGCGTTATTCGCATCTCCTTTTTCCCTGCCCTGGGGACGCCCTGTTAATTCGCCCCTCACTCGCTGTTCAAGCTTTTGCGGGTCTCGTCACGGTTTAATGCATCCCCTCACAACCCCCGCACAACCTGCCACAACACTCCTCCAAGACATCCTGCTCATGCTCTCTTGGCTAAAGGCAGGCAAGTTGTCAGGAGAGTGGAGTCCCAGGTAGACAGGACAGTGAAGAAGGCTTTTGGTACACTGGCCTTCATCAGTCAGGGCATTGAGTATCGAAGTTGGGAAGTTATTTGCAGTTGTACAGGACATTGGTGAGGCTGCACTTGGAGTACAGTTCAGTTTTGGTCCCTGTGCGATAGGAAGGATGTTATTAAACTGGAAAGAGTGTGGAAGAAATTTACAAGGATGTTGCCAGGACTCAAGGGTCTGAGTTATAGGGAGAGGTTGGACAAGCGAGGTCTGTTTTTTTTTTAGAGAGTAGGAGACTGAGGGGGGACCTTATGGAGGTGTATAAGATCATGAGGGGCATGGATCGGGTGAATGAGAGGAAGTGGTGGAGGCTGGTACATGAAATCTTTCTCAGCTTAATAAAATTAGACTGAGTCATACTAAAACTCCAACTCTTAGTCTAACTTTGTCCTTTACAATGCTTATATTTGAGTCAAATGTTTGGTGGCACGGTGGCTCAGTGGTTAGCACTGCTGGCTCACGGCGCCAAGGATCCAGGTTCGATCCCACCCTCGGGTGAGAGTCTGTCTGGACTTTGCACATTCTCCCTGTGTCTGTGGGGGGCTTCCTCTGGGTGCTCTGGTTTCCTCCCACAGTCCAAAGATGTACAGGTTAGGGTGGATTGGCCGTGCTAAATTGTCCCATAGTGCCCAGGGATGTGCAGGTTAGGGTGGATTGGCCGTGCTAAATTGTCCCATAGTGCCCAGGGATGTGCAGGTTAGGGTGGATTGGCCGTGCTAAATTGTCCCATAGTGTCCAGGGATATGCAGGTTAGGGTGGATTGGCCGTGCTAAATTGTCCCATAGTGCCCAGGGATGTGCAGGTTAGGGTGGATTGGCCGTGCTAAATTGTCCCATAGTGCCCAGGGATGTGCAGGTTAGGGTGGATTGGCCGTGCTAAATTGTCCCATAGTGCCCAGGGATGTGCAGGTTAGGGTGGATTGGCCGTGCTAAATTGTCCCATAGTGCCCAGGGATGTGCAGGTTAGGGTGGATTGGCCGTGCTAAATTGTCCCACTGTGTCCAGGGATGCGCAGGTTAGGGTGGATTGGCCGTGCTATATTGTCCCATAGTCAAGGGTAAAGTTGGGGAATGGATTCTGTGTGGGTTACTCTCCGGAGGGTCAGTGTGGAACTGTTGGGCCAAAGGGCTTGTTGCCATACTGTAGGGAATCTAATCAAATGAATTTAAAAGGCGTCTGGATGGGTATATGAATAGGAATGGTTTGGAGAGATATGGGCTGGGTGCTGACAGGTGGGACTAGACTGAGTTGGGATATCTGGTCGGCATGGACGAATTCGGCCGAAGGGTCTGTTTCCGTGCTGTACAGCTCTATGAATGCACTCAGTCATTTCCCCAGGGTGGGGGAATCAAGGACTAGAGGGCATCAGTTTAAGGTGAGAGGGGAAAGAATAAAAGGGAACCTGAGGGGAAACGTTTTTACCCAGAGGGTGTTACGCTGATGGAATGAGCTGCCAGAGGAAGTGGTTGAGGCGGGTACACTAACCACATTTAAAAGGCATTGGGACAAATACAGGGACACAATCCTTTGTCCCAATCCTGACAAGCTCCGAAATCTGAAGTGTATTCATGGAGTTTTTTCCTGCATGCGCAGTTCGTTTGGCGTGCGAGCAGGTGACCCAACTCCACACCCACTCGACCTGCGACACTCAGACGTGGTGTGGCCAAGCGCTGGACGGTGTCGATTGTCTCTCTGTGCTGGCGCTATTCACACATGAGTCCGCCGATCGGTAAAAGTTTGCTTCATATCACCGGGGAAAACGCCACTGATTCCACAACCCAGAAAATTCCGAGGAACGACCCATCTTCGGGCGAAGGATTGTGGACCTTGCACGTGGACAGGAAAGGGTTAGGAGGAGGTGGACCGAGGCCTGGGAAGGAGGGTTTGGCGTGAATCTGGACAGCATGAAGTGAATTCAGGCCAAAGGGCCTATCCCGGCACCACAGGGCTCCGTGGGAGGTGAAACTGCGATGGTGCGAGGGAAGCCACGTCCTACCTCCGCATCCTCGTTCGATCAACCCAACGCGATGGAGAGCATCCGCCATCAGATCTGGCAGTCGTCCGTTCAGGTCGATGGACGCCAGGCACCCCTGGAAGCCCTCGCGGGACGCCACCAGTTTGGGGAGGTTGTTGAACATGCCCACGCTAAGACCCCCGACGTACAGCTCACCTGGAGAGGAACGGAAAGCAGATTAGAGCACCGGTGCAGACACCGAGACGTGCAGAGAGAATCCCAGCCGGCGACGATAATGGGCGAGGGGTTAGGACTTGCGCGGCGACGTTTGACAGATCTCCTGTGTCACTCACTGCTCTGTTGCAACTTGGCCAGCGTTGCCGACGGGAGAAGTGGGGCAGGCAACAATTCTTTATATCATCAGGTGCGCGTGCTGCCATCCGATGCAGGAGTGGGTTTGCACGCAGTGAGCTCCTGTCAAACCACGTGTCAGCTTTTCAGCGGGAAGGATAGGGACAAATTCCTCAGGAGACGGTCCGCTCACAAACGGGGCAGCACATCCCTCAGTACTGACTCTCCGACAGTGCGGCACTCCCTTAGTACTGACCCTCTGACAGTGCAGCACTCCCTCAGTACTGACCCTCTGACAGTGCGGCACTCCCTCAGTACTGACCCTCCGACAGTGCGGCACTCCCTCAGTACTGACCCCCCAACAGTGCGGCACTCCCTCAGTACTGACCCTCCGACAGTGCGGCACTCCCTCAGTACTGACTCTCCGACAGTGCGGCACTCCCTCAGTACTGACCCTCTGACAGTGCGGCACTCCCTCAGTACTGACCCTCCGACAGTGCAGCACTCCCTCAGTACTGACCCTCCAACAGTGCGGGGCTCCCTCAGTACTGACCCTCCGGCAGTGCGGCATTCCCTCAGTACTGACCCTCCGACAGTGCTGCACTCCCTCAGTACGGCACTCCCTCAGTACTGACTCTCCGACAGTGCGGCACTCCCTCAGTACTGACCCTCCGACAGTGCTGCACTCCCTCAGTACTGACACTCCGACAGTGCGGCACTCCCTCAGTACTGACCCTCTGACAGTGCGGGGCTCCCTCAGTACTGACCCTCCGACAGTGCGGCATTCCCTCAGTACTGACCCTCCGACAGAGCGGCACTCCCTCAGTACTGACCCTCCGACAGTGCAGCACTCCCTCAGTACTGACCCTCCGACAGTGCGGCACTCCCTCAGTACTGACCCTCCAACAGTGCGGGGCTCCCTCAGTACTGACCCTCCGACAGTGCGGCATTCCCTCAGTACTGACCCTCTGACAGTGCTGCACTCCCACAGTACTGACCCTCCGACAGTGCGGCACTCCCTCAGTACTGACTCTCCGACAGTGCGGCACTCCCTCAGTACTGACCCTCCGACAGTGCGGCTCTCCCTCAGTACTGACCGTCCGACAGTGCGGTGCTCCTTCAGTACTGACCCTCCGACAGTGCAGCTCTCCCTCAGTACTGACCCTCCGACAGTGCGGCAATCCCTCAGTACTGACCCTCCGACAGTGCAGCCCTTCCTCAGTACTGACCCTCCAACAGTGCAGCACCCCCTCAGTACTGACCCTCCGACAGTGTGGCACTCCCTCAGTACTGACCCTCCAACAGTGCAGCACTCCCTCAATACTGACCCTCTGACAGTGCAGCACTCCCTCAGTAGTGACCCTCCGACAGTGCGGCACCCCTCCTCCTCATATGGTATTGCTAACATCAGCCTCCTTTGTGCTGAAGTTTGTCAATAGAATTCAGAAACCAATTTCTGACTGATACGCAAGAGAGAGAGAGAGGGAGACAGACAGAACGAGAAAGGATAAAGAATGAGAGGGAAGGGGGGAGAGGGGGTGAGAATGTGAGAGAAAGAGAGAAGGAGATAAAGAAAGACGTTGAGAGAAAGTGAGGGGGAATAGAGATCGAAAGTAAAAAGTAGAGAGGAAGAGAAAGTGTGAAAAACAGAAAAAGATAGAGAACTAGACAGAGGAGGACATGAAGAGAGAGAGAAAAAGAGAAAGAGAGAGGGAGATAAAAAGAGATCATGAGGGAAGGAGAGAGGGAGAAAGAGAAAAAGAGGGAGAAAGAGAGAGACAAAGAGAGAAGAAAGATAGGAGAGTGAAGAAAGCGTTTGGTCTGCTTTCCTTTATTGGTCAGAATATTGAGTACAGGAGTTGGGAGTTCATGTTGCGGCTGTACATGACATTGGTTCGGCCACTTTTGGAATATTGTGTGTAATTCTGGTATCCTTCCTATCAGAAAGATGTTGTGAAACTTGAAACTATTCAAAAAAGATTTACAAGGATGTTGCCGGGGTTGGAGGATTTGAGCTACAGGGAGAGGCTGAACAGGCTAGGGCTGTTTCCCTGGAGCGTCGGAGGCTGAGGGGTGACCTTATAGAGGTTTACAAAATTATGAAGGGCATGGATAGGGTGAATAGACAAAGTTTTTTCCCTGGGGTTGGCGAGTCCAGAACTAGAGGGCATAGATTTAGGGTGAGAGGGGAAAGATAAAAAAGAGACCTAAGGGGCAACTTTTTCACACAGAGGGTGGTACGTGTATGGAATGAGCTGCCAGAGGAAGTGGTGGAGGCTGGTACAATGACAACATTTAAGAGGCATTTGAATGGGTATATGAATAGGAAGGGTTTGGAAGGAATCTGGGCCAGGTGCTGGCAGGTGGGACTAGATTGGATTGGGATATCTGGTCGGCATGGATGGGTTGGATTGAAGGGTCTGTTTCCATACTATACATCTCTATGACTTTATGACTCTATAATAGAGAAAGGGAGAGACTGACAAAGGAAAAGAGAATGAGATAGGTAGAAAGAGAGGGAGGGGAGAGAGAAAAAGAGAGAGGGGGAGAAAGAGAGAGAGAAAAGGAGAGAGAGAGAGAGAGATCAGGTGAAAGAGAGAGAGAAGACAAAGAAAGAGAGAGACTGGCAAAGGAAAAGTGAATGA
This sequence comes from Chiloscyllium plagiosum, assembly GCF_037043375.1. NCBI lineage: Eukaryota > Metazoa > Chordata > Chondrichthyes > Orectolobiformes > Hemiscylliidae > Chiloscyllium > Chiloscyllium plagiosum. Next base: position 7,887,341 of record NW_028270184.1, on the reverse strand, counting down.
GATAGCTATCAAGAGAGGGAGGGGAGAGAGAAAAAGAGAGAGAGGGAGAAAGAAAGAGACCTTCCAGTGGATAAGCAGCCACCTGATCTCAGCGCAGAGCAGGCATGCATCTTCAGAATTCAGGCTGCGATACTCAGCGAATGTACTCCCTTCAGGATGACCACATCGACACAGATGAAAAACACTAGGCAGACAATTTACGTTCGCTCAGTCTGAAACAATCTACAATCTCGCCAGTGTCCCCACAGTCACCCTCAATGACTCTCGGAGTGGGGGGTGGGGTTGGGGGCAGGTAGTGTCTGGGTTCCCTTGCAAAGGTTTCCAATTTACTTGGCTGTTCTATTCCCCTTTCCCCTCGCCGTTGATCCACCTCTGTGTGCTCTTCGCCGCCCGACGATCACCGAGATTTGGACAGTGCCAGTGACCAGGTGGAAGTGAGCAGGGTATCCTGCACCAATTCATAGCCTTGATACGTCAGTGTGCTCGTAATATGAGGAGAGTCGTCACCTCATGATCTGAGTCTGGGGGCCTCACTCTGGTCAGTGTGCGTTTGAAGACTGAGAGACAACACAGGTGTCCATGTTTGCTAATAACTCAGAGTTAGGGTACATTGGACATAGTGAAGCCACTGGAATGTTAAATTACAGCAAGATGTTGACAGATTAATTGAATGGGTGAGACAGATTAATTTAATGGGTGAAATTGTAATGGATTTCAATGGGGACAAGATTTGGATTGGAAATTGAAAGTACTCCAGTCATAGAGGTGTACAGCATGGAAACAGACCCTTCAGCCCAACCCACATGATATCCTAAATCATATCCCTTTAAACCCTTCCTATTCATATACCCATCCTATTCATAAATGTTGTCATCATACCAGCCTCCACCACTTCCTCTTGTTCCACACATTCTGCGTGAAAAAGTTGCCCTTCTGGTCCCTTTCAAATATTTCCTCTCTCACCCTAAACCTATGCCCTCTCGTTCTGGACTGCCCCACCTCAGGGAAAAGACCTTGTTATTCATCCTATCCATGGGCCCTTATGATTGTATAAGACTCTATTAGGTAGACCCTCAGCCTCCAATGCTCCAATGAAAACACCCACAGCCTATTCGACCTCTGTAATTGAGGAAAAGCAGTGGGGATCAATTGGGACTCTTTTGAGGGTGGGTTTCCAGACAATCAGATCTTTATCACATTCTGGAGATTGTAGAGATGAATGAGGAAGGCTACTGGAATGTTGGCCTCCATATCGAAGGTGGAAGGCAGGTTTGAGAAATACAGAGCCTCGAGGTAGACTGCATGAGTGATTGGGTTGTAGGTGACACACATCAATAAAGAGATACCAGGCTTTGGAGGGAGTGGACTGAGATTCCCCAGAACAGTACTGGCACTGTAAAGGTTAAACTATGAAGGAGTGGGAAATCAAGTCTCACAAACTTGATTGAGTTTTTTAAAAAAGTAACAAAGAAGATCAATGAGGGCAGAGCAGTGGATGTGATCTATATAGACTTCAGTAAGGCGTTCGACAAGGTTCCTGGTTAACGCGGTTAGATCTCATGGAACACAGGAAGAACTAGCCACTTGGATACAGAACTGGCTCAAAGGTAGAAGACAGAGGGTGGTGGTGGAGGGTTGTTTTTCAGACTGGAGGCCTGTGACCAGTGGAGTGCCACAAGGATCGGTGCTGGGTCCACTGCATTTTGCCATTTATATAAATGATTTGGATGTGAGCATAAGAGGTATAGTTAGTAAGTTTGCAGATGACACCAAAATTGGAGATGTAGTGGACAGCGAAGAAGGTTACCTCAGATTACAACGGGATCTTGATCAGATGGGCCAATGGGCTGAGAAATGGTCGATGGAGTTTAATTTAGATAAATGTGAGGTGCTGCATTTTGGAAAAGCAAATCAGGGCAGGACTTATACACTTAATAGTAAAGTGCTAGGGAGTGTTGCTGAACAAAGAGACCTTGGAGTGCAGGTTCATAGCTCCTTCAAAGTGGAGTCGCTAGTAGATAGGATAGTGAAGGAGGCGTTTGGTATGCTTTCCTTTATTGGTCAGTGTATTGAGTACAGGAGTTGGGAGGCCATGTTGTGGCTGTACAGGACATTAGTTATGCCACTGTTGGAATATTGCATGCAATTCTGGTCTCCTTCCTATCAGAAAGAGTTGTGAAACTTGAAAGGGTTCAGAAAAGAGTTACAAGGATGTTGTCAGGGTTGGAGGGTTTGAGCTATAGGGAGAGGCTGAACAGACTGGGGCGATTTTCCCTGGAGCGTCGGAGGCTGAGGGGTGACCTTATAAAGGTTTATAAAATCATGAGAGGCATGGATAGGATAAATAAACAAGGTCTTTTCCCTGGGGTGGGGGAATCCAGAACGAGAGGGCATAGGTTGAGGGTGAGGGGGAAAGATATAAAAAGGACATAAGGGATAACTTTCACACAGAGGGTGGTACGTGTATGGAATGAGCTGCCAGAGGAAGTGGTGGAGGCTGGTACAATTGTAACATTTAAAAGGCATCTGGATAGGTATATGAATAAGAAGGGTTTGGAGGGATATGGGCTGGGTGCTGTCAGGCGGGACTAGATTGGGTTGGGATATTTGGTCGGCATGGACGAGTTGGGCCGAAGGGTCTGTTTCTGCGCTGTACATCTCTATGACTCTATGAATGATCCCACCAACTAAGGTTGTGTTCCCGGTAGTCAGTTAAGGGGTGTATTGATCAATGTTTTCATGGTACTGAGGATGGAGCAGATGGAGGAAAGCAGGAAGTCTTGGTTGAGGGAGCAGAGACCATAATTTACAGCCAATTGAATAGCCTCAGAGGGGCTGAATGTCCTTCCCGTTTCTTCGTTCTTTTACGGGCTGCGGGTGTCACAGTGAATGCCAGCAGGTGTTGTCCATCCCTAATTGCCCCTTGAATGGAGTAGGTGATATTCAGTCCTTCAAGCCTGCTCCACCATTCAATAAGATCATGGTGATCGCCTGACTCAATCCCCTGTTCCCACTTTCTCTCTTTGACCCCCTTGAGCCCCAGGAATTAGATCCAACTCCTTCCTGAAAACATTCGATGTTTCGGTCCGAACCCCTTCCTGAGACAGAGAATCCCACAGACTCCCACCCACCCACTCTCTGGGTGAAGGCATTTCTCCCCATCTCAGTCTGAAACAGCCCCACCCCGTAATCCTCAGACTGTGAACCACCACCCCCACTTCCTGCCCCGGTTCTGGGCTCCCCGGGTCATCAGGAACATCCTTGACCGTCTGGTCCTGTTGGAATTTTATCAGTTTCTTTGAGGTCCCCCTCCTCATTCTTTTAAATTCCAGTCAAAACTGATTCAGTCTCTCTTCATACGTCAGTCCTGCCTTTAAAGAAATGATAGTTGTCATGGTCACCATCTCAAAGGTTAGCTTTCAATTCCAGATTTATTCATTGAATTTAAATGATGCGCTGGTGGGATTTGGAACTGTGTCACACAATGAAATAATCCCTACCGCGCAGAAAGAGGTCATTCAGCCCATCATGTCTGCACTGACCGTCCTCAGAGCATCCCATGTATCTTTCCACAGCCAATCCACCCTAACCTGCACATCCCTAGGCACTATGGGACAATTTAGCACGGCCAATCCACCCTAACCTGCACATCCCTGGACACTACGGGACAATTTAGCACGGCCAATCCACCCTAACCTGCACATCCCTGGGCACTATGGGACAATTTAGCACGGCCAATCCACCCTAACCTGCACATCCCTGGGCACTATGGGACAATTTAGCATGGCCAATCCACCCTAACCTGCACATCCCTGGACACTATGGGACAATTTAGCACGGCCAACACACCCTAACCTGCACATCTTTGGACTGTGTGAGGAACCCGGTGCACCGGGAGGAAACCCCATGCAGACACGCGGGGACAATGTGCAAGTCGCCTGAGGGTGGGATCGAACCCGGGTCCCTGGTGTTGTGAGGCAGCAGAGCTAACCATTCAGAACCGGGAGGTTTTTAAATTATTTCTCGTGCATTTTGGAGTCAAGTCCACATCTCTGTCTCGGTCTAGAGTTGCATGTAGGCCCGAACTGGATCAGAATGGCAGATTTGGGTAACATGGTGACTCAGTGCTTAGTAATACTGCCTCACGGAGCCAGGGACCCAGGTTCGATTCCACCCTCGGGAGACTGTCTGTGTGGAATTTGCACATTCTCCCCCTGTGTCTGCGTGGGGCTTCCTCCGGGTGCTCCGGTTACCTCTCACAGTCCAAAGATGTGCAGGTTAGGGTAGATTGGCCATGCTAAATTGTCCCATCGTGCCCAGGGATGTACAGGTTAGGGTGGATTGGCCGTGCTAAACTGTCCCATCGTGCCCAGGGATGTACAGGTTAGGGTGGATTGGCCGTGCTAAACTGTCCCATCGTGCCCAGGGATGTGCAGGTTAGGGTGGATTGGCCATGCTAAACTGTCCCATAGCTCCCAGGGATGTACAGGTTAGGGTGGATTGGCCATGCTAAATTGTCCCATAGTGCCCAGGAATGTGCAAGCTAGGGTGGATTGGCCATGCTAAATTGTCCCATGGTGCCCAGGGGTGTGCAGGTTCGGGTGGATTGGCCGTGCTAAATTGTCCCATAGTGTCCAGGGATGTGCAGGTTAGGATGGATTGGCCGTACTAAATTGTCCCATAGTGTCCAGGGATGTGCAGGTTAGGGTGGATTGACTTGGCTAAACTGTCCATAGTGCCCAGGGATGTGCAGCTTCTGTGCATTAATCAGGGTTAAATATTGGATAATGGGGAATGGGTCTGGGTGGGCTACTCTTCGGAGGGTTGGTGTGGACCTGTTGGGCCGAAGGGCCTGTTTCCACACTGTAGAGAATCTCTGATTCCATAAGGAGTAATTAGGGACCGGTAATGAACACTGCGCAGCCACCAGCAACGGGGGCAAAGAGAAAATGTTCATTTACTGTCTTGTGACTTCCCCGGTTAGTGAGGCGTCCGCTTGTGTGTGTATCCAGTTCCTTTTGGTTAGGCGAGGTGGAGCTGGGGATGGGGAAGGGTGGACGTGAATGTCCTCCAGCCCTTCTTCATCACGCAGTGACCCCCCAGGACGCTGGTACAACCCGCACACCACCGGGGGGAGTTCAGGGGTACGGTGAGGGGGGAGTCACAAACTTGGGACGGGTTGTTGGTGCGGTTGGCGGGGGTGAGGGAGCATCCTCAATTTGCAGCTTTTCCTCAGCAAGGTGGGGTGGGTCTCAATGCGGGGATATATCACATCCGACAGTCCCACCAAAAGGTTTTCTCTGGAAGCTTGCCTGTCCATCGATTCTCTGCCCCCTGGCACACACTCCGTGATCAGGCTCAATTACTGGCAGAATTCAACTCATTACCTTCGCTCTCAGTCCCTTTAATTAGCATGTGATTTTATCAGAGATACTTTGCTCAGGGACGTATCTGTTTGAACACCAATCCAGACAGCCTCTTGGGAATCAAAAATAAGATATATTTCGGGCTGCGAGTGGCAGGTAGTGATGCAGGCAGAAACTGCAAATGCTGGAGAAACTCAGCAGAGAGAGGGGAACATTTCGAGCCCCAAATGACCCACCTTCAGAACGGCAGTTCTGCTCAGGTTCTACAGGGAAGAAAGTAAAGGGAGCACTTCCTGGGTAAAATCAGGGACATGAATGATGCTCTCTAATGAAGGAGGGGTGTAGCTGTAGATATTTGGAATTGACCTGGGCAGAGATTCCACTCCACCACCTCCACAGCAGATGGGGCTTGAACGCAGGCCTCCCAGCTCAAAGGCGAGGGCATTACCACTTCCGTACAATGGAGTCGAATCGACTGACCCTTCTCAGAACTGCAGTATGGCAACATACCTGGGGGGTTTTTGTGCAGGAGTGGTAGTGCCCTCGCTCTGGCATGTTGTCATACTGGAATTCAGAGGGAAGGGTTCACTCGATTCGATTCCAGAGACGGGGGGAGTTGGTCTCATGAAGGGAGATGGAGCAGCTCAGGCCGATACTCTGTGGAGTTGGGAGGATCGAGAGGAGATCTAATAGAGCTCTGTACGACGCTGAAGTGGAAGAGGCTTGACAAATAGAGAGGATGTTTCCTCATGTGTGGGAGGTGAAGACAATCTAGAACGAGAGATTTTCGTTTCAGGATAAGGGGCGGGGGGAGGGGGGGTGTAGATTTAACCCAGTGATGGGGAGGAATGGCTTCTCTCGAAATGGGGGGAACGTCTGTAGAACTCACTCCCCCCAGAGCGTGCAGGGCGGGGAGGATACACTGAATAAATTTCAGGAGGAGAGTTTTAATCGATGACGGGTTAAAGGGAGCGGGGGCAGGATAGTGGGGGGTTGAGGCCGAAATGAGATCGGGTAGCAGGATGGAGGGTCTGAATGGTCTCCTCCCACTTCTAGCTCTAATGCTGACACTGAGCATGGGACATGTGCCTGTTGATCTCCCTGAAAGTGGCCACCCAAGTGGTTGGAGTGGTAAAGATGGCATACGGACTACTTGACTTTACTGGTCGGGGAGTTGAGTACAAGGGTCAGGATGTCATGTTACAGCTTTATCAGACTTTGGTTAGGCCGCACAGAGTATCGCGGTCAATTCTGGTTGCCACATTACAGGAAGGATGTGGAGGTTTTGTAGAGGGTGCAGGAGAGTTTTCCCATGATGCCGCCTGGATTAGAGGGTATGAGCTGGAGGGTGAGGCTGGACAAATTCAGGTTGTTGTCTCTGGAGGCTGAGAGGAGACCTGATAGAAGATCTATAAAAATTACGAGATGCATAGACAGGGTTGACGGTCAGAATCTGTTTCCCAGAGGTGAAATGTCTAATATGAGGCGGGGGGGGGCATGCAGCTAAGGTGAGAGGGGGAACATTTAAAGATGATGTGAGGGGCAAGTATTTTTACACAGAGAGTGGTAGGAGACTGGAACACACTGCCAGAGGTGGTGGTGGAGATATGATAGGGGTGTTTGAGGGGCTTTTAAATAAGCACATGAATATGCAAGGAATGATGGGATATGGATCAAGGGCAGGCAAGACGGATTAGTTTAATTTGGCGTCACGTTCGGCACAACATCATGGGCCGAAGGATCTGTCCCTGTGCTATATTGTTCTATGTTCTATGTAGCTGAGTACATGGACAATAATAAATCAAATCAAGTCAATTCAAAAATAAACAGACCACTTGTGATTGCAAATAAACAAGAATTATGCACTGGAGGAACTGCCTTGGGCTCTTGATATCCTGAGGGCCTGGTACTGTGCTGGATGACTCGAAGACTCTATAAACCGACCCTCTGTCAGGAGCAGCTCAGGAGGGATGGACAGACACACAGTCCTCCATGTCCAGGGAAGACATAAATATTAAAAAGAACGATGTATTGGAAGGCAAAGGGGAGGCAGGAAAGGATTTGGATACAAGCCCACTCCCTGTAACCAATATATTCTGTGATAACTTGATCGAGAGTTGTGAGGGGCCATGACACAGACACTCAGTCACCCAGCCTGATTACAGTGCCCAGGTATCCATCCATCTTCCGATCACCAGTAAGAGAAGGCAGTGTACAATTAGCCACTCAGTGCATGCCAGCTTACTCAAAGGGTCTCATTAAAACAGCCCTGCTTTCAAAGGTAAATCTGCTGTGTTTCTGCCTGGCTGCACCATCGCTTATTCATAACTGTCAAGTCTCAGCAACTCAACTTCTTTCATCGTCCACAGGGAGGATATCAGAATTCAGCTCTGCGCAGGCAAGGCATCCGAAAGCAAAGAGGGTTCACACAGAATTGGCATCGGGGGCTTTGTTTGGAGTGGTACATCAGCATTCAAATATCTCCTCAGATTCCCACTCAACTCTGTGATTCTCAACCACCGACAGTGCGGCACTTCCTCAGCACTGACCCTCCGACAGTGCGGCGTTCCCTCAGTACTGACCCTCCAACAGTGCAGCACTCCCTCAGTACTGACCCTCCAACAGTGCGGCACTCCCTCAGTACGACCCTCCGACAGTGTGGCACTCCCTCAGTACTGACCCTCCAACAGTGTAGCACTCCCTCAGTACTGACCCTCCGACAGTGCGGCGCTCCCTCAGTACTGACCCTGCGACAGTGCGGCACTCCCTCAGTACTGACCCTGCGACAGTGCGGCACTCCCTCAGCACTGACCCTGCGACAGTGAGGCACTCCCTCAGCACTGACCCTGCGACAGTGAGGCACTCCCTCAGTAGTGGACAGAGTAGACCGAGAGAAGCTTTCCCAATGGCAGGAATCAGAGGCTTTCGTCTAAATTAAGTGGATAAAGAATCTCAGACAATATTTGGTAAACAATGATCTCGCAGTGAATGTCAGAATCTGTGGTCTGGAATAAGGTCACTGGAGCTGCAATGTGAGCTCTGTTTGTCTCTCCACAGATGATGCCTGAACCTGCTGAGTTTCTCTCGCATTTTCAGTTTTTGGTTGTAATACGGAATATGTTGCCCGCAAGGTAAAATGTAATCGTATTCCTCAAAGCAATAAATTGATTATACGCTGTGGGCAACATTTCGACCGAACAGTGAAGAAGGCGTTTGGTACATTTTCCTTTATTGGTCAGTGCATTGAGTACAGGAGTTGGGAGGTCATGTTGTGGTTGTACAGGACATTGGTTAGGCTACTTTTGGAATATTGCACTGAATTCTAGTCTCCCTGCTACAGGAAGGATGATGTTAAACTTGAAGGCATTCAGAAAAGATTTACAAGGATGTTGCCAGGGTTGGAGGATTTGAGCTACAGGGAGAGGCTGAACAGGCTGGGGCTGTTTTCCCTGGAGCATCGGAGGCTGAGGGGTGACCTTATAGAGGTTTATAAAACTATGAGGGCCATGGATAGCGTAAATAGATAAGTTCTTTTATCCACAGGATAGGGGAGTCCAAAACTAGAGGGCATAGGTTAAGGTGAGAGGGGAAAGATATAAAAGGGACCTAAGGGGCAACGTTTTCATGCAGAAAGTGGTGTGTGTGTATGGAATGAGCTGCCAGAGGAAGTGGTGGAGGCTGGTACAATTACAACATGTAAAAGTTAAAAATTAATATGGATGGGTGGAATCATAGAATCCCTACCATATGGAAACAGGCCATTTGGCCCAACATGTCCCCACCGACCCTCCGAAGAGTATCCAACCTAGACCCCTACCCTATTACTCTACATTTATCCCTGACTAATACACCTCACCTACATATCCCTAGACCCCATCTACCACCCCCTGAGAAAAGGAACAGGAAATGACATCACCACAGGAAATTACACCACCAACTCAAAGAAACCCAAACATATAAATAGAAAACAGGAATCAGCAGCAGTGCTTTGCACAGAGGCTCACTGAAGATGTTACCGAGTAGGATGAGGAAACATTTGGAAATGAACCTTCCAGCTCAGCGAGCAAACCTACATCCAGAACCTCAACCTGAGCTATAAATCTTCTCAAAATTCGCTAAATCCGTAAACACTATGGGACAATTTAGCATAGCCAATCCACCATAACCTGCACATCCCTGGACACTATGGGACAATTTAGCATGGCCAATCCACCCTAACCTGCACATCCCTGGGCACTATGGGACAATTTAGCATGGCCAGTCCCATATGTTTGGACTGTGGGAGGAAACCGGAGCACCCGGAGGAAATCCCACACAGACACGGGGAGAATGTACAAACTCCACACAGACAGTCACCTGAGGGTGAGATTAAACCCGGGTCCCTGGCGCCATGAGGGAGCAGCGCTAACCACTGAGCCACCATACATGAATAGGAAGGGTTTCTGGGAAATGCTGGCACTTGGGACTGGATTAATTTCGGATATCTGGTCAGCACAGTCTGAGTTGAACGAAGAGCCTGTTTCCAAGTGCTTTGAGTGTCGCCCAAGTGCTGTGTGAGAGAAGGGCAAGTGGAATTAAATGTTTTTCTCCAGCAGTGAGCTAGCAGGGGTCCTGAGGGGTCAAGCAGCCTCCCTTCTGAGGTGTGAAGAACTTCCACACTTCGCTCAGTGGATAAACAGTGGATCGACCAGTGTCTCACACAGCTGGCTACAGGCAGCCTTACCCTCAGTCTCGCATCTGCAACTCAAGATGGGGAGTTGCTCCGGATCCGACATTCCGGGAAACTGTCGGTAATGCCACGCATCCGAGTCCTCTTCCAACTAACACCCCCCAACCTCCTTCCCTACTGACCCCTACTCCACCCCACACGTCCAAATGCAGTTTCAGCCTTCCGCTCAGTAAGCAGAAAGAAATAAAATGAAATTGCGTTCGCTTCATAAATGACTCATCCGCAGCAAAAAAGCCGCGGCTTCTGCTCCATAAAACATGAGCCTGCGCTGAGCACCCAGGAACAGGAGCGTCATGAATCTCTGGTGAGGGGATGCTCAGACTAGCGGTGCTCTCCATCCCTGTCAGTTTTCCTTCACTGGCGTTGCAACATCCGGAAACCCCCTTCCTCTCCACCAGCCATACATTCCACGTCTACTGGGCACCCTGTCTGATCTAACCTGCGGACACAGGCCGTTCGCCCCCTTGAGTCAATACTGGCCCACTCGAAAGAGCACGCAGTTACGGACTTGCATTGGGGAGGCCACTGCCTGCCTACGTCACACGTGACCTCCCCCTCCACCTGCTTTGTCATCCCACTCTATCCCCCAGATCCCTCTGTCTCCCTCCCCCCTCTCCCCCCCAACATGTGTTCAGATTCTCTCTGATACTGTTCACTTCACCCAAGAGGGAGCAACTCGCCATACCTTTCCCCTTCTCTCTGATTGGGAATGCTGCTGCTTTGACCCCACTTGGATTTATTAACAACCGTTGGATGTGGATGGAGCCCAATTTCCTCTGTCCATTCTTTTTAAATGAAAAGTCCGTCTCTAATTGCCTCCCCCTTCTCTCGCTCTGTCCATTTCATTTTTAGGAAAAGTCCGTCTCTAATTTCCTCCCCCTTCTCTAGCTCTGTCCATTTCTTTTTTATGAAAAGTCCATCTCTAATTGCCTCCCCCTTCCCTAGCTCAGTCTATTCTAGGAGTCAACTCCAGCACCAGTTTAAAAATAAGGGGCCGTCGTCCACTTAAGACAAAAATGGGGAACCATTTCTTCAGGCAACAGTTGCTGAACCTTCCAATACTTTGTGGCCAGAAGTAGACAAATTCGCGGTGACTACGGATTATCAGGGATGTGCAGGAATGAAATTGGATCAGTTAAGCTCTTACTGAACAGCCGAGCCAACTCAAAAGGCCTGGGGGTCTACTCTTGTCTCCTGTTTGTGAAATAAATCCACTGAAGCACATTATTCACAGGCAGAGAGGCCTTGACACTGACCCAGCTCCCTCAAAGCCACCTCTCGGAGTGAACCAATCCCACCCCCACCGACGGTCCTGTTTATATCTGTCAGCCTGGGCTCCCCGATTGGACCGGGTTAACAGCCCCAGTCAGGGAACTCAGATTCCACCTAGCTGACCTTGTTAAAAAACACGACAATTATCGACCCTCTGCCTTCAACAAATGGTCAAAGATGGTTAGGAAGAGAGTTCACAAAGATCCAGGGCACTCTGACAGAAAAGCAAATCCTCCAAAACCCGGCCTTAAATGGGCGACCCCTTAACTTTAAACAGTGACCCTCTCATTCCAAATTCTCCCATAAGAGGAAACGTCTCAGGGTCACAGAGTCGTACATCACAGAAACAGACCCTTCGGCCCAACCAGTCCATGCCAACCATCGTCCCAAACTAAACTAGTCCCACCTGCCTGCTCCTGGCCCATATCCCTCCAAACCCTTTCCTATTCATGTCCTTATCCAAATGTCTTTTAAATGTTGTAACTGTATCCACCACTTCCTCTGGATGTTCATCCCACACACGAACCACCCTCTGCATAAAAAAAGTAGCTCATGTCCTTTTTAAAACTTCCCGCTTTCACTTTAAAAATATGTCCCTGAGTTTTGAACGCCCCTTCCCTAGGGAAAAAGACCTTGGCTATTCACTTTATCCATGCCCCTCCTGATTTTATAATCCTCTATAAGGTCACCCCTCAGCCTTGTGCGCTCCCGGCCTATTCCAGCCTCTCCTTATAACCCAACCCTCCATGCCTGGTAACATCCTGGTAAATCCCTTCTGAACTCTCTCCAGTTTAATAATATCCTTCTTGTAACAGGGCAACCAGAACTAGACACAGTACTCCTGACGAGGCCTCACCAATATCCTGTACAACCTCAACATGACGTCCCAATTCCTACACTCACAGGTCTGAGCAATGAAGGCAAGCATGCCAAACGCCTTCTTAACCACCCTGTGATGCAGACTTCAAAGAATTATGTACCTGAACCCCTACGGCTCTCTGTTCTACAACATTACCCAAGGACCTACTTTTAACTGTGTAAGTCCTGCCCCTTGTGTGTTTTACCAAAATGCACTACCTCACATTTATCCAAATTAAACTCCATCTGCCTCCACTCAGTCAAGACCCCTCAGGATCTCCTATGTTTCAATTAAGTCACCTCTGACTGTTTTAAACTCCAGAGGATTCAGATCTCGTATGTTCAACCTTTCCTCACAAGATACCGCGCCCCATTCCAGGGATTAGTCTGGTCAAACCTACTGTGAAATACTTTCAATGCATTTCCAACCTTCATTAAACACAGAGACCAATTCTGTGCACAGCACTCTGCATGCTGTCATACGGTGCCCTGTATAACTGAAGAATCATCTCCCTGTTTCTGTAGATATTCCCCTCATCGACATGTTCAGAGATGTTATGACACCACCTCTAGAGCAGGTGTTGATACGGAAAGGGAGCAAGGTCCAGGAACTAATATTCCAGGGATGTTTCATTCCTCAGTACTTTTTGTCCCATACAGATCGAACCTAATTATTTCCATCTTTGTTAATACATACAACTAGGGAATATAAGAATCCCTACAGTGTGGGAGCAGGCCATTCGGCAGAGTGAGTCCACACTGACTCTCCGGAGAGCATCCCACCAAGACTCACCACTTCCCTGTAACCTTGCACTTCCCATGGCCAATCCACCCTAACCTGCACATCCCTGAGCACTATGGGACAATTTAGCATGGCCAATCCACCCTAACCTGCACATCCCTGGGCATTATGGGACAATTTAGCACAGCCAATCCACCCTAACCTGCACATCCCTGGGCATTATGGGACAATTTGGCACGGCCAATCCACCCGAACCTGCACATCCCTGGGCACTACGGGACAATTTAGCACGGCCAATCCACCCTAACCTGCATATCTTTGGACTGTGGGAGGAAACCGGAGCACCCGGAGGAAACCCCACATAGACACGGGGGGAGAATGTGCAAACTCCATAAAGACCAGTCACCTGAGGGTGGAATCGAACCCGGGTCCCTGATGCTGTGAGGCAGCAGTGCTAACCACTGAGCCACCAAGTCTGTTTCTGTCTGTGTGAGTGTGTGTGTGGGGTGTATGTGTGTGTCTGTGTGTGGTGGTGTGTGTGTGAGGTGGTGTGTGTGTGGGGGCGGTATGTGTGGGGTGTGTGTGTGTGTGTGGTGGTGTGGGATGTGTGTGGCGGTGTTTCTGTGGGGTGGTGTGTGTGTGGGGGTGTGTGTGTGTGTGGTGTGTGTGTGTGTGAGTGTGTGAGTGTGGGGATTGTATGTGTGGGGGTGGAGGTGTGTGTGTGGGGGTGGAGGTGAGTGTGAGGGTGAGAGAGAGAGAGGGAGAAAAAGAAATCTGGACAAATACGCAAGGAAGAATTTCTTCCTAGCAACCAGTCTCAGGAATAATCGGGCTTGTGAAAGTATTGAGGTTATTGAAAATTCAGATGGGCTTAGTCACAGGAATGTCACTGCACAGAGAGGGATGGGCTGGATGCTAGCATTTCATCTGCAAGCTTTCTCTCGTTGTGATAAAGATTAACCAACCATCAGATAATGGAGTATTCAATTTCTTGCATCCAAAGTTTTACATCCAGTCAGGCATACAGAACAGTGTGCAAGTCCTGACAACAATGCCACAGGCCAATCACTCTCGTTCCTCTTTCTTATCATTGCCTTCTCTCACTCTGCCTGCTCTCCCCGGCCTACCCCCCTCTCTTTGCAGCACACTCTCTGACTGACTCCCGATGCACAGGACAATGTCCCTCACAGCATGGCGCACCCCCACCTCCCTTACCTCCCCTCTCACATTCCCCATCGACTCCAAGGGTTGCTGACTGTAGCTATTGTATGGTTGTGGATGACACCAACATTGGAGGTGCAGTGGACAGTGAAGAAGGTCACCTCAGATTACAACGGGATCTTGGTCAGAGGAGCTAATGGGCCGAGTTGTGGCAGATGGAGTCTAATTTGAGGTGATAAATGTGAGGTGCTGCATTTTGGGAAAGCAAATCAGGGCAGGACTTATACACTTAATGGTAAGGTCCTGGGGAGTGTGGCTAAACAAAGAGACCTTGGAGTACAGGTTCATAGCTCCTTGAAAGTAGAGTCGCTGGTAGATAGGATAGTGAAGAAGGCATTTGGTATGCTTTCCTTTATTGGTCGGTGTATTGAGTACAGGAGTTGGGAGGTCATGTTGCGGCTGTACAGGACATTGGTTAGGCCATTGTTGGAATATTGCGTGCAATTCTGGTCTCCTTCCTATCGGAAAGATGTTGTGAAACTTGAAAGGGTTCAGAAAATATTTACAAGGATGTTGCCTGGGTTGGAGGGTTTGAGCTATAGGGAGAGGCTGAATAGGCTGGGGCTGTTTTCCCTGGAGCGTCGGAGGCTGAGGGGTGACCTTATAGAGGTTTACAAAATCGTGAGGGGCATGGATAGGGTGAATAGATGAGGTCTTTTCCTTGGGGTTGGGGAGTCTAGAACTAGAGGGCATAGGTTTAGGGTGAGAGGGGAAAGATTTAAAAGGGATCGAAGGGGCAACTTTTTCACACAGAGGGTGGTGCGTGTATGGAATGAGCTGCCAGAGGAAGTGGTGGAGGCTGGTACAATGACAACATTTAAGAGGCATTTGGATGGTTATATAAATAGGAAGGGTTTGGAGGGATATGGGCTAGGTGCTGGCAGGTGGGACTAGATTGGGTTGGGATATTTGGTCGGCATGGACAGGTTGGACCGAAAGGTCTGTTTCCGTGCTGTACATCTCTATGACTCTATACTCTGTGGAGATCAGAACAATGGCGGTGGGCGGGGGGGGATTTCATAGAAACCTACAAAATTCCAACAGGACTGGACAGGGTCAAGGATTCTCCCGATGACCTGGGGAGCCCAGAACTGGGGTTGGGGCCGTTTCGGACTGAGATGGGGAGAAATGTCTTCCCCCAGAGAGTGGTGGGGGAGGGGGAAGCCTGTGAGATTCTTTGTCACAGAAAGGGGTTGAGGCTGAAACATTGAATGTTCTCAGGAAGAGAGTTGGATGAGTTCTTGGGGCTAAAGGGAGACAGCGGGGAACAGGGGGGACTGAGTTGAACAATCAGCCATGATCCTGTTGCATGGCAGAACAGGCTCGAAGGGCCGAATGGCCTCCTCCTGCTCCTGCGTTTGATGTTTCCGTGCGGAGATTGTCAGAAGTGGTGACCTGGGCAAGGGGTTGTGCCCGGAAGACCGCTCTGCCTTCGGGTCCTCCTATCCCGTATTCTCTCACGGGAGGTGGGCATGGTTGACCATTCCTCAATGCCCTCAAACTGAGCCGATGGCACGGACCTTTTTCAAGTCAACCCCACGGCTGTGGGGCCTGGAGTCACATGTAAACCCAGACCGTGAAGCGGACAGCAGATTACATCCCCCTTGAGGGACGTTTGGAGAGTGACACTAGCGGAGATTGGGAAAAGGGAATCAGTTCGTAAGCTGAGGCGTGAAGATTTGCGGATTCCGCATGCACGGATGATCAGGCATCTCTGATAAAGCTGAACACGTACGGTCGATCGAACATTGCGTTACACCACTGACCTTCATGGGCAATAGATCTGAAGACAGCTAGCTGTCCTGGTGGAGCTAAGATTGTCTGGCTTGTCAAGTTAGCTCAATTAAACAGAAATGATCACGATAGCACTCTCACAAAACATAAGAGTCGGACAGCAAGGAAACAGACCCTTCGGTCCAACTTGTCCATGCGATAAGACCTGGACAAGATCCAAGTTTGGGCTGACAAGAACATAGAACAGTCCAGCACAGTACAGGCCCTTCGGCCCTCGGTGTTGTGTCAACCTTTTCTCTGACTCTAAGATCAAATTAACCCACATGCCCTTCATTGTACTATCATCCATGTGCCCATCCAAGAGTCGCTTAAATGTCCCTCATGCATCTGACTCTACTCCCACTGCTGGCAATGCGTTCCACGAACCCACCACTCTCTGTGTAAAGGACCTACCTCTGACTCACCCCTATACCTGCCTCTAATCACCTTAAAATTATACCCCCTCGTGATAGACATTTCCACCCTGGGATAAAGTCTCTGTCTATCCACTCTATCTATGCCTCGCATCATCTTGTACACCTCGACCAAGTCACCTCTCATCCTTCTTTGCTCTAATGAGAAAAGCCCTAGCTCCCTCAACCTTTCTTCATAAGACATGCCCTCCAGTCCAGGCAGCATCCTGGTAAATATCCTCTGTACAACCACAAAGTCTCCTTCCTATTATGAGGTGACCAGAACTGAACACTATATTCCAAGTGTGTTGAACCAGAGCTCTATCGAGTTGCAGGGTAACCTCATGGCTCTTAAACTCAACTCCCCCTGCTAATGAAAGCCAACACACTGTATGTCTGCTTAACAATCTTATCAATTTGGGTGGCAACTTTGAGGGATCTATGGACGGGGATCCCAAGATCCCTCTGTTCCTTCACAAGTAATATTTGCATCACTCCAATCACCATCTCCAAGAAGAGACAATCTCACCACCATCCTTGACGTTCAATGGTGTTCCCATCACTGAATGCCCCGTTGTCAACATCCTGGGGGTTATCATTGACCAGAAACTCCACTGGACTCACCACATAAACACAGCGGCCAGAGGCTAAGAATGCTGAAATAAGTAACTCACCTCCTGACTTCCCAAAGCCTGTTATAGCATTATAGAGATGTACAGCATGGGAACAAACCCTTCGGTCCACCTCATCCGTGCCGTTCTGATATCCTAATCTGACCTAGTCCCATTTGCCAGCATTTGGCCCATATCCCTCTAAACCCTTCCTATTCATGTCCACATCCAGATGCCTTCTAAACGTTGTCATTGTATCAACCTCCACCACTTCCTCTGGCAGCTCATTCCATACACGCTCCACCCTCTGCGTGAAAATGTTGCCCCTCAGGTCCCTTTTCAATCTTTCCCCATCCACCTTAAACCTATGCTGTCTAGTTTTGGACTCCCCTACCCTGGGGAAAAGACCTTGTCTATTCACCCTATCCCTGCCCCTTCATGATTTTACACACATCGATGAAGCCCTCTCCAATTCAACAGATTTTCCTGGGAGATTGTCCATTGAAGTTACATGGGTGGAACTGAAAAATAGGAAAGGGATGATCACCTTGTAGGGATTGTACTATAGGTCCCCCCAGTCGTCAGTGGGAAAATAAGAAGCAAATATGTAAGATCTCAGATATCTGTCAGAATAATAGGGTGGTAATGGTAGGAGACTTTACCTTTCCAAACATAGACTGGGTCTGCCACGGTGTTGAGGGCTTAGATGGGAAATAACTTATTAAATGTGTGCCAGGACATTTTCTTATTCAACATCTGGATGTACCTACTAGAGAAGGAGCAAAGTTTGACCTACTCTTGTAAAATAAGGCAGGACAGGTGACTGAAGTGTCAGTGGGAGCAAGAGATCATAATTCTATTAGTTGTAAAATAGTGATAGATAAAGGATAGACCAGATCTGAAAGTTAAAGTTCTAAATTGGATGAAGACTAATTTTGACAGTATTAGGCAAGAACGCTCAAAAGTTGATTGGGGCCGGGTGTTCGCAGATTAAGGATCAGCTAGAAAATGGGAAGCCTTCAGAAATGAGACAACTAGAGGCCAGAAACAGTATATTCCTGTTAAGGTGAAACGAAAGGCTGGTAGGTGTCGGGAATGCTGGATGCCTCGAGAAATTGAGAGTTTGGTTAAGAAAAAGAAGGAAGCAAATGTCAAGTATAGGCAGCTGGGACTGAGTGAATCCCTGGAGCAGTAGGAAGCATATTTAAGAGGGTAGTCAGGAGGACAAAAAGGAGACAGAGACAGCTTGGCAAATAGAGTTAAGAAGAATCCAAAGAGATTCTACAAATACATTAAGGACAAAAGGGTAACTATGGAGAGAATAGGGCCCCTCAAAGATCAGCAAGGCTATCTGTGTGTGGAACTGCAGGGGATGGGTGAGATACTAAACAAATATTTTGTGTCAATATTTAACGTGCAGGAGGACATGGAAGGTAGGGAACTTGGGAAAATAAATATTAATGTCTTGAAAAGAGTGCATATAACTGAAAAGGAGGTGCTGGAGTTCTGAAAATGCATAAAAATAGATAAATCCTTGAGACATGATCAGGTGTTTCCCAGAGCTCTGTGGGAAGCTAAGGAAGAGATTGCTGGGACCCTTGCAGCGATATTTCTATCATCTGTAGCCACAAGGGAGATGCAGGAAGACTGGAGGTTGGCTAATGTGGTGCCACTATTTAAGAAAGGTGGTAAGGAAACACCAAAGAACTATAGACTAGTTAGCCTTACATCGGTGGTGGGCAGTTTGTTGGAGGAGTACCGAGGGTCAGGATTTACATGGATTTGGAAAGGCAAGGACTGATTAGGGCTAGTCAACATGGCTTTGTGCGTGGGAAATCATGTCTCACTGACTCGACTGCGTTTTGTGAAGAGGTAATAAAGAAGATTAATGAAGCCAGGGCAGTGGATCTTGTCCATACAGACTTCAGCAAATCTTTTAACTAGGTTCCGTATGACAGACTGGTTAGCAAGGTCAGATCACATGGGATGCAGGGGGAGCTATCCAATTGAATACAAAATGGGCTTGAAAGTATGAGACAGAGGGTGGTGGTGGAGGGTTGCTTTTCGGACTGGAGGCCTGTGACCAAGGATCGGTGCTGGGCCCCTGCATTTCGTCACTTGTACAAATGATTAGGACGTGAATACAGGAGATATGGTTAGTCGGTTTGCAGACAACAACAGCATAGGTGGTGCAGTGGACAGCGAAGAAGGTTACCCCAGAGTACATCAGGAATTTGATCAGAGGGGCCAGTGGGCCGAGGGGCAGCAGATGGAGTTTAATTTAGATAAATGCGAGGTGTTACATTTTGGTAAGACAAATCAGGGCAGGACTTACACACTTATAGACAGTCTCATCATAAGACCCAAGGGATTTTACCAAGGAAAGAGACCTAGTGATGCAGGTAGAGAGTTCGGAGAAGGTGGAGTTGAAGGTAGACAGGATGGTGAAGAAAGCATTTGGTACGCTTCCCTTCATTGGTCAGAGCATTGAGTATAGGAGTTGGGATGTCAAGTTGCGGCTAGACAGGACATTGGTTAGGCCACTTTTGGAACAGTGCATTCAATTCTGATCTCCCCACTGTAGGAAAGATGTTGTGAAACTCGAAAGAGTTCAGAAAGGACTTACAAGGATGTTGCTGGAGTTTGAGATCCAGAGAGAGGGTGAACAGGCTGGGGTTATTTTTCCCTGGAGGGTTGGAGGCTGAGGGGTGACCTGATGGAGGTTAACAAGATCATGAGGAGTTGGATGAGGTGAATAGCCAAGGTCTTTTTCCCAGGGTAGGGGAGTCCAAAACTAAAGGGTGTGGGTTTAAGGTGAGAGGGGAAAGATTTAAAAGGAAGCTAAGGTGCAACTTTTTCACGCAGAAGGTGGAGCGTGTATGGATGAGCTGCCAGAGGAAGTGGTGGAGGCTGGTACAATGACAACATTTAAAAGGCATCTGGATGGGGATATAAATAGGAAGGGTTTGGAGGGATATGGACCAAATGCTGACAAATGGGACGAGATCAGATTAGGATATCTGGATGGCACAGATGAATTGGACCGAAGGGTTTGTTCCCATGCTGTACATCTCTATGACTCCATAACAGGCTTTGGGAAGTCAGGAGGTGAGTTACTTACTTCAACATTCTTAGCCTCTGACCTGCTCTTGCTGCCGCTGTGTTTATGTGGTGAGTCCAGTTGAGTTTCTGGTCAATGGTAACCCCCAGGATGTTGACAGTGGGGCATTCAGAGGGTGAATAGCCAAGGTCTTTTCTGCAGAGTAGGGGAGTCCAAAACTAGAGGGTGTGGGTTTAAGGTGAGAGGGGAAAGCTTTAAAAGGGACCTGAGGGGCAACTTTTTCACACAGAGAGTGGTACGTGTATGGAATTAGCTACCAGAGGAAGTGGTGAAGGATGATACAATGACAACATTTAAAAAGCATCTGGATGGGGATATAAATAGGAAGGGTTTAGAGGGATATTGACCAAGTGCTGGCAATTAGGATAGATTTGGTTGGGATATCTGGTCAGCATGGACACATTGGACCAAAGGGTCTGTTTCCGTGCTGTATATCTCTATGATTCTATACTCAGTGAAGATTAGAACAATGATGGTGGGTGGGGTGGGGGGGGATTTCTCTGATTCTATGTAGGTTTTCACTCTCCAGAGTGACAGACAGAGCGGAGTGTAACAGGGTCAGTGTTGTGAGGCAGGAGGGGGGAGCAAACCTACCACCAGAGAGTAATGCAGCGGTCTCCCGGAGGAATTTAACACAATTTCACAAGCCTCATTAACGATCAACTCTCCGATAAGGTAATGATCTGAAGACTGAAGAAATGAACAGGCTTCCTCATATCCCGTGAATGAGCAGAGAGACGTCAATGAGCAGTGATACACACTGGAACACGCTGGAGCAGAAAGCCAGCCAAGGGAGCTATTCCTTGAGATAAGTCAGTGCATCGTCCAAGCAGCTCAGTGGTTAGCACTGCTGCCTCACGGCGGCAGGGACCCGGGTTCAATCCCCGCCTCTGGGTGGAGTCTACACGTTCTCCCGTGTCTGCGTGGGGGGTGGGGGTCCTCCCACATTCCAAAGCTGTGCAGGTCAGGTTAGGATGGCAGTACTAAATCGTTCCGTAGCGTGCAGGCTAGGTGGGTTACAGGTGCTTAAACTGCCCTGTAGTATCCAGGGATGTGTAGTCCAAGTGGACTGGTCACGGGGAATGCAGGGTGGGATGCTCTTCAGAGGGTGGACGTGGGCTCGAAGGGCCGAATGGCCCGCCTGTGAGGAGTCTATGATTCATCCCCAGCCCCCACTGCTGTCCTCTACCTCAAGCACGAAAAGACCCAAATCCCAGGATTGTCCCCCAGGACATTACAGTGTCCCTGCAATACTGTGACCTCCATCAATCACTCATGGGCTTCTCTTGATTGTTCCTAACTCCAAACCAGGGAACCTAGGACTCGGTTTGGGAGACTAGGGGGGAGCGGAACTCTTCCTAACCAACGTGTTCAGGGGCGTTATGACACACTCTCCGCAGCAGGTGGGACTTGAGTTCGGGCCTTCCGGCTCACAGGTAGGGACAATATCACAAGACACTATTTCAGAACTGCTCTGTCTAGGATAGCCCTAACCATCGCCAACCCCCCACAATATCCAACGGTGGCCTGTTCGTGAGAAACATAGAAGATAGCATCAAGAGCAGGCCATTCGGCCCCTTGACCCCACTCAATATGATCGATCGATCTCAAGACCCTGATCCTCCCCTTTGATCCCTCTAGCCCCAAGAAATAGATCCAACTCCTTCCTGAGAACATTCGATGTTTTGGCCCCAACCCTGTTATGTGACAGAGAATCCACAGGCTCCTCCCACTCTCTGGGGGAAGACATTTCTCCCCATCTCAGTCCGAAACAACCCCACCCTGTAATCTTTATTTGGTGACCCCTTCCCCCAGCTAGTTTGGGACTCCCCAGGTCATCAGGAACATCCTTGACCCTGTCTGATCCTCCCACCTCTCCATCTGCTAAACTTCAGTGAATTCAATCCTGACAGAACCAACCTCTCCTTGTACGTCATCGCTGCCATCATTTGGTGAACTGAGGGGAACCAGTGTAGTGATGCAAAATTGTGGGACCCCTGATTCCACGATATAGCGACAGCACAAAAGCAATTTTTCCAATTCACAGAGTCGTACAGCATGGAAACAGACCCGTCGGCCCAACTAGTCCGTGCCGACCATAATCCCAAATTCATCTAGTCCCACCTGCCTACTCCTGGCCCATATCCCTCCAAACACTTTCCCATTCATGTCCTTATCCAAATGTCATTTAAATGTTGTAACTGTACCTGCATCCACCACTTCCTGTGGAAGTTCATCCCACACACACGAACCACCCTCCAGGTAAAAAAGTTGCCCCTCATGTCTTTTCTAAATCTCTCTCCCCTCACTTTAAAAATGTGCCCCTGGTCTTGAAATCTCCTCATCCTAGGGAAAAGGCAACTACCATTCACCTTATCGATGCCCCTCATGATTTTATAAACCTGTATAAGGTCACCCCTCAGCCTCCTACGCTCGAGTGAAAAAAGGTCTCGGCCCATCCAGCCTCTCAAACCCTCCATACTCGGTAACATCCTGGTAAATCTCTTCTGAACCCTCTCCAGTTTAATAACATCCTTCCTGTAACAGGGTGACCAGAACCGGACACAGTACTCCAGACGAGGCCTCACCAAAGAGTCTTGTTCCAAACCCACTGCATAGGAGTTGGAGGAGGTTACAGAGATAGGGAGGGAGTGTAGGGGCTGGAGGGGATTACAGAGATAGGGAAGGGTGTATGGGCTGGAGGGGATTACAGAGATAGGGAGGGGGTGTCGGGGCTGGAGGGGGTTACAGAGATAGGGAGGGGGTGTAGGGGCTGGAGGGTGTTACAGGGATAGGGAGGGAGTGTTGGGGCTGGAGGGGCTACAAAGATAGGGAGAGGATGTAGGGGCTGGAGGGGGTTACAGAGATAGGGAGGGGGTGTAGGGGCTGGAGGGGGTTACAGGGATAGGGAGGGGGTGTAGGGGCTGGAGGGGTTACAAAGATAGGGAGAGGGTGAAGGGGCTAGAGGGGGTTACAGAAATAGGGAGGAGGTGTATGGGTTGGAGGAGGGTACAGAGATAGGGAGGGGGTGTAGTGGCTGGAGGAGGTTACAGAGATAGGGAGGGGGTGTAGGGACTGGAGGGGGTTACAGAGATAGGGAGGGGGTGTAGAGGCTGGAGGAGGTTACAGAGATAGGGAGGGAGTGTAGAGGCTGGAGGAGGTTACAGAGATAGGGAGGGAGTGTAGGGGCTGGAGGGGGTTACAGAGATAGGGAGTGGGTGTCGGGGCTGGAGGGGGTTACAGGGATAGGGAGGGGGTGTAGGGGCTGGAGGGGTTACAAGGATAGGGAGAGGGTGTAGAGGCTGGAGAGGTCACAAAGATAGGGAGAAGGTGTAGGGGCTGGAGGGGGTTACAGAGATAGGGAGGGGGAGTAGGAGCTGGAGGAGTTACAGAGATAGGGAGGAGGTGTAGGGGATGGAGGGGGTTACAAAGATAGGGAGGAGGTGTGGGGGCTGGAGGAGTTACAGAGATAGGGAGTGACAGAGATTGAGAGGGGGAGTAGAGGCTGGAGGAGTTACAGAGATAGGGAGGAGGTGTAGGGGCTGGAGGAGGTTACAGACATAGGGTGCGCGTGTCGGGGCTGGAGTGGGTGACAGAGATAGGGAGGGGGTGTAGGGGCTGGAGGAGGTTACAGAGATAGGGAGGGGGTGTAGGGGCTGACAGAGATTGGGAGGGGCTGTAGGGGGTTACAGAGATAGGGAGGGGGTGTAGGGACTGGAGGGGGTTACAGAGATAGGGAGGAGGTGTAGGGGATGGAGGGGGTTACAGAGATAGGGAGGGGGTGTAGTGGCTGGAGGAGGTTACAGAGATAGGGAGGGGGTGTAGGGCTGGAGGGGGTGACAGAGATTGGGAGGGGCTGTAGGGGGTTACAGAGATAGAGAGGGGGTGTAGGGACTGGAGGGGGTTACAGAGATAGGGAGGAGGTGTAGTGGCTGGAGGAGGTTACAGAGATAGGGAGGGGGTGTAGGGCTGGAGGGGGTGACAGAGATGGGGAGGGGCTGTAGGGGGTTACAGAGATAGAGAGGGGGTGTAGGGACTGGAGGGGGTTACAGAGATAGGGAGTGGGTGTCGGGGCTGGAGGGGGTTACAGGGA
Source organism: Chiloscyllium plagiosum (assembly GCF_037043375.1). Taxonomy (NCBI): domain Eukaryota; kingdom Metazoa; phylum Chordata; class Chondrichthyes; order Orectolobiformes; family Hemiscylliidae; genus Chiloscyllium; species Chiloscyllium plagiosum. The sequence goes on along the minus strand of NW_028270184.1, from coordinate 7,863,142 downwards.
TAGGGAGGGAGTATAGGGGCTGGAGGGGTTACAAAGATAAGGAGAGGGTGTAGGGGCTGGAGGGGTTACAAAGATAGGGAGGGGGTGTAGGGGCTGGAGGGGGTTACAGAGATAGGGAGGGGGAGTAGGAGCTGGAGGAGTTACAGAGATAGGGAGGAGGTGTAGTGGATGGAGGGAGTTACAGAGATAGGGAGCGGTGTCAGGGTTGGAGGGGGTTACAAAGATAGGGAGGAGGTGTGGGGGCTGGAGGAGTTACAGAGATAGGGAGGGGGTGTAGAGGCTGGAGGGAGTGACAGAGATTGAGAGGGGGAGTAGAGGTTGGAGGAGTTACAGAGATAGGGAGGAGGTGTAGGGGCTGGAGGAGGTTACAGAGATAGGGTGGGCGTGTCGGGGCTGGAGTGGGTGACAGAGATAGGGAGGGGGTGTAGGGACTGGAGGGGGTTACAGAGATAGGGAGGGGGTGTAGGGGTGAGAGGGGGTTACAGAGATAGGGAGAGGGTGTGGGGGCTGGACGGGGTTACCGAGATAACGAGGAGGTGTGGGTGTAGGAGGAGACAGAGTTTGGGGCGGGGGGGGCAGGTGGAGATGTTTAAATCTCACATATTGATCCTTGAGGACATCTGTGTGCTGATGAGCATGTATAGGGGGCATTATTTAAGCAGTTTAGCCAGACTGCTTAGTTCACAGATTGGAGTTCTTGTCGAAGGGCTGTGGTGTACAGTGGCAGTGTCCCTCTCCCTAAGGCAGGAGAGGCGGATTCAACCACCTCACCCTCGTGTCTGAAAAAGGCCCACTTGGGAAAAATCTGACTTAGAAGGAAACACACTTCAGAACATGAAAGCGTCATCACGATTTAAACTCTCACATAAATGTCAATCGATCCTAATCAATGCTGGAGGCTTTTTAAATTCTGCATTCGAAGACTTTGTCAGTGAAAGTATACTCATTGGAATTTGGAAGAAATGATGGGGGGGGCTGTGGGATCTCACAGAAAGATCTAAAATTATGAAGGGAATAGATCGGATTGGAGCAGGGGAAATGTTCCCACGGCAACTCCAAGTCCCTTCAGGCATCTTCACCTGTCGCAAAATCGCATCAAAATAAAAAAAGGGGAGCAGATTTCGGACTGAGCTGAGGAGGAACTTTCCCACCCAAAGTGTTGCGAAGCTGTGGAATTCCCGGCCCAGTTGAGGCTACCTCGTTGAATGTCTTTAAGACGAAGAAAGATAGATTTCTGAACAGTAAAGGAGTTAAGGAGGGAGGGCAGGTGAATGCAGCCGAGACCACAGAATGATCAGCCACGATCTTATTGAATAGCGGGGCAGGCTCGAAGGGGTCAGATGCTGGAGATCAGAATCGAGAGTGTGGCTCTGGAAAAGCACAGCATCCGAGGAGAAGGAGAGGTGACGTTTCTGGCCTAATCCCTTCATCAGCAATGAGTCAGGTGGTCTACTCCATGACCCTGGTTCTGATGTCTGTGAGGCAGGAATACAAAGAGGCGTACACAGATCAGCCACGGTCTCGGCGAATGCTGGGTAAAGTCCTCTCCACCCCCACCAACCCCACTCTGCCCAGAGACTTCCTGGCCTTCTTCAGTTCCTGGTATTAGAGTTGTTGGGGAGGGTGGGTTGAACGGAGGTATTCAGGAGAGAGACGGGGATTGGGTGGTGATTTGGACGGTCGTGGTGCGCAGGGATGTGGGGCAAGAGGCAGGATATTGGCTCCAGGGGATAGAACACAGGTAGGTAGATGGGCTCAGCAGCCTCTTACAGCACTGTAACCGTTCTGTGAATATGCATGGCCCTCTGCTCAGTTTGGTCGTTATCCTAGATGCTTTTCTCCCCCTCTCTCTCCCTCCCTCTCTCTCTGTCTCTCTCTCCCTCACTCTCTGTCTCTCTCTCTCTCTCCCTCACTCTCTCTCTCTCACTCACTCACTCTCTCTCTTTCTCTCTCACTCACTCACTGTCTCTCTCTGGCTCCCTCACTCTCTCTCTCTCTCACTGTCTCACCCACTCTCTCTCTCACTCACTCACCCACTCTCTCTCTCTCACACACTCACTTTCTCTCTCACACTCACTCTCTCACACTCACTCTCTCTCTCACACTCACTCTCTCTCTCACACTCACTCACACTTTCTCTCCCTCTCTGGCTCTCGGGTTAATCTGGTGTGCCAGGTGAAGCATGTCTGAGCCAGTCCAAGGTGGCGAGGGGAGGGTAATGGTGGTGTCCTCACATTCCAGCCACTTGGCTCTGCAGCTGGATGTTCCACTTCAGTTCAGAACTAACAATGCAGAGTGAACAATCGATCACTGACTCCGAGAAACACCAAGATGTTTCGATCTGCAGTCTTGTGTTCAATACACGCTCACTCACACACACAAACACACACACACTCTCTCTCTCACACACAGTCTCGCAGACACACATTCTCACACTCACAGACCAACACACCAACTCACACACACATTCACACACTCACACACACAAACTCTCACTCACGCATTCACACACACACACACTCTCACACGCATTCACTCACACACACATTCTCACACGCATTGACACACACACGCATTCACACACACCGACATTCTCACACACGCATTCACACAGTCACACACATTCTCACACACGCACACACTCTCTCACACATACACACGCATTCACACACACACACGCATTCACTCTCACTCACACACGCATTCACACACTCACACACACACGCATTCACACTCACTCACATACACTCTCTCACACACTCGCACACACATTCACACACTCTCTCACACATACACACACATTCACACTCTCTCACACATACACACACATTCTCAAACACTCGCACATGCATTCACACCTCATACTCATTCACAACTCTCTCACACACATTCACACATACACTCTCACACACATTCACACACTGTCTCACACACACATTCACACACTCTCTAACACACCCATACACACATTCACTCATACTCAAACTCACACACACATTGACACACTCTCACACACTCTCTCTCACACACTCATCTCACACACATTCATACACTCTCACACACATACATACACTCTCACACACATACATACACTCTCTCACACACAATCACACACATATTCACACACACTCACACACATTCACACACACTCTCACACCCATACATACACACACATTCACACACTCATACTCACAAACTTACACACACATTGACACTCTATCACACACACATTCACACACTCACTCACACACTCATACTCACACAATGATCCAAGTGTAGATTCCACCACAAAAGTGAACATGCTCTGCAAACCCTCCAAGCCAACTCCCCTTGAGATCTGTTCAGGAGAGGATACAGCCCTGATCTATCAGAGAATCACAGAATCCTAACAATGTGGAAGCAGGCCATTCGGCCCATCGAGCCCACACCGACCCTCCGAAGAGCATCCCACTTGACCCACCCCTCTACCTTATCCCTGTAACCCTTGGTTTCCCAAGGCTAACCCACCTAGCCTGGACTCCATGAGCAACTGAGCGTGGCCACGCTGCTTTAACCTGCACACGGAAACCCCACAGTGTGCAGAGAGATCTGACCGAGGTCTGAAAGATAATCAAATGTTATTGATCGAGTGGACAGAGAGGGGAAAGGCAAATTCAGGAACTCCCATAACAGACGGTCACCAATGAGGGAGGCCCTACTCTGTAGGGTGGTAGGGAGACTGACCCAGGAACCCCAGGGACTTATTGGTCAAGGAGAATGAGCTCATCATGGAGGTTGAATGAATTGGGCATCGATTGGTGAATCCTGGTAGGTTTTTGGGCAGGCCAGTACAAATCAGGGTCAGCGCCAACTGAACAGGGTGATCCCATTTCTGGTTGGGGGAGGTGTCTGTGGTGAGGGGTAGAGCTTGAAGTGAAGCAGAGAGAGGAGATAGGAGTTGGAGGAATCGTTTATAAAGGTGAGATGTCGGGCTGATTGGCCTGACCTTGTAGCGTGCCAAACACTTTGGTAGGAAGAAGAGAAGCGCGGACAATTTTCCACACAGAGAAAGGCTTCGGAAATCTGAGGCACAAAAGGACTTGGGAGTCCTGGTTCAGGATTCTCTTCAGGTTAACACGCAGGCTCAGTCAGGAAGGCAAATGTGACGTTAGTGTTCATTTCCGAGAGGACCAGAGCAGGGATGTGCTGCTGAGGCTGTATAAGGCTCTGGTCAGACCACATTGGGAATATCGTGAGCAGTTTCGGATCCCGTACCTAAGGAAGGATGTTGCTGGCCCTGGAGGGGGGGGGTCCAGAGGAGATTTACAAGAACGATCCCGGGGATGAGGGGCTTGTCGTATGAGAAGCGGGTGACGACTCTGGGTCTGCACTCGATGGGTTTTAGAAGGATGGGGGGGGAGGGGGGATCTGATTGAGACTTCCAGAATACTGAAGGACCTGGGTAGAGTGGGCATGGAGAAGATGTTTAGGAGGGACATGGACCCGAGGGCACAGCCTCAGAGGGAAGGGACTGAGATGGGGAGGAATTTCTCCAGCCGGAGTGGGGGGAGTCTGTGGGACTGATTGTCACAAAGGGCTGTGGAGGGGGAGTCACTGAGACAGAGATGGGGTCCTGTTTGGTGAGGGAGAGCGAGGGGAGAATGGGGTTGAGAAACTTATCGATTGGCGGAGCAGACTCGATGGGCCGAATGGCCTCATTTTGCTCCTATATCTGACGGTGTTATAATTCGGTCTGATATTAGACAATGGGAGAAGTGGGGCGGGGGGCAATGATGTCCCAGTTATATTACTGACTCTGTCAGTTGCCTGTAATCCAGCCTCAGGGCACGGGCAGTCACTGAGCACGTATCAGAGGGCATCACTGATGGGAACACGGTGAAACCGAACACACCAACCAACGGGCATGCTGCCCATCTTCAGGCCTTCCCACGGCCTTCCTTCAAACCCCCTCCTTTTCTCATTCCTCCCTTCCCTCTCTTTCTCCTCTGTTTCTCGTCTTACTCTCAGTCTTTCTCCTTTCCTTACCTAATCATAGAGATCTACAGGACAAGATAAAGGCCCTTCGGCCCATCAGGTCTGTGCTGGTCAAGATCAGCCACCTGATATTCTAATCGCTCATTCTATTTCTGCCTTTTCTCTCTCTTTTCAGCTTCTTTCCGCTTCTCTTTCTCTCATCTCCCATTTTTCTATCTCTCTACTCCCCTTTTCCCTTTCTCACTCTCTTTTCCTTTATCCCTCTCTTTTTCCCTCATTTGCTTATATCTTTTTCTCTTGTTTTTTTTTCTGTTTTCTTCTCTTTTTCCTTTCCTCTCACTCCTGTCTCTTTCTCTCCTTCTTTTCCTCTTTCTCTCTCTCCATTTCTCCTTTTCTTTCATTTCCTGTCTTCTTTTCTCTCTCTTCTTTCTCTTTTAAAAAACATCTTTTTCTCTTTCCCTCTCTTCCTCTTTTTCTTTGTCCCTTCCTTTATCTCTCTGTTTCTCTCATCCCTGCTTCTTTCTCTTTCTCACTCTCTTCCTCCTTCACTCTCTTTCTCTTCATTTCCTCTGCTCACTCTATTCCTCCTTTCTCCTCCTCTTCATTTCTTTCATTTCCCCTTTCTCTCTTTTTTCCCTCACTTTCGCTCTCCCTCTTTCATTTTTAATTTCCTTTCATTTCTCTCTGTTTCTTACTGTCCTTCAGTCTCTCATTTTCTCTCTCTCTCGCTCTTTCCCATATCTCTGCCTCTCCTAAATATTTCACATTGCAACGCCACTGGAAATGTGTCAATAAAAGAGTCACAGTCAAAGGCAAAAAGGTCATCAGGACATTGGCACATTGTTGTACAACAACACAAGGAGTCTATTCCCATCAGCACCATGGCCTGGGGATTGACAAATAAACAGGAGGCCTAAATGATTTGGATGTGAACAGAGGAGGAATTGAGTTAGTCAGTTTGCAGGTGACACCAAAATTGGAGGTGTAGTGGACAGTGAAGAAGGTCACCTCAGAGTACAACGGGACCTTGATCAGATGGGCCGAAGAGTGGCAGATGGAGTTTAGAACATAGAACATAGAACAATACAGCACAGAACAGGCCCTTCGGCCCACGATGTTGTGCCGAACGTCTAACCTAGATTAAGTACCCATCCATGTACCTATCCAAATGCCGCTTAAAGGTCGCCAATGATTCCGACTCTACCACTCCCACGGGCAGCGCATTCCATGCCCCCACCACTCTCTGGGTAAAGAACCCACCCCTGACATCTCCCCTATACCTTCCACCCTTCACCTTAAATTTATGTCCCCTTGTAACACTCTGTTGTACCCGGGGAAAAAGTTTCTGACTGTCTACTCTATCTATTCCTCTGATCATCTTATAAACCTCTATCAAGTCACCCCTCATCCTTCGCCGTTCCAACGAGAAAAGGCCGAGAACTCTCAACCTATCCTCGTACGACTTCCTCTCCATTCCAGGCAACATCCTGGTAAATCTTCTCTGCACCCTCTCCAAAGCTTCCACATCTTTCCTAAAGTGAGGCGACCAGAACTGCACACAGTACTCCAACTGTGGCCTAACCAAAGTCCTGTACAGCTGCAACATCACTTCACGACTCTTGAATTCAATCCCTCTGCTAATGAACGATAATACTCCATAGGCCTTCTTACAAACTCTATCCACCTGAGTGGCAACCTTCAAAGATCTATGTACATAGACCCCAAGATCCCTCTGTTCCTCCACCTGACTAAGAACCCTACCATTAACCCTGTATTCCGCATTCTTATTTGTTCTTCCAAAATGGACAACCTCACACTTGGCAGGATGGAACTCCATCTGCCACTCCTCAGCCCAGCTCTGCATCATATCTAAGTCCCTCTGCAGCCGACAACAGCCCTCCTCACTGTCCACAACTCCACCTATCTTCGTATCATCTGCAAATTTACTGACCCACCCTTCGACTCCCTCATCTAAGTCATTAATAAAAATTACAAACAGCAGAGGACCCAGAACTGATCCCTGCGGAACTCCACTTGTAACTGGGCTCCAGGCTGAATATTTACCATCTACCACCACTCTCTGCCTTCGACCGGTTAGCCAGTTTTCTATCCAATTGGCCAAATTTCCCTCTATCCCATGCCTCCTGACTTTCCGCATAAGCCTACCATGGGGAACCTTATCAAATGCCTTACTAAAATCCATGTACACTACATCCACTGCTCTTCCCTCATCCACATGCTTGGTCACCTCCTCGAAGAATTCAATAAGACTTGTAAGGCAAGACCTACCCTTCACAAATCCGTGCTGGCTGTCCCTAATCAAGCAGTGTCTTTCCAGATACTCATAAATCCTATCCCTCAGTACCCTTTCCATTACTTTGCCTACCACAGAAGTAAGACTAACAGGCCTGTAATTCCCGGGGTTATCCCTATTCCCGTTTTTGAACAGGGGCACAACATTCGCTACTCTCCAGTCCCCTGGTACCACCCCCGTTGCCAGTGAAGACGAGAAGATCATTGCCAACGGTACTGCAATTTCCTCTCTTGCTTCCCACATAATCCTAGGATATATCCCGTCAGGCCCGGGGGACTTGTCTATCCTCAAGTTGTTCAAAATGTCCAACACATCTTCCTTCCTAACAGGTATCTCTTCTAGCTTACCAGTCCATTTCACACTCTCCTCTTCTACAATACGGTCCCTCTCGTTCGTAAATACTGAAGAGAAGTACTTGTTCAAGACCTCTCCTATCTCTTCCGACTCAATACACAGTCTCCCACTACTGTCCTTGATCGGACCTACCCTCGTTCTCGTCATTCTCAGGTTTCTCACATACGCATAAAATGCCTTGGGGTTATCCTTGATCCTATCCGCCAACGATTTTTCATGCCCTCTCTTAGCTCTCCTAATCCCTTTCTTCAGGTCCCTTCTGGCTATCCTGTATCCCTCCACTGCTCTGTCTGAATCCTGTTTCCTCAACCTTATGTAAGCCTCCTTCTTCCTCTTTACCAGACATTCAACCTCTCTCGTCAACCAAGGCTCCCTCACACGACCATTTCTTTCCTGCCTGATAGGTACATGCATATCATGGACACGTCGTATCTGCTCTTTGAAAAAGTTCCACATTTCCACCACATCCTTCCCTGACAGCCTATGCTCCCAACGTATGCTCCTCAAATCCTGCCTTACAGCATCGTAATTTCCCTTCCCCCAATTATAAAATCTACCTTGTTGTGCGCACCTATCTCTCTCCATAACCAAGGTGAAAGTCACAGAATTGTGGTCACCATCACCAAAATGTTCACCCACTAACAAGCCCACCACTTGTCCCGGTTCATTACCGAGTACCAAATCCAATATGGCCTCCCCTCTGGTTGGACAATCTACATACTGCGTTAGAAAAGCTTCCTGGACACACTGCACAAACACCGCCCCATCCAATCTACTTGATCTAAAGAGCTTCCAATCAATATTTGGGAAGTTGAAGTCGCCCATGACTACGACCCTGTGGCTTCTGCACCTTTCCAAAATCTGTTTCCCAATCTGTTTCTCCACATCTCTGCTGCTATTGGGGGGCCTATAGTAAACACCCAACAAGGTGACTGCACCTTTCCTATTTCTGACTTCAGCCCATACTACCTCCAGAGGCAGATCCCCCTCAAACTTCCTTTCTGCAGCCGTTATACCATTTCTAATTAGCAATGCCACCCCCCCTCCTTTTTTCCCACCCTCCCTAATCTTACTGAAACACCTGTAACCAGGAACCTCCAACAGCCATTCCTGTCCCACATCTATCCACGTTTCCGTGATGGCCACAACATCGTAGTCCCAGGTACCGATCCACGCCTTAAGTTCACCCACCTTATTTCTGATACTCCTTGCGTTGAAGTATACGCACTTGAGCCCATCTCTGTGTCCGCAAGTAGTCCCTGTCATTTCCACCACATCCTTCCCTGACAGCCTATGCTCCCAACGTATGCTCCTCAAATCCTGCCTTACAGCATCGTAATTTCCCTTCCCCCAATTATAAAATCTACCTTGTTGTGCGCACCTATCTCTCTCCATAACCAAGGTGAAAGTCACAGAATTGTGGTCACCATCACCAAAATGTTCACCCACTAACAAGCCCACCACTTGTCCCGGTTCATTACCGAGTACCAAATCCAATATGGATATAAATGTTTAATTTAGATAAATGTGCGGTGCTGCATTTTGGAAAGGACGGGGCAGGACTAATACACTTACTGGTAAGGTCCTGGGGAGTGTTGCTGAACAAAGAGACCTTGGGGTAGAGGTTCATAGCCCCTTGAAAGTGGAGTCGTAGGTAGATAGGATAATGAAGAAGGCGTTTGGTATGCTTTCCTTTATTGATCAGTGCATTGAGTACAGGAGTTGGGAGGTCATGTTGTGGCTGTGCAGGACATTGGTTAGGCCACTTTTTGGAATATTGCGTGCAATTCTGGTCTCCCTGCTACAGGAAGGATGTGACACTTGAAAGGGTTCAGAAAAGATTTACAAGGATGTTGCCAGGGTTGGAAGGTTTGAGCTACAGGGAGAGGCTGAATAGGCTGGGGCTGTTTTCCCTGGAGCGTCGGAGGATGAGGGGTGACCTTATAGAGATTTATAAAATCGTGAGGGGCATGGATAGAGTAAATAGGCAAGGTGATATCTATTTCCCTGGGGTGGGAGAGTACAGAACTAGAGGGCATAGGTTTAAGATGAGAGGGGAAAGATTTTAGAAGGGACCTAAGGGGTATCTTTTTCACGCAGAGGGTGGTGCGTGTATGGAATGAGATGCCAGAGGAAGTGGAGGTAGCTGGTACAATTACAACATTTAAAAGGCATCTGGATGGGGACATGAATAGGAAGGATTGAGAGGGATGCGGGCCGGGTGCTGGTAAATAGGACTAGATTAGGTTGGGATATTTGTTCGGCATGGACGAGTTGGACCGAGGGGTCTGTTTCCATGCTGTACATCTCTCGGACCGTAAAGTGATAGACAAAGACTGAATCCAAGTGCATAGAAAGGTAAATGAAGAGAGGAAGAGAATTCAAGATTAGATTCAGAGAGAAAGAACATGGCACAATTGATGGCTACCACAGGAAACACCAAAACTCTCCAGTTTGTGAAATCAGATCTCCGGAATGACGGGTGTTTTTGATTGGATGGATGTTGTGAAGGTGCCACACTTTTAAGGCAGGCAAGTTTGTCCCAATTTCTGATGGGGGACAAGTGATGAGCAGTCAATGAGATGATCAACAACTTGTGAAGCCTGGGTTGTTCGGTTTTTAATGAAAGGCTGGAACAATAGAAGCAGCCCGGCTGGGTGTGGTTATGATCCTAGCCACAGAACCAGGGATCTTTCGCTTTCAGTTGATGTTGGGGTCTTGAACAAGTGGAAGCTTATTTTTCACTCTCTCAATTACAGACAAAAGTTGTAAATTCTCTTTCTGGGCTGCTGGGTTACAGATGAAGGGCTTAGGCCCGAAACGTCAGTTCCCCTGCTCCTCGGATGCTGTCTGGCCTGCTGTGCTTTTCCAGCGCCACACTCTCGACTGCTGGACGACACGTTAGACGAGATCTGGCTTTACTGAATTTGCCTTTTGTTTTCCCCAAGGGCGGGGGGAAATTACATGGGATGTTACCAAATCGAACCAGTTAATTAGTTATTGGTGCTGCATCTATCATTCGATTAAGTTTTCCAACCGAGTTAAGTTATTCCTTATTTTGTTGCATTTTAACTACAGCATTTGAATAAATTGTGTTTTGTTGAACGTCAAGTGGACGTACTGGTCAAATTGCATCTGGGACAGACGCTGCACATTTCAATTAAGAAAAAGTTAGGGTCCCAGCTCCCCTCTTAAAATATTTTGATGGGGTTTGGCCTGGTCCATAACAATATGGAGAGGATATTGTGGGAAAATCTAGAATGAGGGCTGACCAGTTTGAAAATACTGGGCACCCTTTTAAAACAGAGACAAGGAGAACGTTACTCCTTGTGAGGATTGTAAGACTTTGGATTCTCCCCTGAAAAGATGGTGGAAGCAAAGTCTATTCTTTATCAAAAGACGGTTGGAATCTCATCAGGAAAGGAGTGTGGTGTACATAGGATCTGAGGTTGCACTCTGTCACCTTGTTGGGCGCAGAGCGATATTGATGGGTTTAATCGACCATTCCTGATCCTAATTTGCACATTCTCCTACTCTCAGGGGACGGGTGTCCTTACACTGTTAAACACCAGACCTGACTTGCTGACGTAGGGTTGATTGTTCAGCTAATCCAGCAGGTTCCTTCTCCTGAAGGTCACAGGGATGGGTTGATGGCCGAGCTGTTGGTCTCTGAGGCACATGGCAATTCAACACCATGTTCACGACAACATGAGGCAGCTCACAATCCACCCTGTCGCAGCTTTACTCTGTATCTAACTCTGTACTGTCCCTGTCCTGGGGAGTGTTTACTCTGTATCTAACCCCATGATGACCAAATCCTGGGGAGCTTTTGATGGTCTATTTTTCAGATTTGTAGGGATGTGTTCCAACCAAAGGTCCTTAATCCCTGAACCTAATGGACAGAACAGTGAAATAAACTGAAGTACCAGCTGATGAACAGAAACGAGAAGCCTGATTGGTTTAATTTATGTTTGTTTTGTCCTCTGACAGCTGTGGGCTCCATCTGCAGGTAAACATTTCCCTCTGCTGGTTCCTTGCTGTACTGCAGGCTGCCTTCATTAACATCAAAGGAAGCCACGTCCTCTCAGTTCAGTAATCTCTGTGGGGCCTACATTCCCTTTCCAACAAAACAGGTTCAAGACACAGGACCATCTTCTCCAATAAGAGACAATCTAACCATCGGCCCTTGACATTCAATGGTGTTACCATCACTGAATCTGACCATCACCCCCTTGATATTCAATGGTGTTACCGTCACTGAAGCTAACCATCTCCCCTTGATATTCAATGGTGCTACCATCACTGAATCTAACCATCTCCCCCTTGACATTCAATGATGTTACCGTCACTGAATCTAACCATCACCCCCTTGACATTCAATGGTGTTACCGTCTCTGAATCTGACCATTGCCCCCTTGACATTCAATGGTGTTACCATCACTGAATCTAACCATCTCCCCCTTGACATTCAATGGCGTTACCATCACTGAATCTAACCATCTCCCCCTTGACATTCAATGGTGTTACCATCTCTGAATCTGACCATTGCCCCCTTGACATTCAATGGTGTTACCATCACTGAAACTAACCATCATCCCCTTGACATTCAATGGTGTTACAATCACTGAAACTAACCATCATCCCCTTGACATTCAATGTGTTACCATCACTGAATTCCCCTATTGTCAACATCCTGGGAGTTACCATTCACCAGAAGCTCAACTTGAGTCACCATATAGATACCACTGTAAACCACAAGAGCAGGTTACAGTGAGTAACTCACCTCCAGAATCCCTCTCACAGACTCTGCACTGTCATCAAGGCATATGCCTGGAGTGTGGGGGAAGACTCCCTCTGTGCCCTTGGATGGGGGAGGGGGAGGCAGCACTAACAACACTCGAGAAAGACTGAGTGTTTTTCTGGACGCTGACCCCTCGACATGGACACTTGAGTTGGATTTCTTCAACGGGGACGGCAGTAAAGGTGACTGCGGAGAGACGGCGCGAGGGGTACCCAGCGCATCCTGAGGGGGGGCAGCCGAGAAACGTGAAGATGGAGGGTTCTGTCTGGGCCCTCAAACTGGGCACTGCGAGGAGAGGGGGAGGAGTGGGAAGACAGACACTGACCCGCTGAGGGGGGGGGGCGAGGGAGACCTATATTCTGAGAAGGGGGGAAAGGTCTGGGTGAGGGGGTGGGGGTTCGGTCAATCGGGGGCAGGATCAAACTCTGACCCCGAAAGGGCACCTGTTGGCAGAGGGAGGAGATCCTGCCACCCCCTCATCAACACAGGCGAAGGAGTGGGCAGTTCTTTACTCACCCCCAACCTCGCACTTCTTCGCCTCCCAACCCCCTTCCTGAGCGCCCCCGCCAGAACGTACCCTTGAGGTCCAGGTTGCGGGCGCCGTTCGAATGCTGGGTGACCGTCCTGGAGTCAATCTTGAGGGTGTGGACGTTGTTGGGGTCACGGGACACCATCACGTTGTGCCACTGGTTGTCGTTGAGGGGCTTCTCTGAGTTGCCCTTCATCAGGGATGGCCCGTTGCCCAGGTCGAAGACATAGTGGAGGTAGCTGTGGGGGGAGAGAGAGAAGGGTGGGGGGGGGAGGGGGAGCGAGTGCTTCAGGGTCTTGGATGGACGACGCGCCACACCCCCGAAACCCCACTCCCCTTCCGCTGCCAACGACTCCATTCTCCACCCCCCTCCCCTCATCGATTCCCCACCGTGTGGAAACAGGCCCTTCGGCCCAACTAGGCCACACCGAAGGGTAACCCATTCCCCTCGCCCTGGATCGTACCCCTCGATTTCCTCCGCCCCCACCCTCTGTAAGGCCTGGGGAGAATTCAACACACGCCCTGGGGTGGGGATTCCTGGTGGAGTGGGTGGAATGCACCAGGTCAGGTGTCTCGTGGTGCCCCAAGCGGGGGAGCGTTTTGACGTGGCCCGGGAGTAGTCGTTCTCAGTGTGAAGGGAGTTGGGAAGGAGTTAAGTAGGGCCAGAGTGAGGAGGCTTGACTATGGCCTGAGGGAATGAGATGCTTGGTTGCTAGGGAGTTGGGAAGGAGTTAGGTAGGGCCAGAGTGAGGAGGCTTGACTATGGCCTGAGGGAATGAGATGCTTGGTTGCTAGGGAGTTGGGAAGGAGTTACGTAGGGACAGAGTGAGGAGGTTTGACTGTGGGACCTGACGGATGGGCTTCTCGGTTGTTGGGGAGATTGGGAAGGAGTCATGTAGGGCCAGAGTGAGGAGGTTTCACTGCGGGGTCTGAAGGATGGGCTTCTTGGTTGGTGGTAGGGAGAGTGGTTGGGTCTTGGGAACGAGTCACTTGGGCACTCCACCCAGCCAGGTTTTGACGTTGCCCCGGGACGCAAGTGGAGGTGGGACTCCCAGGAGTACGTGGGGTCCAAACACAGAGCTTTGGCATAGTCCAGTGGGGCGGGTGTTGGTAAAGAGTCACGTGGACCCTGAAGGGGCAGCTTTTGGCATGGCCCGGGGTCCAGGGAGGGGGGGTGGTGGGTGAGATTCTCAGAAGGAAGTGGTAGGGAGTCACCGGGGGGGGACAGGGAGGGCTTTGGCATCGCCCTAGATGGGAGGAGGTAGTTGGCATTCTTGGAAAGCAGTGGTAAGGAGTCACATGGAGGGCGGGGAGCTTTCAGTATGGCTCCCCCGGAGGGTGGGTGGGGATTCCAGGGAGGCGTTGGCAGGGAGTCACGTGGCATTGGACACTCACCCCTTGACGAGCTCCAGGACGATGAAGTCGTTGCCGTCCCCGCTGTTGTAGAGAATGAGGCCGTCGATGGCGGTGGTTTTGAACTGCAGGAAGAGGTGCATGGAGGTGTAGGCCTGTAGAGTAGCCAGAGCAAGGTAGCTGGACTTGGTCTTGAAGGTGACCGGGTCAGCGATGATGTCCCGCATGCCGAAAAAGGCATTGAGCTCACAGTAGCTGATGTCCCCGTTCTTGCACAGGTCCAGGTAGTCCATGCCATTGAAGCGCAGGCTCTGCAGGTGCCCGATGAAGTTGGATGGCACCATCGCGATGAACCGCTTCTCCGTCATGATGCCTGTCTCGATGTTGTGAAACTCCAGCCGCGTGTGGTCACCGGCCATCTGCCCTGGAGACGGCAGGAGGAGAATGGAGGGTCACACCAGGGAACGCCCACTGTCACCCATCACACATCAACCGTCAACCATCACCCGTCACCCATCCCTGTCACCGATCAACTGTCACACACACAACCATCGCCCATCAACCATCATCCATCAACTATCACCCATCACCCGTCACCCATCCCCGTCACCAATCAACCGTCACTCACACACAACCATCGCCCATCAACCATGACCTGTCACGTATCCCCGTCACACATCAACCATCACCCATCCCCGTCACCGATCAACCGTCACTCACACACCACCATCACTAATCAACCATCTCCCGTCACCCATCAACCATCATCCATCAACTGTCACCCACACACACCCATCACCCACCTGTCATCTGTCACGCATCACCCACACACAACCGCCTGTTTGTCAGAGAGAAAGAGAGAGAGAGAGAGAGACAGAGAGCACCAGAAAAGAGAGAGAGGGAGGGAGGACAGAGGGAGAGAGAGGGGGAGAGAGAGAGAGAGGGAGGGAGAGAGGGTCAGGATGAAGAGAGAGAGGGAGAGAGAGACAGAGAGCGATAGAGAAAGAGAGACAGACACAGAAAGAAAGAAAAAGAGAGAGAGAGAGAAAGAGACAGACGGAGAGAGACAGAGAGATGGACCGAGTTAACGTTTCGAGTCCATGATGACTCTTCTGCAGAATGTTTCTTGACTGTTTTGGGTTCTGATGAAGGGCTACGCTGAAGTTGAAACATTATCCCTGTTTCTTTCACTCCCGCTGAGAGGGGAGTCAACGTCCCGGTGTGTATTATCACTGAACGATTAATCCAGAGCCCCCCCCTGCCTCTCTGGGGAACATTCTGGGGACTGGGTTTGAATCCCACTGTGGCCAGTTTGGGGAAAGGTCTATCTGGAATGAAGAGTCTAATGATGACAATGAAAACATTGCTGATAGCTGATTCTCCAGGATCTGTATTAGGAAAGGAAACTGCTTTCCCATCTGGGTCGGGGCCTACATGTGACTCCAGACCGTTTATGCTGTATTTGACACTTAACTGCCCTCAGGGCACCTGGGGATAGGCAATTAAATACTGGTCCAGCTATCCACCCCCTCATCCCATGAATGAGTGAAAGGTAAGATGCAGTCAGACCTGATCAGCTTCTCCAATGTTTAGTTCAGTATCTGGAGTGTTTTACACACACACACACAGAGTCACAATCACACACTCATACACACACACACACACACACACACAGTCACAGACTCACATATACACACACATAATCACAGTCAAACACACACACACATACTCACCTCTCCCCTCCCCAAACACAGACACTCTCACACACACACACAGACCACATACACAGATATTCACCTCCCCCCACACACACAGACACACACACACACTCACACACAGACACACACACAGACACACACACACGAACCCACACACAGGCATACACACACATAGACACAGACACACACACATGGTCACAGTCACACACTCACACACACTCACCTCTCCCCTCCCCACACACAGACACTCTCTCACACACACACAGACCACACACACACAGACACACAAACACTCACCTCCCCCTCCCACACACACAAACTCACACACAGACACACAGTCACAGTCAGACACACACACTCACCTCTCCTCTCCCCAGACACACAGACCCCCCCACACACAGACACCTCCCCCCCACACACAGACACCTCCCCCACACACAGACACTCTCGCACACAGACAGGTAGACAGACACACAGACACACTCATACACAGACACACACCACACACAGACACACAAACACAGACACACACCCCCACCCCCACAGACACACACATACACAAACCCACAGATAGACACAGACACACACACATAGTCACAGACCACACACACACACACACACACAGTCATATAGAGTCATAGAGATGTACTGCACGGAAACAGACCCTTTGGTCCAACCCGTCCATGCCGACCAGATACACCAACCTAATCTAGTCCCACCTGCCAGCACCTGGCCCATATCCCTCCAATACATACACACACAGACCCACAGGTACAGACACACCCACAGACACACACACACACACACACACTCCCCGCACTATTCAGTCTATTCGATGCCAATACCTGTCCAATTTACATCCCAAGTTTAGGGGACTCTGGTACGGAGGGACTGTCTCATGAGCAACAGTTGGGACATCGACCCACTGGAATTTGGAAGGATGAGGGGTGACCTATCATTGAGGGGCTTGACAGGTTCAATGCTGAGAGGATGTTTCCCCCTCATGGGAGAGTCCAAGACCAGAGAGGGTACAAACTCAGAATAAAGGGGTGCCAAATTCAGACTGAGATGGGGAGGAATTTCTGCTCCAGGAGGCTTGGGAGTCTTTGGGATTCAGAGATCTGTGTGTGGGGCAGAGTCATTGTGTATATTGAAGGCTGAGACAGAGAGATTCCCGATCAGTCGGGGAATCGAGGGGAAAGGGTGGAAAAGTGAGGAGTGTCAGATCAGCCATTGAATGGCGGAGCAATCTGGAAGGGGCCGAATGGCCTGCTCTGTTCCTATTTCTTCCAGCCCTCTGGAATACTCCAACGCAGTGGATTGTGAGGAATGTCACAGCATGACCAGCCAGTTCAGAGTTGAAGTGAGTGGGTTGATTGGGCCATTGCTGTGAGGTCTGGAGTCACATGTAGGCGAGACCGAGTAAATAAAGCAAATTTCCCCTCCCTTAAGGACAGTCATGAGCCCAGAGGGTTCCTGAAAATGACAGTCCAGAACTTGTGCCTTTGTTATGAGCTGCCTCACTTTCAGCGCCTTCTGGAGGCAGACTCATACTATCATTGTAACAGCTGAAGCATGTGAACAGAGAATAGAGAGGTCACGGTTTCCATCTGATCTGGGACCACTTGAAGCATGACATGCTGACGACAATGTGTTTCTGCGTGCAACCAAAGGTGTCATCCCGAGACATTATGGAGCAATTTAGCACTGCCAATCCACCCTAACTTGCACATCCCTGGGCACTATGGGACAATTTAGCACGGCCAATCCACCCTAACTTGCACATCCCTGGGCACTATGGGACAATTTAGCACGGCCAATCCACCCTGACCTGCACATTCCAAAACACTATGGGACAATTTAGCACGGCCAATCCACCCTAACCTGCACATCCCTGGGCACTATGGGGACAATTTAGCACGGCCAATCCACCCTAACCTGCACATCCCTGGGCACTATGGGACAATTTAGCACGGCCAATCCACCCTAACCTGCACATCCCTGGACACTACGAGACAATTTAGCACGGCCAATCCACCCTAACCTGCACATCCCAGGGCACTATGAGACAATTTAGCACGGCCAATCCACCCTAACCTGCACATCCCTGGGCACTATGGGGACAATTTAGCACGGCCAATCCACCCTAACCTGCACATCCCTGGGCACTATGGGACAATTTAGCACGGCCAATCCACCCTAACCTGCACATCCCTGGGCACTATGGGACAATTTAGCACAGTCAATCCACCCTAACCTGCACATGCATGGACACTATGGGACAATTTAGCACGGCCAAGCCACCCTAACCTGCACATGCCTGGACACTATGGGACAATTTAGCACGGCCAATCCACCCTAACCTGCACATGCTTGGACACTATGGGACAATTTAGCACGACCAATCCACCCTGACTTGCACATCTCTGGGCACTATGGGACAATTTAGCACGACCAATCCACCCTAACCTGCACATCCCTGGGCACTATGGGACAATTTAGCATGGCCAATCCACCCTAACCTGCACATCCCTGGGTACTATGGGACAATTTAGCATGGCCAATCCACCCTAACCTGCACATCCCTGGGCACTATGGGACAATTTAGCACGGTCAATCCACCCTAACCTGCACATCCCTGGGCACTATGGGACAATTTAGCATGGCCAATCCACCCTAACCTGCACATCCCTGGGTACTATGGGACAATTTAGCATGGCCAATCCACCCTAACCTGCACATCCCTGGGCACTATGGGACAATTTAGCACGGCCAATCCACCCTAACCTGCACATCCCTGGGCACTATGGGACAATTTAGAATGGAGACTGAGCATCCTCCAAGTTCAAATGAGCAATGATTGACTAAAGTCCTTGACTCAGAAACAAAGCAGGAGCAAATGTTCGTTGTCTAGTTCTGTCTTGAGGGTTGTAATTACTGTAAATAATATATCACGCTCTGTTTGTCACTCTAATTTATCTGTGAAAGGTTATCTATACGTGTTGGCTATGTCCTGACATATTGTCAGGAATGAAAGACGAGAAAGGAGGGTGAAGTATATCACAGTCAGTCTCTCTCTCTCACTCTGCCTCTTTCTCTCGTTCACTGAATACCTCTTTCTCCGTTTGTCTCTCTCTCTCTTTCTAAAAGTCTCCAGTCCCTCTCCCTTCTCTCTGTCAATGCCTGTGTTGTGTCATTGCTGCATATTGTGTAAAAATATATCGTATTTGTTTGAAATATCTTTAATTGATCTGGACGAAATTGTGGGTGGTCTGATTAGTACGTTTGCGGATGACACCACAATTTAGGAGGCACCTGGATGGGTATATGAATAGGTTAGGTTTCGATGGATATGGGCCAAGTGCTGGCAAATGGGACTAGATTAGGTCAGGATATCTGGTGGGCACGGACGAGTTGGGCTGAAGGGTCTGATTCCGTGGTGTACATCTCTATGACTCTATGGCCAGCATGGACGAGTTGGGCTGAAGGGTCTGTTTCCGTGCTATACATCTCAATGACACTATGGTCAGCATGGAGGAGGTGGACCGAAGGGTTTGTTTCAGTGCTGCACAGCTCTATGACTCTACGGTCAGCATGGATGAGTTGGGCTGAAGAGTCTGTTTCTGTGCTGTACATTTATATGACTTGAGAGGGCTATGGGCTATGTGCTAGCAAATGGGACTAGATTACCTTAGGACATCTGGTCAGCATGGATGAGTTAGACCGAAGGGTCTGTTTTCGTGCTGTACAGCTCTATGACTCTACAGTCAGCATGGACGAGTTGGGCTGAAGGGTCTATTTCCGTGCTGTACATCTCCATGATTCTATGGTCAGCATGGACGAGTTGGGCTGAAGGGTCTGTTTCCGTGCTGTACATCTCCATGATTCTATGGTCAGCATGGACAAGTTGGGCCAAAGGGTCTGTTTCCATGCTGTACATTGCTATGACTCTATAATTGGCATGTTTGTTGAAGGGATGTAGATAGTTTGCAGATCGGGGCAGAGAAATGGCAGATGGAGTTTAATCCAGACAAATGCGAGGAGATGCATTGTGGAAGATCAAATGCAGCTGCGATTTATACAATAAATGGCAAAACCATTGGGAGCGTTGACATACAGAGGGATCTGGGTGTACAGGTCCCTGAAAGTGGCAACACAAGTGGTCAAGAAGGTATCCAGCATGCTTGCCTTCATCGTGCAGGCCAGCGAATATAAAAGTTGGTAAGTTACGTTACAGGTGTACAAAATACATTTGGAATATTGCGTGCAGTTCTGATCGCCACGTTACCAGGAGGAGGCTTTGGGGAGGGTGCAGAGGAGGTTTACAAGGGATGTTAAGGCCATAAGACATAGGAGTGGAAGTAAGGCCATTCGGCCCATCGAGTCTACTCCGCCATTCAATCATGGCTGATGGGCATTTCAACTCCACTTACCCGCATTCTCCCCGTAGCCCTTAATTCCTTGTGACATCAAGAATTTATCAATCTCTGCCTTGAAGACATTTAGCGTCCTGGCCTCCACTGCACTCTGCAGCAATGAATTCCACAGGCCCACCATTCTCTGGCTGAAGAAATGTCTCCGCATTTCTGTTCTGAATTTACCACCTCTAATTCTAAGGCTGTGTCCACGGGTCCGAGTCTCCTCGCCTAACGGAAACAATTTCCTAGCGTCCACCCTCTCCAAGCCATGTATTATCTTGTAAGTTTCCATTAGATCTCCCCTTAATCTTCTAAACTCCAATGAATACAATCCCAGGATCCTCAGCAGTTCCTCGTTATGTTAGACCTACCATCCGTGTGAATCTCCGCTGGACACGCTCCAGTGCCAGTATGTCCTTCCTGAGGTGTGGGGACCAAAACTGGACACAGTACTCCAAATGGGGCCTAACCAGAGCTTTATAACGTCTCAGTAGCACAACGGTGCTTTTATATTCCAACCCTCTTGAGATAAATAACAACATTGCATTCGCTTTCTTAATCACGGACTCAACCTGCATGTTTACCTTTAGAGAATCCTCGACTAGCACTCCCAGATCCCTTTGTACTTTGGCTTTACGAATTTTCTTACCGTTTAGAAAGTAGCCCATGCTTGTATTCTTTTTTCCAAAATGCAAGACCTCGCATTTGCACACATTGAATTCCATCAGCCATTTCCTGGACCACTCTCCCAAACTGTCTCGATCCTTCTGCAGCCTCCCCACTTCCTCAGTACTACCTGCCTGTCCACCTAACTTCGTATCATCAGCAAACTTCGCTAGAATGCCCCCAGTCCTGGTCTGGAGGGTTTTTGGTTACGGGATGAGGTTGGATAAACTTGGATTACATTCGCTGGAAAGACGGAGGCTGGGGGAGGGAGGGGAGTGACCTGATAGAGGTCAGCAAACTTATGAGAGAGGGCGGATAGGCAGAGGCTTCGCCCTCCTCCCCAGGGTAGAAAGGTCAACCACAAGAGAGTGAGGTTCAGGGCAGAGAAAATCATTCACACAGAGGGTGCCAGAATGCAGGAGGTGGTGGAAACAGGCACATCAGCAACGTTTAAGGCGCATCTTGACAGACACGTGAACAGGAGGCGAACAGAAACTGGGCATGGGCATTTGAAGTGGTTGGCACTGGAAAAACACAGCAGGTCAGGCAGCATCCAAGGAGCAGGAGAGTCAACGTTTCAGGAATCATCCTGCCTCATTCCTGATGAAGGGCTTATGCTCGAAATGTTGAGTCTCCTGCTCCTCGGGTTCTGCCTGACCTGCTGTGCTTTTTCAGCACCGCACTCTTGACTCTGATCTCCAGCATCTGCAGCCCTCGCTGTCTCCTATGGGCAGTAATTGGACGGATGTAAATAAGGACTAGGACGCGGCACAGGCTTGGTGAGCTGAATGGCCTGCTCACGTGGGCGGCACGGTGGCACAGTGGTTAGCACTGCTGCCTCACAGCGCTAGAGACCCGGGTTCAATTCCCGCCTCAGGCGACTCTCTGTGTGGAGTTTGCACATTCTCCCTGTGTCTGCGTGGGTTTCCACCGAGTGCTCCGGTTTCCTCCCACAGTCCAAAAATGTGCAGGTTAGGTGAACTGGCCGTGCTAAATTGCCCGTAGTGTTAGGTGAAGAGGTAAATGTAGGGGAATGGGTCTGGGTGGGTTGTGCTTCGGCGGGTCGGTGTGGACTTGTTGGGCCGAAGGGCCTGTTTCCACACTGTAAATAATCTAATGTCAGTATTGTATTAAATTGAATGGTATAGTGACTCGGGTCTGCACCTCTTCAATACAGAGCTCTAGGCCATTCCATTGTAAACTAGCCAGCAATTATTGGTGTTTCCACAAGGTCAGCTCCTAATCAGGACCTGTTCCCATCAAAATGATGTAGAGTTATGATGAAAACAAGTTATATATTTTACGGTATTTACATTTTGCAATATCATTTCTGGAATTTGCATTTTGAGGTCAACGCAGATCGTTGTTAGTTAATTCTGCAAAAGGATTTTGTTTTTTTCTGAAAATGGTCAGAAAGTCCTTCTGGAACAGTGACTTGAATCCAGTGTGTGTCAGAGAGCAGGCATGTTTATGCTGTTGGGTTTATAACAGGTAGGGTAAATGTTTAAGGTTATTAGATTTGCTTTCAATTCAGAAGAATTGAGGAATGGCAAAGTATTGTAACTCAAATCAGACTGAAAACATTAACTCTTTCTTTCTCTCTCTCTCATCTCTCTTTGTCTCTCTCTCTCTGTCTGTCACTCTCTCTTTCTGTCTCTCTCTCCCTCTCTGTCTGTCTCTGTCTCGCTGTCTGTCTCTCTCTCTCTCTCTGTGCCTGTCTCTCTCTTTCTCTTCCTGTCCGTCTCTCTCTCTCTCTCTCTCTCTCTCGGTCACACTGTCTGTCACTCTCTCTCTCTCTGTCTCTTTCTGTCTCGCTCTCTCTGTATGTCTGTCACTCTCTATCGCTCTTTCTGTCTCTCTCAGTCTGTCTCTCTCCCTCTCTCTCTCTGTCTCTCCCTCTCTCTCTTTTTGTATCTCTCTCTCTCTTTCTCCACAGGTACTGCCAGACCTGCCAAGTCTCTCCAGAATACTTTGCATATTTTACACAAGAGCCTGCTCCGCCATTCAATAAGATCAGGCTGACCTCTCTGTGGACTCAGCGCCACTTAACCCACCCTCTCACGGTTAATTCCTTCATTGTTAAAAACAAAATCTATCGTAGCTTTAAAAACGTTCACTGATGTAGCATCAACTACTTCACTGAGCAGAAAATTTACAACCCACTGCTCCTCTTAATTTTGAGGCTATGCCCTTGCTGTCCTCGTTTCATCCTCCAGCAGAAATATCCTCTCTAGGTCTGTCCTCTCTATACCCTTCATAATTTTATAGTTTTGCCTCAAACGTGGATCTGATTCAGCGTAGCCATTGCTCAGCAGAGAACAGGCCGGATTGGCCGATTCAAGGTTCCAATGTGGAACACATCAGGCAGAGCTTTGCACATTACCAACACAAGTTACTACAATAGTTTTCATTGAGGCCAGTCCAGATCTATATATGCTTCCAGTTCCCAGTCAGTGTCTGTAGGTCACACTATCCAGATTAGAGTGGTGCTGGAAAAGCACAGCAGGTCAGGCAACATCCAATGAGCAGGAAAATCGATGTCTCAGGCAAAAGCCCTTCATCATGAATCAGGCTCTCACCCGAAACGTTGATTTTCCTGCTCCTCAGATGCTGCCTGACCTGCTGTGCTTTTCCAGCACCACTCTAATCTAGACTCTGACCTCCAGCATCTGCAATACCCACTTTCGCCAAGTCACACTGTCCCTCAAGTTACAGAACAGCTTCCTCGGGCAATGATAGTCCTTTTTTATTTATTTATTCACTCGTGGGATGCTGGCGTTCCTGGCTGACTCCAGCATTTATTGTCCCATCCCTAATAGTCCCTTCAGAAAGTAGCTTCCACTGCTACAGTCCATTGAGTGTTGGTGCTCCTCCAATAAAACTGTCAAGGGGAGGGCATTCCAGGATTCTGACCCTATGACGCTGAAGGAACGGTCGATATATTCCCAAGTCCGGATGGGAAGTGGCTCGGAAGGGGAACTTGCAGGGGGAGGTGGAGTTCCATGTATCCAGACGAAAGTGAGGATGCAGATGCTGGAGATCAGAGTCGAGAATGTGGTCCTGGAAAAGTACATCAGGTCAGGCAGCATCCGAGGAGCAGGAGAGTCGACGTTTCGGGCAAAAGATTCCTGATGAAGGGCTTTTGCCCAAAACGTCGATTTTCCTGTTCCCATGTATCTGCTGCCCATTGTCCTTCTAGATGGAAGTGGGCATGGGTTTGGAAGATGCTGTCTGAGGAGCCTCGGGGAGTTGCTGCAGTGCATCTTGTAGATAGTACACACTGCTCTACTGAGTGTCGGGGAGTGGAGGGAGTGGGTGTTTGGAGATGTGTGCCAATCAAACAGGAGCTTTGTCCCAGACGGTGTCGAGCTTCTTGAGTGTTGTTGGAGCTGCCCCACATCGAGGGGCAACTGGGGAGTATTCCCTCACCCTCCTGACTTGTGCCTTGTTGATGGTGGTACAGGCTTTGGGAGAGAATCAGGCGGTGAGTTACTTGCTGCTGGATTCCCAGCCTCTGACCTGCTCCTGTAGCTGCTGTGTTTATGTGGTGAGTCCAGTTGAATTTCTGATCAATGGTAACCCCCAGGGTGTTGATTGTGGGTAAGTAATGGTAAGTTTTGTGAAGGATGGTGGTTAGATTGTCCCTTATTGGAGATGGTCACAGCCTGGCATTTGTGTGGCATGAATGTTACTTGCCACATGCTATCGTCCAAGCCTTGTTACAGTTGAACACGGACTGCTTCAGTATCTGAGGAGCGGCGAATGGAGCTGAACAATGTGCAATCATCGGCGAACATCCCCCATCTCTGACCGTGTGATTGAGGGGAAGGTCATTGATGAAGCAGCTAAAGATGGTTGGGCCTGGGACACTATCCTGAGGAACTCCTGCAGAGATGTCCTGGAGCTGAAATGACTGACCCTCCAACAACCACAACCATTGTCCTATCTGCCAGATATGACTCCAACCAGCAGAGATTTTGGCCCCTGATACCCATTGGTTCCTGTTTTAGTCATATTTATGTCGCAGGGATAAGTTTTCAGCCACGGCTTGGCAAGGAAATGTTTCTTCAAATGGTGCTGAGAACTTTATCCCTCATCTACACCACCCCCATTTCTGACCCGCTCCCCCCTGGCCCCACCAAACACCAAGAATGTCTCACTGTTGGGATCACTCAGCCCCTGGCAAATTGGGACTCGATTGGATCGGGATGTCTGGGTCAACATGGACGAGTTGGACCGAAGGGTCTGCTTCCGTACTGTACATCCCTATGACTCTCTGACGCAAAAGCATTGGATGCTCGTGTGTTGCAGTCCCTCTGTAAACACCGGACAGACTAGAGCATAAGTCAATCTCACGGAAAAGTCGACAACCTATTTTTGACCAATAAGTCTGGAATTTTCCACATATCTCAGGTACATGCTGACCCCAGTTCGTCAGAGGTAACAGATCAAGAATTTGCGAGTCAAGGTGTGATCCTGCACGTTCACGTGATGACAAGGACACGATATTTTTATTCTCGGGCCGTTACGTGTGTTGAATGTAGAATTTGGCACAAATGTTTAAGACGCTCCAGGTCAGAGTCCAGTGACAACTTCGCTCGGTGACAATTTAGCATGGCCAATCCACCCTAACCTGCACATCCCTGGGCACGGCCAATCCACCCTAACCTGCACATCCCTGGGCACGGCCAATCCACCCTAACCTGCACATCCCTGGGCACGGCCAATCCACCCTAACCTGCACATCCCTGGGCACGGCCAATCCACCCTAACCTGCACATCCCTGGGCACGGCCAATCCACCCTAACCTGCACATCCCTGTGCACGGCCAATCCACCCTAACCTGCACATCCCTCGGCACGGCCAATCCACCCTAACCTGTACATCCCTCGGCACGGCCAATCCACCCTAACCTGTACATCCCTGGGCACTATGGGACAATTTAACATGGACTATCCACACTAACCTGCACATCTTTGGACTGTGGGAGGAAACCCCACGCAGACGAGAGTGTGCAAACTCCTTTCGGATAGTCGCCCGAGGGTAGGATCGAACCCGGGTCCCTGGCACCCTGAGGCAGCAGTGCTAACCACTGAGCCGCCCCTCTTAATTGTGGGCTTAGGTGAGACAAGACGTGATTTAAAAGCAGTGATTTGCAAAGAGTGCTGAAAGATGGGGACTATTGTGAGCATTCTTTACACAGCTGTCCGTTGGTGTACAAATGGAGGAAGAGGTTTGGAGGGGTGGCTGAGCTGATAAAATTGGTTACAGCCTCAAAATGTAGAGCAGCTAAAGGCCACTCGGCCCTTCGAGTCTGCTTCCCCTTCCAACATGATTGTGGTTCATCAGGATGGTCCCCAGTACAGAGGGACTGTCTCATGAGCAGAGGTTAAACGGGTTGGGTCTCCCCCCACTGGGGTTTCGGAGGATGAGGGGTGATCTCATTGAGGGTCAATGCTGAGAGGATGTTTCCCCCTCATGGGGAGAGTCTGGGAACAGTGAGGGCATGGTCTCAGAATAAAAGGGGGGGCAAGTTACGACTGAGATGAGGAGGAATTTCTTCCCTCGGAGGTTTGGAACTCCTTGACACAGACAGGGTGGGTGGGGCGTGGGCAGAGCCCTTGTGTAGTTTTAAGGCTGAGACAGATAGATCTCTGATGAAGGTGGGGAAAACAAGGGTGAGGGGCAGGAAGGTGGACGCGAGCAATGTCGGAGTGGCAGGGCAGACTCGATGGGCCAAATAGCCTATCCCAGCTCCTATTTCTGATGCTCTGATGACCGATCCTCCAGCTTCCCTGTAGCAACCCAGGGATAAGAAACAGGAGTAGGCCATCCGGCCCTCTGACTCTGTTCCGACATTGGACAGGACCATGGCTCCATCCTCCATCTCATCTGCTCCTGGGAACAGCAGGACTGACGAGCAAAGAGGGACTGGATCAGCTCAGACTCTATTCGCTGGGGTTGAGGGAGGGTAAAAATCTGTCTAACTCCTCCTTAAATTGACTCACTGACCCAGCGTCTAAGTGCTGGCAAATGCAACTGGATTAAGTTAGCATGGACGACTTGGGCCGAAGGGTCTGTTTCCATGCTGTGCATCTCTATGATGGGGTGACACGGTGGCTCAGTGGTTAGCACTGCTGCCTTAGAGCACCAGAGACCCGGGTTCAATCCCACCCTCAGGTGACTGTCTGTGTGGAGTTTGTACATTCTCCCCATATCTGTGTGGGGTTTCCTCCAGGTGCTCCAGTTTCCTCCCACAGTCCAAAGATGTACAGTTTAGGGTGGATTGGCCGTGCTATATTGTCCCATACTGTCCAGGGATGTGCAGGTTAGGGTGGATTGGCCGTGCTAAATTGTCCCATACTGTCCAGGGATGTGCAGGTTAGGGTGGATTGGCTGTGCTAAATTGTCCCATAGTGTCCAAAGATGTGCAGGTTAGGGTGGATTGGCCGTGCTAAATTGTCCCATAGTGCCCAGGGATGTGCAGGTTAGGTGCATCATTCAGGGGGACTGGGTCTGGGTGGGTTACTCTTTGGAGGATCGGTGTGTACTTGTTGGACTGAAGGGCCTATTTCCCAATTGAAGAGATGCTAATTCTAATTCATGACTCTAAATGGGACTGAATTAATTTAGGATATCTGGTCAGTATGGAGGAATTGAGCCGAAGGGTCTGTTTCCGTGCTGTACATCTCTATGACTCTATGGTCAGCATGGAGGAGTTGGGCCGAAGGGTCTGTTTCCATGCTGTACATTTCTATGACTCTATGGTCAGTATGGAGGAGTTGGGCCGAAGGGTCTGTTTCTGTGCAGTACATCTCTATGACTCTATGGTCAGTATGGAGGGGTTGGGCCGAAGGGTATGTTTCCATGCTGTACATCTCTATGACTCTATGGTCAGCATGGAGGGGTTGGGCCGAAGGGTATGTTTCTGTGCAGTACATCTCTATGACTCTATGGTCAGCATGGAGGGGTTGGGCCGAAGGGTATGTTTCCATGCTGTACATCTCTATGACTCTATGGTCAGTATGGAGGAGTTGGGCAGAAGGGTCTGTTTTCGTGCTGTACATCTCTATGACTCTATGGTCAGTATGGAGGAGTTGGGCCGAAGGGTCTGTTTCCGTACTGTACATCTCTATAACGCGCACTGCTGCCTCACAGCGCCAGAGACCTGTTCTCAATTCCTGCCTCAGGCAACTGGCTGTATGGAGTTTGCACATTCTCCCCATATCTGTGTGGGGTTTCCTCTGGGTGCTCCGGTTTCCTCCCACAGTCCAAAGATGTGCAGGTTAGGGTGGATTGGCCATGCTAAATTGCCCATAGTGTTAGGTGAAGGGGTAAATATAGGGGAATGTGTCTGGGTGCGTTGCTCTTCGGTGGGTCAGTGTGGGCTTGTTGGGCCGAAGGGCCTGTTTCCACACTGTAAGTAATCTAACCTAATCAAAATCTCTCTCTGTATCAGGTGTTCTTGATAAAACTCAGATGGAATAAGAGTGCCCTCTCCTGGTGCAGCCTTGGTACAGCAGAAAAAAGGCTGTCTCACCCACACAGCATGGTAATATGGAAAGGCATGGGGCACTGCAGTTCGAGGGACTCTCTCCAGAGTTCCATCAATGCATCTGCAGGACCTTCGCATCCGACTGCTGGAGTATTGTGTAAAGTCTCAGTCCCCTCACTCGAGGAGGGATGTAGTGAGGCAGTTCAGAAAAATGTCACTCGATTCAATTTCAGAGACGAGGGGAGTTGGTCTCATGAAGGGATATAGAGCAGCCCAGGCCGATAGTCTGTGGAGTTGGGAGGATTGAGAGGAGATCTAATAAGAGCTCTGTACGACGCTGAAGGGGGGGGCTTGACAAATAGGATGTTTCCTCGTGGAGGGAGGCAATCTAGAACCAGAGGCTATCGATTCAGGATAAGGGGGTGTCAGATTTAATCCAGTGATAGGGAGGAATGGCTTCTCTCTAATTGGGGAGCACATCTGTGGAATTCACTCCCCCCCAGAGCGTACAGGGCGGGGAGGATACACTGAATAAATCTCAGGAGGAGGCTTTTAATCGATGACGGGTGAAAAGGAGCGGGGTCGGGAGAGCGGGCGGTTGAGGCTGAGATGAGGTCAGATGGGTTAGTAGGCTGGAGGGGCTGAATGGCCTCCTCCTGTTTCCAGCTCTTGGCTGAACCCTGTTGAAGGGTGAGGGTGCCAAGGTAGCACCCCCACCCCCTCCGAGACGTACACGGTGCATGCTGCCTGTTCTCACTCTGTGCCCTTCGCTCTTCCCTCACAATGCCTTCCAAAGCCGTGTTCCACCCAGAATCACTTTGGCACTCCCCCATCGGCCGTGATTCAAGGCTGCACTCTCCCCCTCCCAGAGGCTGATCGACAACTAATTCATGTCACTCCGCTCACCTTTTCCTGCAAAGCCCCTCAACATCTTCCTCACAAGTGTCAATCAGGAATTTCTCCTGAGCATCTGTGAGACGCGGCTGTCGTTAGTGTGTTTATTGCATCATCGACCCCCCTCCCATCCCCCCCATCCCCAATTGAGAAGGTGGAGGGTGAGCTGCCATCTTGAACCGCTGCAGTCCGTGTACTGTGGGTTAGACCCACAATGTCCTGAGGGAGGGATTTCCAGGATTCTGACCCAAGCAACGGCCAATATATTTCAGGATGGGGAGTGGTGGGAACACACACACACACACACACATTCACACACACACCACACACACATGCACATTCACACACACAGAGACATGCACATTCACATTCACACACACCAACACAGACATGCACATGCACATTCACACACACACACAGCCATGCACATTCACATTCACACACACAGCCAGGCACATTCACACTCACACACAGCCATACACATTCACACACACACACACAGCCATGCACATTCACATTCACACACACACACACAGCCAGGCACATTCACACTCACACACACACACACATGCACATTCACACTCACACACACACACAGCCATGCACATTCACACACAAAGACATTCACATTCACATACACACACAGACATACACATTCAAATTCACATACACACATAGACATGCACATTCACACACAAACACACAGACATGCACATTCACACACACACACAGACATGCACATTCACACACACAAGCACATTCACACACACACATGCACATTCACACACACACAGCCATGCACATTCACACACAAAGACATTCACATATACACACAGACATACACATTCAAATTCACACACACACACAGACATGCACATTCACACACACACACACAGACAAGCACATTCACACACACACATGCACAGTTACACACAAACACACACACAGACATGGACAGTTACACACCGGCATGCACAGTTACACACAAACACACACACAGACATGCACATTCACACACCGGCATGCACAGTTACACACAAACACACACACAGACATGCACATTCACACACACAGACATGCACAGTTACACACAAACACACACGCAGACATGCAGTTACACGAAAACACGCACACACATACAAACATGCACAGTTATACACAAACACACACAGACATGCACAGTTACACACAAACACACACAGACATGCACAGTTACACACAAACACACACACATACATGCACAGTTACACACACAGACATGCACAGTTACACAAAAACACGCACGCGCACACACACAGACATGCACATTTACACACAGACATGCACAGTTACACGCAAACACGCACACACATACAAACATGCACAGTTATACACAAACACACACACAGACATGCACAGTTACACACAAACACACACAGACATGCACAGTTACACACAAACACACACACAGACATGCGCATTCACACACAGACATGCACAGTTACACACAAACACGCACATGCGCTCACACACAGACATGCACATTCACACACACAGACATGCACAGTTACATGCAAACACGCACACACATACGAACATGCAGTTATACACACACAGACATGCACATTCACACACACAGACATGCAGTTACACACAAACACACACACATACAAACAAAGCACAGTTAGACAGAAACACACAGACATGCACATTCACACACACACAGACATGCTCAGTTACACACAAACACGAGCACACACACAGACATGCACAGTTACACACAAACACACGCACACACACACAGACATGCAGTTACACACAAACACGCACACACACAGACATGCACAGTTACACACAAACACACACGCACACACTGACATGCACATTCACAAACACACACACAATCATGTACATTCACACACAAATACACACAGACATGCAGTTACACACAAACGCACACACAGTCATGTACATTCACACACAGACATGCAGTTACACACAAATACGCAGACACACATAAACATGCACATTCACACACAGACATGCAGTTACACACAAACGTATACACACAGTCATGTACATTCACACACAAACACACACAGACATGCAGTTACACACAAACACACGTACACACAGACATGCACATTCACAGACATGCAAAGTTACACACAAACATGCACACACACACATAGACATTCACGTTCACACAGACATGCACATTCACACACACGCAGACTTGCACAGTTACACACAAACATGCACACACACAGACACCCAGTTATACATTAACACGCACATTCACACACACACAGACATGCAGTTACACATAAACACGCACGCACACAGACAGACATGCACATTCACACATACACAGACATGCACATTCACACACACACACACACAGACATGCACAGTTACACACAAATGCACATACACACACAGACATGCAGTTATACACAGACATGCACACAGACATGCACAGTTACACACAAACACACGCAGACATGCACAGTTACACACAAACACACACACTGACATGCACATTCACAAACACACACACAGTCATGTACATTCACACACAAGTACACACACAGACATGCAGTTACACACAAACGCACACACAGTCATGTACATTCACACACAAACACACAGACATGCAGTTACACACAAACACGCACACAAGCTGACGTGCACATTCACACACAAACGCACACACTGACATGCACATTCACAAACACGCACAAGCAGACACGTATATTCACACACAGACATGTATATTCACACACAAACGCACACACTGACATGCATAGACATGCACATTCACACACAAACACGTGCACACTGACACACACAGACATGCACATTCACACACAAACACACGCACACTGACACACACAGACATGCACACACTGACAAGCACATTCACATACACATATGCATGCGCACGCACACACACTGAAACATACATTCACACATGTGCTCACATGTATATTCACAATCTCACTTTCACACTGACATGCACAGTCACACACACACAGACACGCAATTTCACACACAAAGTCACACACTGACACGCTACTTTACACATACACAGAAACATGCATTCGCACACACTAACAGGCACATTCACGCAGTCTCATACATGCACACACTGACATACAAATTGACACACACTGACATGCACATGCACACACACATGCATGCATACACACTGATGCGCACACACATGCACACTGACACGCACATTCACACACACACTAACACACAAGAATCTCACACACACACAGAGTCAGAAAGTGAGGTCACCTCATAGCTATAGCCAGTTAAGATCGGGATAGGTCACCTGATCAAAGCCTGGAGACTGGGATGGATAAAACTGCCCTGCCCAAGATGGTGAGAAACTACAGGGAGCTGTGAACACAGCCCAGTCCCTCACACAAACCAACCTTCCATCCACTGACTCCATCTACACTCCCCACTGCCTTGGGAAGGCAGCTGACATGATCAGTGACCCCTCCTACCCCGGTTATAATCTCTCCCATCCTCTTCCCTCAGGCAGGAGGGACAAAAGCTCAAACACACGGACCAACAGATTCAAACACAGCTTCTTCCCCGCAGTTATCAGACTGCTGAATGAACCTCTCAAATTTCAAATCTAATGTCGATCCTGCTCTCTGTCCACCTTCCCTGCAGCCGTAACACTGTATTCCTCACTCTGTGGCACTTTGTATCTGCACGCAAAACAAAACCTTTCCCTGTCCCTCAAGGATAAAGCAGAGAACTTGTGCTTGAGTGTAGAGGATGTGGGTAAGATCCTAAACGAGTACTTTGTATCGTTTTCACCCACGAGAACGATTTTTTTTAGATTAGATTAGATTACTTACAGTGTGGAAACAGGACCTCCAGCCTAACAAGTCCACACCGACCCGCCGAAGCGCAACCCACCCAGACCCATTTCCCTACATTTACCCCTTCACCTAACACTACGGGCAATTTAGCATGGCCAATTCACCTAACCTGCACATTTTTGGATTGTGGGAGGAAACCGGAGCACCCGGAGGAAACCCACGCAGACACGGGGAGAATGTGCAAACTCCACACAGAGAGTCGCCTGAGGCGGGAATTGAACCCGGGTCTCTAGCACTGTGAGGCAGCAGTGCTAACCACTGTGCCACCGTGCCGCGCAAATATGGAGGATAGTGAGATTTGTGTGGAGCGTGCTAATCTGCGAGGGCATTTTGAGATCAAGAAAGAAGTGGTGTTGGATCTATTGAAGAGCATTAAGGTGGATATGTCTGCCAGGGCCGCATGGTACCTCCCCCAGGTTATTGAGAGAGGCAGGAGGGGAGATTGCTGGGGCCTTGACTAAGATCTTTGTATTCTTGCTAGCCACTGGAGAAGTTCCAGAGGACTGGGGAGTAGCTAGTGTTGGTCCTCTGTTCAAGAAGGGAAATAGGGATAATTTAGGAAACCATAGACCGGTGAGTCTCACATCGGTGATCGGGAAGCTATTGGAGAGAAGTCTTAGGGATAGGATTTACGTGCATTTGGAAAAGCATGGTCTCATTCGGGACAGTCAGCATGGCTTTGTGTAGGGCAGGTCATGTCTTCCTAACTTGACAGAAATTTTCGAGGAAATGATGATAGTGCTAGATGAGGGTACCGCAGTGGATGCTGTTTACATAGATTTGAGTAAGTCTTTCGACAAGGTTCCTCAAGTTAGACTCATCCAGGAGATTAAGATGCATGGGATCCCCGGTGACTTGGCCGTGTGGATTCAGAATTGGCTTGCCCATAGAAGGCAGAGGCTAGTGATGCAAGTGAGTTTCTCAGACTGGAGGGCTGGGACTAGTGGTGTTCCATAGGGCTCTGCATGGGACCTCTGCTGTTTGTGATATAAATAAATGACTTGGATGAAAATGTAGATGGGTGGATTCGGAAGTTTGCAGATGATACAAAGATCAATGGAGTTGTGGATGTCGTAGAAGATTGTCCAAGGATACAGCGGGATAGGGATCAGTTGCAGATAAAGGCAGAGAAATGGCAGATGGAGTTTAATCCGGGTAAGTGTGAGGTGCTGCATTTTGGGAAATTAAATGTAAAGGAAAAGTATACAGATAATGGCAGGACCATGAACAGCGTTGATGTACAGAGGGATCTTGGGGTTCAAGTCTATAGCTTCCTGAAAGTGGCCACGCAAGTAGATAGAGTGGTAAAGAAGGTGTAAGGCACACTTGCCTTTATTGGTCGGGGAATTGAGTCAGGATGTCATGCTGCAGCTGTATAAGACTTTGATTAGGCTGAACTTAGAGTGTTGCATTGAATTCTGGTCACCCCATTACAGGAAGGATGTGGAATCTATGGAGAGGGTGCAGAAGAGGTTTCCCGAGATACTGCCTGAATTAGATTCGGAGATGCCGGTGTTGGATTGTGGTGTACAAAGTTAAAAATCACACAACACCAGATTATAGTCCAACAGGTTTAATTAGCTTTTATCACCTGATGAATGAGAGTTGCTCCGAAAGCTAGTGTACTTCCAATTCAACCTGTTGGACTATAATCTGGAGTTGTGTGATTTTTAGCCTGGATTAGAGAGTATGAGCTGTAAGGAGAGGCTGGAAAATTCAGGTTGTTTTCTCTGGAGACTGAGGGGAGACTTGATAGAAGTCTATAAAAATTATGAGATGCACAGAGAAGGGTTTATGGTCTGAATCTTTTTTCCCAGAGTTGAAATGTCTAATACTAGGGGGCACGCATTTTAGATGAGAGGGGGAAAGTTCAAAGGAGATGTGAGGGGCAAGTTTTTTTTACACAGAGAGCGGTAGGAGTGTGGAACACATTGCTACGGTTGGGGGTGGAGGCAGAAACAATAGGGGCGTTTAAGGGGCTTTTAGATAAACACATGAATATGCAAGAAATGGAGGGATAGGGACCAAGGGCAAGCAGAGACAGTTTAATTTGGCGATATGTTCGGCACACCATCGTAGGCCGAAGGGACTGTTCCTGTGCTGTACTGTTCTGTGTAGCTGGGTACATGGGACAATAATAAATCAAATCAAATCAAATCCAATCAAAAATAAACAGAGCACTTGTGATTGCAAACTTTCTACAGGTAGGATATTTGCAATATTTCTTTAGCAGGGTGCCTTTCTCGAATAAACAATGGTTGCGTACCGTAGGAACTGGTCTATTGATACATCGAGTGAACCTGGAAAGGCCAGGAACAGTGAGGATGAAAGTCTCCCGTTCCTGAAATCCTTATGTCCCTTCAAAAACCCGACTCTCGGTTCGTTAAAGACCATTTGGTACTTCCTTGGGATTTAAAAAAATATCTTCCTGCCACGGGGTGTGGGCATTGCCGGCCTTGGTCAGTATCAGCCACATCACTCGGAGTCACATGTAGGCCCGGACCGGGTAAAGATGGCAGATTTCCCCCTTCCCCTGAAAGGGGCATTGGGAAAAAAATGGGCTATCCATGGCGATCTAGGATCCCCTTAACGTCACTTCCTAAGAGTCAATGAATCCAGTTCAAATTTGATTGAAATCAATTTGATCGTGGGTTCCACAGCATTAACCTTTGACCTCTGGGTGTTGACTCCAGTGTTGTAGGGTCCTACAGCACGGAAACAGATTCTTCGACCCAACCAGTCCGTAACCCCCAAACTGAACAAGTCTCATTTTAAACAGTCCCACAGCACGGAAACAGACCTTTCGGCCCAACCAGTCCGTGCCGACCCATAATCCCAAACTAAACTAGTCCCACCTGCTTGCTTCTGACCCATATCCCTCAAAACCCTTTCCTATTCATGTCCTTATCCAAATGTCTTTTAAATGTTGTAACTGCACCCGCATCCACCACTTCCTCTGGAAGTTCAATCCACACACGAACCACTCTCTGTGTAAAAATATTGGCCCTCGTGTCTTTTTCAAATCTTTCTTCACCCACCTGAAAAATATGCTGCATAATATTGAAATCCCCTCCCCCACCATAGGGAAAAGACACCTACCATTCACCTTATCCATGCCCCTCATGGTTTTATAAACCTCTAGAAGGTCACCCATCACCTCCTGCACACCAGTGAAAATGTCCCAGCCTCTCAAACCCTCCGAACCTGGTAACATCCTGGGAAATCTCTCTGAACCCTCTCCAGCTTAATCATATCCTTCCTGTAACAGGGCGACGAGAACCAGAGTGCTCCAGAAGAGGCCTCACCAATGTCCTGTACAACCTCAACATGACGTCCCAACTCCTACACTCAAAGGTCTGAGCAATGAAGGCAAGCATGCTAAACACCCTCTTAACCACCCTGTGATGCAAACTTTAGAGAATCATGTAGCTGAACCCCGCGCCCACCCCCCCCCCCCCCCCCACCCCCCAGGTCTCTCTGTTCTACAATGCTGCCCAAGGCCCTACTTTCAATGATATAACTCCTGTCCTTGTGAGTTTAACCAAAATGCAATACCTCACATT
Source organism: Chiloscyllium plagiosum (assembly GCF_037043375.1). Lineage (NCBI taxonomy): Eukaryota > Metazoa > Chordata > Chondrichthyes > Orectolobiformes > Hemiscylliidae > Chiloscyllium > Chiloscyllium plagiosum. The sequence goes on along the minus strand of NW_028270184.1, from coordinate 7,826,176 downwards.
TATCCAAAGTAAACTCTATCCCAATTGGCCAAGTTCTCTCTTGTAATCTTAGGTAGCTTTTTACGCTGTCCACTACACCACCAACTCGCAAACGTAATAACCTTGCGTACTCGTCTGGATCCTTTATATAACAGTGGATCCAGTACCGATCCCTGCGGAACTCTGCTGGTCGCAGGCCTCCAGTCCGATAAGCAACCCTCCACATGTCACCCCAGTGTCAGGCCGTGCTAGCCTGAGAGGAGACTGAGGGGGCAGTGCCCATAAGCGCCCTGTACATATTAAGCTTCGCATTTCCCGGGGTTGACTGAACCGAAATGGGATGGTGAGGAGAGACAGAAATGAATCCCGGTGATGGCCTCAGGATGAGAAAGGTGGTTGTTTGTAACGTGGTTCTGTGTTTTGCTGAGGGAGAGGGTGTGCACGGTTTTTAACAGACGTAGCAACGATGAATGCGTTGGCAGCTATCGGGATTTGGGCCAATAGTTTGTCCTCTCTCCCCCAGCCTCATGACCAGCCCGTTCCCCACCCCACCCTCCCAGAGAGGCACTTACCTTCCACGGTGATATTGTCCACGGAGAGTTGTAGACCTTTCCCCCTCCGGAGCACCCGTACTGTGTGCCACTCGTTATCGTTCACCTTCTGCCCAGCGAACAGCATTTCCGGCCCTTTACCTGCACCGCAAGAGTTTTACCGTTAGAGTGATTGTAGGACAGCACGCACACCCATAACACACTCACTCACACACACACACACACCCATAACACACTCACTCACACACACACCCACCCATCTCTCTCTCTCACACACACACATAACACACTCACTCACACACACACACACGCCCATTACACACTCACTCTCACACACACACCCATTACACACTCACTCACACACACCCACACCACACTCACTCACACCCACACCACACTCACTCACACACACACACACTCATACCCATAACACACTCTCTCACACACACACACACTCATACCCATAACACACTCTCTCACACACACACACACTCATACCCATAACACACTCTCTCACACACACACACATACTCATACCCATAACACACTCTCTCACACACACACACATACTCATACCCATAACACACTCTCTCACTCTCACACACACCCATAACACTCTCTCTCACACACACCCATAACACTCTCTCACACACACACCCATAACACTCTCTCACACACACACCCATAACACACACACACACACCCATAACACACACACACACACCCATAACACACACACACACACCCATAACACACACACACACCCATAACACACACACACACCCATAACACACACACCCATAAAACACACACCCATAAATCACTCTCTCACACACACACCCATAACACACTCACTCACACACACACCCATAACATACTCACTTACACACACACACCCACAACACTCACTTAACACACACACCCACCCATAACATACTCACTCATACACACACACACCCATAACACACTCACTCACACACCCACAACACACTCAACTCACACACCCATAACACACTCACACACACCCCCCACCCATAACACACTCACTCACACACACCCATAAGACTCTCACACAACCCCATAAGAGACTCACACACACACACACCCATAACAGACTCTCACACACACCCATGACACACACACACACACACCCATAACAGACTCACACTCACCCAAAACAGACACTCTCACACAAACCCATAACAGACTCACACACACATCCCCATAACAGACTCTCACACACACCCCCATAGCACACACACCCACACAAAACTCACTCTCACACACACAACTCACTCACTCACACACACCCATAACACACTGACTCACTCACACACACCTGTAACACACCCATAACACATTTACTCACACTTACCCATAACACACACACTCACTCACACCCACACACACCCATAACACACTCATTCACACCACCCATAACACACTCTCACACACACACCCTCAGAGATGGCGGGAGGGGGTGAGAGAGGGTGTGTGAGAGAGAGATCAACGCAGGTCAGCCACCCACGTGGCTCCAATCCAACCCGCTGGTGAAAGGTAGCTACAGGTGGGTGTCTATGTCAGAATTGTTCCCTCCGAGTCGGACAGCAAATATTTTTGGAGCATGAGGTCATGCCTGGTGGTGTCTATGTGGTTTGCCGTAACCCCCCCTCTCCCCATGCCCCATGTCAGGGAGCGTTACTGGGGTCAATCGGTTTTCATTTCCATTCATTCACTGGAAATGTGGTCTTACTGGCTGGGCACAGGGTGTGGTCTGGAGTCATGTGTAGGCCCCGACTGGAGTAAGGACAGCATATTTCCTGGTGGCACACTACTGCCCCCTTTAGGGAAGGGTATGTACCACCCTCACCTGGTCTGGGCCTACACGTGACTCCAGACTGGAGTCTGGAAGTTAATCTTGGAAAGCCTGGGGACGATGCATTTAGCAAGGGTGACAAGGTGGCTCAGTGGTTAGCACTGGTGCCTCACGGCACCAGAGGCCTGAGTTCGATCCCACCCTCGGGTAACTGTCTGTGTGGGGTTTGCACATTCTCCCAATGTCTGTGTGGGGTTCCCTCCAGGTGCTCTGGTTTCCTCCCACAGTCCAAAGGTGTGCAAGTTAGGTGCATTGGCCATGCTAAATTGTCCCACAGTGCCCAGGCATGTGCAGGTTAGGGTGGATTGGCCATGCTAAATTGTCCTATAGTATCCAGGGATGTGCAGGTTAAGGTGGATTGGCCGTGCTAAATTATCCCACAGTGTCCAGGGATGTACAGGTTAGGGTGGATTGGCTGTGCTAAATTGTTCCATAGTGCTCAGGGATGTGCAGGGTAGGGTGGATTGGCCGTGCTAAATTGTCGCATAGAGTCCAGGGATGTGCAGGTTAGAGTGGATTGGCCGTGCTAAATTGTCCCATAGTCCCCAGGGATGTGCAGGTTAGAGTGGATTGGCCGTGCTAAATTGTCCCACAGTGTCCAGGGATGTACAGGTTAGGGTGGATTGGCTGTGCTAAATTGTCCCATAGTCCCCAGGGATGTGCAGGTTAGAGTGGATTGGCCGTGCTAAATTGTCCCATAGTGCCCAGGGATGTGCAGGTTAGTGTGGATTGGCCGTGCTAGATTGCTCCATAGTGTCCAGGGATGTGCGGATTAGGGTGGATTGGCCGTGCTAAATTGTCCCGCTGTGCCCAGGGATGTGCAGGTTAGGGTGGATTGGCCGTGCTAAATTATCCCATAGTGTCCAGGGATGTGCGGATTAGGGTGGATTGGCCGTGCTAAATTGTCCCACTGTGCCCAGGGATGTGCAGGTTAGGGTGGATTGGCCGTGTTAAATTGTCCCATAGTGTCCAGGGACATGCAGGTTAGGGTGGAATGGCCATGCTAAATAGTCCCATAGTGCCCAGGGATGTGCAGGTGCATTAGTCAGGGGTAAATGTAGAGTAATAGGAAAGGTTATGGGTCAAGGTGGGTTAATCTTCGGAGGGTCGGTATGGACTTGTTGGGCCGAAGGGCCTGTTTCCACACTGTTGGTATTCTATGATTCTATGACTAGCAAGGCAAGGGTGCCCATGTTGAGTGGTAGAACCCTAGGAAGTAGAGGATCAGGGTGAGGACGTCCATAGACCCTTGAAGACAGCGGGACAGGTCAACTGGTTGCTGAAGGAGGCATTTGGAGTTAGTTGCTTCATTTGTCAAGTTATTGAATACAAGAGTCGGGAGGTCATGGCAGAATTGCGTCTCACACTAGATATTCCACAGTTGGAGAACTGTGTGCAGTTCCGATCGCCATACTATCGGAGGGATGTGATAGCACGGGAGAGGAGGCAGAGGGAGATTTGCCTGGACGTTACCTGGGATGGAGAGATTGAGTGACGGAGAGAGACTGATACAGAGAAGGCTGAGCAGGGGGAAGCTGATTCAGTTGCACAAAACGATGCGGGGCACGGATAGAGCAGAGAGGGAGAAACGTTTCCCCAGGGTTATTTTTCAGATTGGAGGCCTGTGACCAGCAATGTTCCGCAGGGATTGGGGCGAGTTCTACTTTTGTTTGTCATTTGTATAAACGATTTGGATGACAATATAGGAGACATGGTCGGTAATTTCAGATGACACCAAGATTGGTGGGATAGTGGAGAGTGAAGAAGATTATCTCAGACCACAATGAGATTTTGGCAAACTGTGTCCAGGGGCTGAGCAGTGGGAGATGGAAGTTCATTTGAATAAATGCAAGATGTTACTTAGAAACAGGGACAGGAGTTGTACCATGAAAAGCAAGGTCTTGGGGAACGTTGTAGAACAGAGAGACCGAGTGGTTCAGGTACATCATTCTTTGAAGTGTGCATGGCAGGGGGGTTAAGAAGGTGGTTAGCACGTTTGCTCAGACCTCTGAGTGCAGGAGTTGGGACGTCATGTCGAGGTTGTACAGGACACTGGTGAGGCCCCTTCTGGATCACTGTGTCCAGTTCTGGTCGCTCAGTTATAGGAAGGATATTATTAAACTGGACAGGGTTCAGAAGAGATTTACCAGGATGTTGCCGGGAATGGAGGGTTTGAGAGGCTGGATAGGCCGGGACTTTTTCCTCTGGAGCGTAGGAGGCTGAGGGACAACCTTTATAAAATCACGAAGGGTTTACATAAAGTTAATGGCAGGTGTCTTTTCCCTAGGATGGGGGGATTTGAAGACTAGGGGGCATATTTTTAAGGTGAGAGGTGGAAGGTTTAAGAAAGACATGGAGGACAATTTGTTTACACAGAGAGTGGTTTGTGTGTGGAATGAACTTCCTGAGGAAGTGGTGGATGCGGGGACAGTTACAACATTTAAAAGACATTTGGATAAGGACATGAATAGGAAAGGGTTTGGAGGGATATTGACAGGAGCAGGCAGGTGGGACGAGTTTAGTTTGGGATTATGGGTCGGCAAGGACTGGTTGGACCGAAGGGTCTGTTTCCGTGCTGTGTGACTCTATGACTCTTGGACTCAGTGACTATTTGACTCTATGATTCTCTGACTCTATTTAGGTTGAGTGAAAGAAGAGATTAAGATGCCAAAGAGGCAACAATGAAAGGAACCAAATGCTGGGAAAAGGGGTTGGAATGGTGAGGTGGTTGCTTTTGACCAGTGCGTATTCGATGGGCTGAAGGGCCTCTTTCTGGATGGTATTTCTCTTCGACTGGCCAGTTGGACATGGCCAGAGTCAGATATCTCTCCATGTGTTGGCTTCCCAAACGTTAACCTCCACTGTAGCCCTCTCACCCTGTCGTGACAGCTCAACCTCAGGACCGGCCAAAGAACGGATCGGACAGCCACCTCGACAAGGCGGCTACAAGAGCAGGTCAGAGGCTGGGAATCCTATGTCGAGTAACTCACCCCCTGACTCGCCCCAATGCCTGGCCCACATGTCAGGAGGGTGAGGGAACACTCCCCAATTGCTCCTGGATGAGGGGGAGAGCAGCTCCAACAATATTGCAGAAGCTTGACGCCATTCACGGTGTGCTCTGTCTGTTAGCCCCACATGTCAAATCCCACATCATCCAGGACCTTTATTCTACAGAATTTATAGTCAAGAGGGAAGTGGAAGGTCACATTGAAGAGTCATGGAGTCACAGAGTCATGCAGCACAGAAACAGACCCTTCGGTCCAACTTGTCCACCAGATATCCTAACCTAATCTAGTCCCATTTGCCAGCACTTGGCCCATATCCTTCTACACCCTTCCTATTCATGTCCCCACCAAGATGCCTTTTAAATGTTGTTATTGTACCAGCCTCCACCACTTCCTCTGGCAGCTCATTCCACACATGCACCACCCTGTGTGAAAAAGTTAGATCCCTTTTATATCTTTCCCCCTCTCACCCGAAACCTGCAGGTTGTTCTTTGAAAACACAATGTGCAAAAATGCAACCAATCTCACATTGGAGAAAATTCACGCTATCGAAACAGCGCTTAAAGAGTTGGCGATGCCAGCGTGTTAAGGCCAGCACACGTTTTAAAAGCTGGTGCTCTATGTTTCTCTGTTCTAACTAGGGGACATTTAAGCGACTGCTAGACATGCACATGGCTATTTTATTTTAGATGAGGAATAATCCTCGGCACGACATCGTGGGCCGAAGGGCCTGTTGTGTGCTGTACTTTTCTATGTTCTTTAGAAACAACGTCCCCCAATCGCGTTGCTGCGAATTCACATTGACGAAATGCGTTTTAGAACAGAATGACCTGTATGTCCTCTAGTTCTGGACCCCCCCAGGGAAAAGACCTTGTCTATTTATCCTATCCATGCCCCTTCATGATTTTATAAACCTTGATAAGGTCACCCCTCAGCTCCAGGGAATACAGCCCCAAGTCCCTTTTAAATCTTTTCCCTCTCAGCCTAAACGTATGCCCTCTAGTTCTGGACCCCCCCCCCCGCACCCCAGGGAAAAGACCTTGTCTATTTATCCTATCCATGCACCTGATTTTATAAACCTCGATAAGGTCACCCCTTAGCTCCAGGGAATTACAGCCCCAGCCTATTCAGCCTCTGCCTGTATCCTCCAACCCTGGCAACATCCTTGTAAATCTTTTCAAGAAGGTTTATATTGAAGTGGGGAGTGGCGTTATTGAAACGATGGGCGAAATCAGGCCAACGTGTTCATGTATTTTATACTCTTGGTCCCACTTACAATGTTGGCTTCGGTCAAGAGGAGGCGGCGATAGGGGCCTCTCAGAGATGGGTCTCACCCCCGATCTCCCGTCAGGATGGGCGACCAATATGGCGGCCGTGGGAGGTGACTGGGCTTCGAATCACGGTTGGCACAGAGGGCACTGGGAGCGGAAAGCGACCAAGACCACGGCTGCCGCTCCGATGGAGTGGGGGCGGGGGAATGGGGAAGTGGGGGTTGGGTTGGCTTCTGGTCAGGCCAGCGGGAGGGAGGGAGAGAAAGGTGGATGGAGGTGTGGAGGTGGGGGTTGGGGGTGCAGGGGATGGTGGGGGAGCAAGAGGGGGGGGCGAGGGGGGAGCAGGGAGATATGGGTCGAGCAGGGGGATGGGAGGTGGAGCAGGGTGTTGGGGGTGAGGGGGGAGCGGGGGATGGGTGGCTGGAGCGGGGGGGTGAAGGGGGAGCGGGGGACGGGGGGTGGAGCAGGTGGGTGGGGGGGCTGGAGCAGGGGTGTGGAGCAGGGGGGTGGGGACTGCAGCAGGGGTGGTGGGGGGTGGAGCAGGGGGGTAGGGGTGTGGAGCAGGGGGTGAGGTGGGAGCAGGGGGGTGGGGGGCTGGAGCAGGGGGGTGGGGGGGAGGTGGAGCAGGGAGGTGAGGATGGAGTAGGTGGGTGTAGCAGGTGGGTGGGGAAGGTGGGAGCAGTGGGGTGGGGGGCTGGAGCAGGGGTGTGGGGGGCTGGAGCAGGGGGGTTGGGGGAGGTGGAGCAAGTGGGTGGGGTGAGGTGGAGCAGGTGGGTGGGGTGAGGTGGGAGCAGGGGGGTGGGGGGAGGTGGGAGCAGGGGGGTGGGGGGCTGGAGCAGGGGGGTGGG